>NW_021620660.1:1858327-1860788 GCF_004785775.1 Grammomys surdaster
GTGTGTGTGTGTGTGTGTGTGTGTGTGTGTGTGTGTGTGTGTGTGTGAGACAGAGCTTAGAGAGAGAGTCTTGCTATGTGGCACCGTTTCTGTCCTTATTTTTCTATTTCAATAGTCATCAGATTCATTCATTCATTCATTCATTCATTCATTCTCTAAATCATATTTCTCCCCCATGCCCATGTGTGTATTATTCTTGAATGATAATATCATTTCCTGCTTTACTGAGAAAACTGAAGCAAAAAGGACTTTTGAGATTACTGGCAGTGCCCACCTACCTTATTCTAACGAGAGGAGCCAGCTACCTTTCTATGTAAAGGCCAGGGAAGGTGCTTTGCATCAAATCCCATCTCTGTCCTTGCACAGTGACAGCCCTTTCCTCTTTCTCTTCTGCATCATCTTATAAATATTCAGTCTTCCAGGTCACTTGGCACATCATAGACATGCTGGTATTTATGTAAGCCATTTTCAGTCTTTCTCTTAATCCTACATTTCCTTCCAACTGTTTGATTCCTCTGCTCCCTTTTACAAGAACACTCTTCAAAAATTCCCCCAAATTCCATCAGCTCTAGAGTCTTGTCCTTGTTCTCTTTCAAACTCACTCTACTCAAACAGAAAGACTAATAATAAATTGCTGAATTAAATGTGAGATGGTTTTGTAGGCAGGAATAGAAATCTGAAGCAACTGTCAGAGACAGTAACTTAGGCCTCCTCCATGGGGAATGAGCTCATTCTAAAAGCATGCTGCTGTAGGAGTCGTCAACTTACGTCACTGAGGAAGAGCTGGGAATGTGTGGCTCTTGGGGGTGATAATCATCAAAGCTAAGTGTGGCCTCGTGTATCTACAGTCCCACCACTAAGAAGGCTTAGGCAGGTGAGCATCAAACAGCAAGTGTAAGGTCACCCTTGGAATCCCAATCACCCAAACAAATTGCAATTAAACCAAAGCCATCAATGAGGGCACTTTTCCCAAGGTTCATGATTTGGAGTACAGCATCCTGGTGGAATAATGAAACTAGCAGTAACAGTTTGAAAGGAATAGCTAATAAAAGTCTCAACTCTGCAATTGAAAAATCAGAAAATCTCTAACATAGTTTAAACAAAAGATAGCAACATTTACAGAAATAATAGGTCCATTACGTTCAGCCTGGGGGTGGGGTGTGTCTGTCTTCAACATGCCTCTCTGGGATGATACTTTCATCACTACATTAAAAATTCACTGATGAGAGCCAGCAGGTGGCATAGAAGGCAAAGACACTTGCTACTAAGCACAATGACCAAAGATCAATTACTAGGACCCATATGTTAGAAGAGAATCAACACCTACAAGTTACTCTCTGACCTCTACACATCCTCTATGATATCATCACATGCACACCTAACCAAATAAACATTTTTAAATGAATTGATTGGAACTATGGAATTGGCTCAGCTGTTAAGAGTGCTTGCTGTGTAATCATGAAAATTGGAGTTTGAATTGCAGCATTTATGTAACAAATTGAACGTCTCATGCATGCCTATAACCCCCACACTGAGAGGGGCCAGAGTCTCAAGAGGATGACTGGGGATAGCTGGCTTCCCGTCCTACCAAGAAAATGAGTTTCACACTCAGGGAGAGACCGTGGCTCAAAGAAGTAGGCACAGGGCCTACTGGCCTCTTCTGGCCTCCATATACATAGGTAAATGTGTGTACCTACAATAAGTATGCATGCACTTGCACAGACACATATACCAATACATACATACATACATACATACATATTTATTTATTTATTTATTTATTTATTTATTTATTTATTTATTTATTTTGAAATCGCTTAGTAGCTATGGCTGACATCTAATAAACACTTTGGTGAACCAGACACAAAGAAGACATAATAATAAACAAATGACTTAAATCTGAAGACTCTGTAGGTCAGACAGACTGGTAGGTGTGACTGAACTGGAAATGGCTACCCTAACTTAGGAAGACAACAGTGAGCTCAAGGCCAGCAGGCACAGCTTCACTGTTAGAGAGAATGTGGTACAACTTCCAGGGTAAGCTAGAGGGACGAGAGGGAACCAGACTTCTCTGACCTGCTGTGCTCCGCGAGAGCACCACAATCATGAGACTGAGATTCTCAAGACATACACGAGGAGAAAGAAATCTCCGCCTGGGAGGCAGAAACATAGGGGACCAAAGCATGCCTTATGCCTAATACTCAGCCTGAAGTCAATGCAGAGACTGAGAGTCCTCTGAGGAGCATATATTGGAAGTTTTTCTTTTTTCTTCTTCTGTATTGATTCCTTTAATTTTTCAATTTTGAACACACACATATAAAATATACTTTTATTATATTTCTCCTCGTTATCCTCTTTCCCCTTCCCACCCTCTACCAAATTCTTTCTTTCTTCCTTCTCCTGGCTATTTTCACCTCTCTCTCTCTCTCTCTCTCTCTCTCTCTCTCTCTCTCTCTCTCTC
>NW_021620660.1:1860798-1876200 GCF_004785775.1 Grammomys surdaster
CTCTCTCTCTCTCTCTCTCTCTCTCTCTCTCTCTCTCTCTCTCTCTCTGCAAGTGTGTGCGCGCACACATGTGTGTATGTGCATGTCTGCGTGTGTGTGAGATGTGTATGTGTGTGTGTGTGTGTGCATGTGTGTGTGTGTGTGCGATGTATGTGTCCCACTATGTTTAATTAGGGTTGCTTGCATGAGCATGGGTGGGGGAATTATTAACAGATACAAGTGGAACCTGAGTCTTAAATTAAAATTATTACACAGGAGATACTTATATTTAAAAGGTGTGTTTTGTTTGACAGTCTTACATAAGAAGCACAATTGATCCTGGTTGAGAACTACTGACAGAAATAAATATTTATTAATAGTTACATGTGGTGAATCTCAGCAAATATCAATTCTCAGGGTAGATTTGCTCAACAGCAGGGTGTATAGGTCAGTAGGAACTCACATCCCCACACCCTTGGTTCAAGTGCCAGCACCATCACCCCTCACAAAGCCATATAGAAAATACTGATTTAGGGGACCACGCACCAGGATTCTGATTTAAGAGGATTATGCTAATGTCTGTGAATTTGGATTTGCAATTAATACCACTAATAATCACCATGTCAATTAATGCTGGTCTAGAAAGACACTTTGGATCGCTCTTGGAAATAACCACCTGTTCCCACAATTTACTCTCTACCCCCATCATGATGAAAGAGCTGACTTCATAGAACAGTGAATGGGCCTGTGGAGGGTGCCATTAAACTGCAGTGTGCGCTGTTGCCATAAGCCAGCAGTAACTAACAAATACAAATGCCTAGGTATGGGAACCGTAAAGTGATTACTCCATCTACACCTGTCTTCTGCCGCACCCATGCTTTCCTCCACTCTGTCTGCTTTTCCCTCTGTCTCTTTAGACTGCCTTCAATTAGCTGTCCTTAACATTTTGTTGGTAAACCTCCGTTTGCCTTCCTGAATATCTTTTATACACTGCTTCATGCATTTGTTTCCTTCTTCTTTATTATTATTATTATTATTGATCTATGACGTGAGTTTCAAACAAGCAGGAATCTCTGGCTCAGTCTTCTATCACCAGTGCCACAGAGAGAGCCAGACTCATAGCCCGACGGACCTGAAGAGGCAAGAGCACCTCCTGCCTATGTCGTGGATGCTTGGCGAACTTCTGCTGAAAAAGTCTGACAGTAGATATTTCAGACTTCTGAGCATGTAGTTTCTGTTCTCGCCACTCCTTTCTGGTGTTTTGGCATAAAAGCAGCATGGGCTGGTAAATAAATGTGTGTTGTGTGGAGAAGAAAGAAGGGGCTTTGCTCATGGATGAACATACGGTAAAAGGGAACACTGACATCCTAATCTGACAAACCCTGCTTACAGCATCTAGGAACTCTTTCAGGAAAACTTCGAAGTTTAAAGACAACACATCAGAGTAGAAACACAACCAGGGCAGGGATATTGTTTGATTTTGTTTTCCTCAGCTCTTTACATTAATCATGCGGTCAGTCGAATCCGGTCCTGTCTGTACCCTCCAGCCCATTCTTAAACAGCAAAATCTCTAGAGAGCTAAGTAAACTACTAAAGGCTGGAATACGAACCACTGCAAGTCAATGCAGTGGTCTCTTGGAGGTTGTTAAAAGGCAGAATCTATGGGCTGGGGAAACAGCTTAGAGGTAGGATACTGGTTGGCCTATCACACATGAATTTGATTTCAATCCCTAGGTAAAAGTTAAAAATTCTAAGACAAATGCAGTGGTGCATGCCTTTAATCCTAGCATCAGGAATTGGGGACAGGCAGATCAAGTTTGAGGTCAGCCTGGTCTTCCATAGCCAGTTGGAGGCCAAACAGAGCTACATAGTGAGACCATGTCTTTAAAACAAAAATAAACTAACTAAAAAACACATAGAATCTCAGGCTCACAGCAGGGTTGTTTTTAGTTTCCAGTCTCCTGGAAATTAAATGAACCCAGCACTGTAAATGAACCCAGGGCCTTAAATATGCTAGGCGAGTGCCCACCTACTGAGCTACATCTCCAGTTCTTGTTTTTATTTCTTTAATTAATTAAATTTGTTATTTGCTGGTTACATGCACGAGTGCAACTCATTCTGATTACTCTTAAACCCCCATGATCTCATCCTATATTTTAATAAGATCAAGTGACTCATACACATAGGAAAGTGTAAAAAGTACAGATCTAATCACACATTTGTCAATGCACAAGTCAAAAAAAATAGTTTCTATTTAGCATGAAGATGTAAAAACAAGACAGGTCTGGGATAAGAGCTAGGAGATAGGTCATTTGCATGGCATGCAGAAGGCCCTAAGATTGATCTCCGACAGTAGAAAACAAGAATGGCAACTTACCTCAGCTATGAGGTGTTAAAAGGAGAACAGCCCAGGCCTCAGTGAGATCCAGCAATGTTGCACACTGGAGGAAGACCTCAGCTAGGATCTATGCCGGCCACAGAAGTCACGCTTAAAAGAATATGTCCACTCTTGCTTGCAGGGGAGTGGAGAAAAAGCAGGAGGGGGAGGGAAAAAAAAGTTGAAAAGTTTTGCCTCAAGAGACAGGCAAAGTCAAGACTTCCTAGAAATCTAGCTTCAAGGAAATTAATGAATATCCTCAATTCATTCCAGGATGAAAGTAATGACTATCTGTTAGCTGGTTATCCTGAGTCAAGAAAGAAGTGTAGATTCAAACGGAAGAGAGCCTAAGCCCTCTTATCAGCTTTGAAGTGTTTTCTGGAGTTGCTGGCAAGGAGACTGGAAAAGAGGAAATCTAGACAGAAGATCTTTTTAAGACTCGTGCTCTGGGCAGCAGCATCTCCAGCCTTAATAGCCACTGTATTTTAGAACTGAAAGAGTATGCTTCCCCGTCCCCGCCCCTACCCTCTCGTAAACTTCCTGTCTTTTAGACCTATGGAAAGGGGGTTCTCCTTTCGCAGGCTCTGCCTTTTACAAAAAAAAAAAGAAAGAAAGAAAATTAAGCAGGAAGAAGATACATTTGAAAAGGAAGCAAACGGAAACCAAGGCAAAACCAGAGTTAGGTTTCACTGCAAGGGCCACCGCAGATTTAAAGAGGAAAGGCAGGCTGTATTTGGGGTGTGTGATGCCACACTGTCCTTTCCTAAACAAAAGCTGTGAACAGCTGGTCAGACTGCGATGACAGAATTCTGAAATGTCTGAAGTTACATACCTCAGACTTACTTTTCCTTCCTGGAGGGAGGAAAGAGATAACGGTTTCTTTTATGTTCATAGAATAAGCAGAATGTTTTATAGGAGCGGTACAGAAAGCTAAAGGTCATTTAATGCAACACGACACTGCTTAATCAGCCTCACATTGTTACCACAGTTAGGGCCACCCATTCTTAGAAAGTCTATTAAAAGAGCTAACGTTAAAAAAAAAAAAAAGAAAGAGAGAGAGAGAAGGAAAATCAATACCATGGAAAGAAGGGCAAAGAGATCCACAAACACAGACACACATACACACACACACACACACACACACACACACACCGCCTCTCCCTCCCCACCCCCAATCCCGCCTCGCCCTCATCAAGATTCAGGGTTGTAATGGTCTGGCCAATCACTGCTGTCTGAGCCCAAGCTTTCCAGTGGATCATATGAGAAGTTTTAAATCTGGCTCATGAAGACAGTTCTTTGTCAAGCTCAACTATCTTCCTGGCTTCCTCTCAGCCTTTTCTTTCTCCCAGCATGAGAGATTCTTGGGTAAATTGTAATTTCTTTGGGTCCATTGTTTCAATAGTCTCACAGCCAAAAGGACGGGCAGAAGTGTCTTTAGAGTATTTCCTTCCTGCTAGGCATTCCTGGTTACAGCATCAAAACTATACATAATCCAAAGCAAAGGAAAAAAAATGTTCAATACAGTTAAAAAGCCTTAACCAAGTCTCTGTGGTCAGCTCAAACCCCCACAGCCTCTGTACCCTTCTCCTCTCAAGTCTACAAACTGTTAGGTTTTGGATGTGAGGTTGGTGATTTCAGGGGACACTGAGATAGATAACCGGGGACTAAGAAGTTTATTATGAGAGTTATTCATGCTGTGAACACACCGACAGGAGCAGCAGAATGGCAGGGACTCTCAGAAGAGTTTGGGTCCGAAGCACCAGAGACCTACCTCATGGGGAAGTTTCTACAGAGAATCAGAGCCTTCCCAGCAAAAGAGGGAGCCTCTTCTCATACATTTGTAGGAAGGGGGTTCACAGCAAGAGTCAGGCCCCTCAGATTTCCAGGTAGGAGGCACAGAATGGGGTGGGGAACAAACTTTGACAAGTCTTTGGTGTAGTTGCACTTCCTAGGTGAGCCTGTTAACAAGTGACACACAAAGTACCAGTAGCATGCCTGTCAGTATCTGTGAGAGTCGTCCCGAGAGGCTGGGCTCTAACTGTACATCCTTACACAACCACTGTAGGTTATTAAGTTAGCTGAAGGAAACTTACTCTCTGGGCATCAAAAAGTATCACTTCTGCTTGTAGACAATGTTAGCTTTATAACTATAAGCTAACTGAGCTGTGCTTACATGCAGAAGCGTCCTCCTTACAGCCACAGCTGATGTAAGAAACTGAGAGTCTGTCTGTGACTCTCTAATCCCTTAGCAGACTTCCCAGGTGCCAAGTTTTCAGGAGAATGGCAAACCCAAGCAAGTTTACAGACTTCAGCTTACCAGACCCCCAGGACATCAGAGGGCTACTGGTATAATTGGATACACTTCAACTAAATGTACTTCTCCTCTCCAGAATTCTCAAAATCACATAATCCTTCTCCAGAATGAAGGGCTACCTCCCCTATGACCTGGGGATCAAGGACAGCTTGGCTCATACTGAGGATGACTCATTAACCATATGACATGAGACCTATAAGAAGGGACTCCTGATCTGTTTCACGGTCCTGAACTTTCCTAGAACCCACCCCTGCTGTGTGTGTGTGTCTTCCTAGGACATCAGGGCCAGAACCTTGCTCTGAACTCCTGCTCTGCTGCCGTTATGTCTGCCTAACCATGGAATTATTAACTCTTAGAATACGTCTTTTATCCAAAGGACAGTCTCCCTCAGTGGCCCCCTTACAATTCCAAACCCCAAACCTTTCAGACAAGTCTAATACAAATCAGGCATTCTATATAAGAAGAAGCAAGAGAGACCATGCATCAAGAAATGTTAAAGGAGACCTCCTAAATGTTATGTTCTGGTCTCAACCCATGGATGGTGCAAGCATGGATGTTCGCAAATGCACTCACAACACACACACACAGAGACACACACCTGTGATACCTTTACCAAGGTACATGCTAGATGACCAGAGTTCAATACCTGGAACCCGAATGGTGGAAAAAGAACTGTCTTCCACAAGTTGTCCTCTGTCTCCACTCCTGCATTATAACATGTGCGCACCAAAACATATACACACAAAATAAATAAATAAAATGTAATTTAAAAAAAGAAAAGAAAAAGAAAGGAAGGAAGGAAGGAAGGAAGGAAGGAAGGAAGGAAGGAAGGAAGAAAAAGAAAAAGTGAGCTTTATGTCTGGGAGCACACAGCACTGTGGCAATCCTGATAGAAGCTGAGATCTTCTACAGAGAAACACATGTCCTAGTCTAGAGCTATATCAGACTATTGAAGAAATGGTTATTAAGGAAATGGAATTTCCCCAGGATTTCACGTTGAAGTAGGAAAAGGCTGAAGCTTGCTGCTGATACAGAGAAGTGGCGAGATAGACTTTGAGTTAATAGACTTCTATTAGAAACATTATCTTTCCTCAGATGGACTTTAACTCAGGATTTAAAGTGACATACTCCCATGGTCACGTAAAACTTCCACTGAGTTAGTGACCTCTGGGTTCTTATCTCTCCAATTCACAAAATGAAATTCACAGATAATGAGAAAATGACAAAGCAAAAAACCACAGCTCTCATCTTAAAGGAAATAAGAGATTAGTTTATTCTAGGGCCATTTTAAGTGATCATGGTCCAGAAACATAGATTACAATCACCCCAGATTCTATGTGCCAACGTGGAAGCAATTTCATAGTTTTACAGAACAAAGAAAGTCAAACCCAAGGCCAGTGTAGAATACATTTAGAGAGGCGGTTACAGCAAGGTAGGGGTAGTTTCTACAAGTCTAAGATGCTATGGATGACATCTGTAGCTTTTGAGTTGGTAGACGCTAGGAGTCTGCTAAGTTAATAAATTTCCAAAGGGTTTTTTCTTAATGTATTAATCACAAAATGTTAGTTCTGACACAAAAATGGGTATGTTATAAAGGCCGGTAAAAAACAAAATCCTGGATCTTATCAAACCATTCGCTCAGGATCAACATCTGAATTATCTTTTATACTCTCTGTACCTGACATAGCATGTGAACTAAGATGACTATACCTAAATTAAATATTCAAGAACACAGTCTGGCCTAGTGGAGTGACAGCAGCAAAGAAAACGTCTAAAACCAAATTTTATAACCAGATTGACTTTATATTTATTCTGTATTTATAGTTATTTGTAATATATGAACTAACATATTTAAATGATTAGAAAAGAACTTTGGGAGAAATCAGTGTAACATTATTCTTCTCCCTTTCTTATTTTAATCTTAGATAATTTTATTATTGGACAGTTTAGATACTAATTAAATCAAGAAACATCAGTACTTAAGTTATAAAACATTGTGAATATTGCGATTAGACTTTTAGACTGGTGTTTTCTGTAAAATTTGGATAAGAAAAACTAACTTGAGACATATAAAACTAAAATTTAATCATAGATTTTAAATGTTCATTTAGTAAAAGGATAAAATAAAAGTTTTAAAAGTTTTTTTGTTTTTAGTAAGTATTGCTAAGAACAAATTAATACTTAAGAAAATATGGATGTAAAAACTCAAGCATTAACTTTCTCTTAGGGTTTTGGATTAATTAAATTTTACAACCTCTATGTTATTTTTAGCTTAGTTACGAACATATCCATTTCTTAAATAATCTTTTTGCAATATACTTCAATCTTAACATTACTATTGTTATTACAAAATCTAGAAAACAATTTTTAGTGAGCTAATTAAAAATGGAAGACCAAGAGGCTTTATCTAAAACACATAAAACATGGTATTTTAGGGCTGGAGAAATGGCTCAGAGTTAAGAGCACTGGCTGCTCTTCCAGAGGTCTTGAGTTCAATACCCAGAAACCACATGGTGGCTCACAACCATCTGTAATGGAATCTGATGCCCTCTTCTAGTGTGTATGCACATAAATAAAATAAATCTTTTAAAAATATAGTTTTTTAGATATCTAAGAGTTATAAGTACTAATTAAAATATATTAGTAGTTTTGTAACCAAATTTAAATTAAGTATGTGTTAAAATTTAAGCCATTTTACCTGGTAAGGTGACATGGGGTTTTGTTGTTGTTAGAAACAGCATTTACTTTTTATTGTACTTAAGAGGTAACAAAGTATAAGACATATAGATCAGGATAGAGTTTGCATTATGACTTGATTATTCATTTTAAGCTAATAACAAGGATAACTACTTTTTCAAATATATCATTATGTTGCAATATATTAATGATCTGTAAACTCTAAAGTATCTGTATAAGCTTTAAAGTAGGTTTTTAAATGATAATTTAAAAAATTATTTAGAGTTGTCTCTTACATAGCTCTGGCTATAATACAGATCTTCAAAAATCCATTCATTTGTTTGATTTTAAAGAGGCAGTAGTAGTAAAAAGAAATCTGTAAACATCCTTAAAATATTCGTATTCATATATATGTTCACATATATGTGAAATGCACACAAAAGCACAGACACAAATTATCTTTCTAGTCTTTGGAGTAGAGTTTAGTATTTCACAGGAGTGCAATTATTCACAGGAAGATCATATCCTGGAGCAGGAGTGACGATCTCTTCAAGTTAATGTATGTCTTCAAGCGCTACGGGCCAGAGCTGGGATGATGATCCAAGAGATACCATCTAGATCATTACTGTGTGAATGTGTATATCTCATCTCTAAAAGCAGATTAAACAAGGTTTTCATTTAAAAACTCGCATTATTTGTTCCCCTTTAAGAAGTATTCCCTTTAAGATGAGTACACTGGTTTCTATGTCAATATGTATTACGAAAACAACAATATACATAATCACATGTATACTGTTTATCATATATACATTATCATACATAATAGACATTTAATAGCTGGATGGCCAGTGGTAGTGCACAGCTTTAATTCCAGGACTCAGGAGGCAGAGACAGGCGATCTCTGTGAGTTTCGGACCAGCATGGTCCACACAGAGAAACTGTCTCAAAAAAATCAAAACCAAAACCAAGCACCAACAATCAAGATTTAAACATCATTATTTGTTTGGATTACATTTCTTATAATCCTCATTGTGGAAAAAGAAACAAAATAGAGATCTTAAGTAACATGCAAACCTATTAATTTATATATGGTCCAGGATAAAACCGAACAAACAAAAATGGATACATACACTTAACAGTTTTATATTAGTATTTTGGCCTATTCGAGTATTCTTTTTACATTAAATATAGAAAAGTGGCCTAGAATGTTAATGAAATGAGACAACCAGTCACTGGGATAACCACCAAAACAATTTATGAGTGATGCAAAACTGCCACAGTGTCCTGAAGGCAAGAGAATTGAGTCAAAAGCAGAAACCAATGGTAGGCAGAGTCCTCTGGCTCAACGCTATAACAGCCATTCAATAAACTTAGACTTAAAAACAAGAATAGTTTGAAGAAATAATAGGAATTTTATGCTATTCTTTATATATATATATATGAGATGAAATCTATATAGTATGTATATTTAGATTTTGTTTTGGAAGGAAGTCCTGATCAAATTTATGTATATGACATTAATTTTTATAGCTTAATGAAACCTTGTCTCCAACAAATGTCATTTTTTAAACAATAAGCATTTTAAGTTTTATGAAACATTTAACATTTCCAGATTTACTATTATTGTTTTTAAAAGCCAGTTCTTCTTTGTGAGTTTCACATCATGCACTCCCGAATCCCACTCACCTCCCCATCCACTCATATTTGCCCTCTGCCCTTGAAATACAGTATAGGAAACATCTTATTGTGTAAGCCGTAGCTTCGGATCTACAGGACAGGCCCGTTCACACGGTCCAGCAGTCTCTGCCCTTGAAATACAGTATAGGAAACATCTTATTGTGTAAGCCGTAGCTTCGGATCTACAGGACAGGGCCGTTCACACGGTCCAGCAGTTCATAGATGAGGTAGATGTTGGGGTGGCCCAACTCAAAGTCCTGGATTCAGACATGAGTGATAGTGAGTTAGTCAGCCTGCTAGCTCTCCTGCACCAGGGTGAGCTCTCCAGCTCTGGCCCTGGCTAGCTCAGCCAGTGCTGTAGCTGGCAAAGGGCAGAATCAGCTCTCCTGCTGTCTGCTGAGATTTGGTGTGTTGCTATGTATTTAGTGCTAAATTCTGTACCTGAAGGTCTAGGCCTTGTGCAAATCTTGTTCCTTAATTTAAAACTATTGGTTAAGTAAAAATGGCCGCAATCAGTAACTGGAGGGATCAGAGGTAAGCAGGTTGAGTTACCGGATTGCGGATGGAGAAGCAAGCAGTAAGAGAGGAGAACAAGGACAGAGAGGAGGCCAGGAGGAACAGCAAGTGTTTAGGGGACCCCACTTGGGAGGTAGCCCGGCCAGTTAGAAAAGTAGGTTAGGGGTTATCCCCTAGTAGTTGTCAAAACCAAATAAAGTAACCACAGTCTGAGTCTCATTCTTTGTAAGCTACTCAAGTATAAGTTTAAATTGGTTTAACTCCAGCTCTCATGCCCCTGAGCAGGCTCACCTGCACCACTGCCACCAGTGCCAGATCAAACTGTGCTGCCCAGGTGAGACACAGGGTCTGCTCTCCCAAATGCTTCAGCCAGTGAGGGACAGGGCCAGTTCTCCTGCTCTCATGACCCTGGGGCCACCTCTTTCCATTTCTGCAGGTAGTGAGGGTCAAAGGGGAACGAGGGCATCTCCTCAGCACCCAAGCCACCTTACACCAGAACTCTCCCACACTCACGCCCTCGGTGGGGCTGGCTCACCCACACCCTGCCACCAGAGCCGGCTCTACTGTGCTGGCCAGATGAGATGCAGAGCTTGCTCTCCAGAGTGCTGCCACAGATGGGAAGTAGGGCCAGTGAGAGGTGGGGCCAGCTCTGAAGACCCCTGGACATCATCGTAGCCCCAGGCAGCAGCACAGACCAAGGGCATCCACATGGCCTTTAGTAGTAATACGAATCACGAATATCGATACAGATCCTGCTGCTCCATGGCCACGGACGCAGTCGTGGCCCTCAGCAGCAGCATGGGATTTCACCATGGCCTCAGGTGGCAGGCCAGGCTACTCACAACAGGGTGTTCCTTTCCACCCCCGTGCCTCCAGTTCCACCTCTCTTCACAATGCTCAAAATGTTTTGCTTCTCTTTCTCTCCCATTTCTCCACTCCATACTTGTACATTGTAGTAGTGGCTTCCACTGAAGGAGGGTCAAGAGACTGGAGGGTCCCTATGTGTCTACAGCCAGCCAATGCTGTGTGACAGTGGGCTGGCCACCGGGTGCCTCTGTTCATCCCCGCCACGCCACTGAGTATCATGGAAGTGGGAGGGATGCCGGGTGTCCTCAGCCCATAAAGCATGATGTGGCATGGCAGGTCCCCAAATATATTATTTTAATGGGTTTAAAGATGTTTAGAGTACCAAAATATATAAAGTAGTGAGTATTAATAAGTGCTTGGTATATTTAAATTTGTGAATATGCATGTGTATTTTAATTGGGCATGCAAAAAGTAATTTTATCATATTAGAAGAATAAATTTTAAAACAGGAGAACTGAAATGGCCACAGTTTGTAAAAAAAAAATATTTTTAACACTAACAACATATGTAAACAACCAAAAACACTTGTCATGGACACACGTGACACAATGATATGAAGGTAGGTACACCCAGTTAAGAAAAAGTAGAAAGTTTATCTCTGTTTCTTTGAGGTGTGAGAACGGTTTAATAACAGAAGATCAAAAGGTAAAGTGTGTCATACAGACTAAAGGTAGTTCCTCTCCCTCTCTTCTCTTCCCCTTCTTTCTCTTCATTACCTCCCCCCTTTTAGTGTGTATGTATGTGTGTATGTGTGTGCCTGTATGTGTGCATGAGTGTGTGTGTACATTCATGTGTTTATGTGTATATGGCATAAGATGCAGAGGTGTTATCCAACTTCTGTGACTGGACCAGAGAGTGCAGAGAGAGGTTCCTCCATCTTGTATTCTTGGTGAAGCCATTCTGGGTTTCTTATCTCTTTGATGGAAAATCCCAAAAAAACTATCTAGTCTATTCATGGAACTAAAGGTCAGGATAAGTCAGCTAACGTAGCCTTGGAACCTCATCCAGCTAACTGTTCATATTAGCTGCCTGTTTGTGACCAACCCCACTCCTGCTGGCTAATGCTTATCTTAGCTTCTGTTAAAACTGCTCGCTTCAAACAACTTACTCTGAAAAGCCCACCCTGCAGCTCCTGAGCAAGATTTCTGACAGGTCTCTGCCATTAAAAACCAACTAGATCTCCAAAGACTTGGGTATGATCCCAGACAGCTAGAATAGAAATAGAAAGTCAACTGGCTATACACTGTGTCTGAATGGTCATCTTTGGTGAGCTTCTGGTGACACTTGGAGATTGCAACTTGTCACCCAAGTCAGAGGTATGTCTAGCCACCTCTTCTCAAAACACCAATAAAAAGAGCAAAAATAAAAAAATGGAAAGCAGGAAAGGGAGATTTACTCAATGGAGCTACAGTGGGAAGAGGGACAAAGAAATCTAACAGACCCCCTCAAGTCCATTTTTAGGGTCCTAAAGTAGGCATACAATTTAAATAGAGGGCTAAGGATTTCCACGGCTAAGCAGTCATGGTCACACCCATCTTAGATTCTTCCTTATCTGGGTTTTAGTCTCATCCTGTAAAGTGGCCTGACACGACGTTAGAATTGTGTGAAGTCTCTTTCTGGGAAACAAACTCACTCTCTGGCTGCTACTGTTTTCCTTTCCTGAAGATGAGAGTCACAGGAGACTCTCTTATTCTTAGTGAGTTTCTTTCTTTCAACAGTCTGACTGTCAGATTGACGGTCTCTTTAGAACGTCCTTATATCTGCCACACAAGTTGCACACAAGTTGGAAGGATCAGGTTTTAAAAGAAAGAAAGGAAGAAAGAGAGAGAGAGAGAGAAAGAAAGAAAGAAAGAAAGAAAGAAAGAAAGAAAGGAAGAAAGAAAGAGAGGCAGAGAATGAGGATATATTGTAAAATTCGTCTTTAGTTTCAGTATAAACAAACATTTTAAAATAATTTTTATTTTGGCATATAACTTAATCCACATGTAGTTTTTAAAGTTCCTTATTATTATGAATTAACAATTTTATTAGTTTTTTATAGTTCACTTTAGATTTTTTCATTAATTAATGAATATTTACTTTACATCGCAATCATAGCTTTCTCTCCCTCCTCTCCTCCCAGTCCCTCTCTCTCACCTCCCTTCTCCCCAATACTCTCTCCCTTTCTCCTCAGTGAAGGGGAGGCCTCCCATGGATATCTATGGTCTTGGCAGATCAAGGACTAGGTGCATCTTCTCCTATTAAGGCTCGACAAGGCAGCCCACCCAGTTTCACATTTTGATTAAAGAATGTTTCTTATTTTATTTTTAAAAATTTTATTCCCTAGGGCAGGGGCTCTCAACCTTCCTAATATTGTGACCCTTTAATACAGTTTTGCATGTTGTGGTGACCCCTAGCCATACAATTATTTCATTGCTACTGCATAACTGTAATTTTGCTTTTCTTATGAATCATAATGTAAATATTTGATATGCAGGATATCTGATATGGGACCCAAAGGGGTTGCAACCCCCAGGTTGAGAACCAATGCCCTGGGGCTTTGTTAAGTACACAAAATAAACCAGTTTGGAGGTAGCAAATGTTTAGGTTGTCTTTAAATCTTTCCATTTGTCCAAATACTTGCAAGTTAGTTGGTAATTATCATGCATAACCCACTGGAGTATCAAGCAGCTGTCTCAGCTCCAAACATATTCCTATGCGTTTGAAGAAGAGAGTCAGAAGACAAAGGCCAAAAGACAATAAATCAACACATGTCAAAGACAAAGAAAACTAAGACAAACTTTTTAGAAACCAAAACACCTTCAAAGTTCCAAAAGCAAACAAAATCTGAAAAGCCAGATAAACAGCCAGAATCTAAAATGTCTTCAAATTC
This sequence comes from Grammomys surdaster, assembly GCF_004785775.1. NCBI lineage: Eukaryota > Metazoa > Chordata > Mammalia > Rodentia > Muridae > Grammomys > Grammomys surdaster. The sequence goes on from NW_021620660.1 coordinate 1,874,077, forward strand.
AAAAGCAAGCAAGCAAACAAGTCAAATTAAATATCTAGATCATATTTTCTAGAGCAAACATTTCAAAGCAAGCAAACAAACTAGATACATTAAATCAAATGCTTAGAAAGCAGATTTCTGTCAAAAAGGAGGTCCTGGTTAACCAGTTCAGAAAAACCAAACTGGACAGCCAACCAAACCAAGGGATGTTTGGAGCCCCAGGAAGTACTCACCAACAATCCAATGGAGACAGTAGCATCATGCTGTCTGGACTCCAAGAATGAGTCCTTGCTGGAACCTGGCTTCCATTCAGGTGATTCTTCCAATAGAAAGTGGATCATTCTCAGAACCCCAGACTGGGATCCCTAGTTGTCAATGCAAAAACCACAGCTCTAATCTTAAAGGGAATAAGAGATAGTTTATTCTGGAGCAGGTATGAGTGACCATTATTGGCTTACAGACAATTCCAGTAGGCTCCTCCTGGGAGCCTAGCAACAGCGACCTAGCAACAGCTTCCAGATACAAGCCAGGTGCCTCAGCTTATAAGAAGACTGCTTGCTACCCCACATTCTCTCCCCTTCTTCACTCTCTCTTTCTTTGTCCCCACATGTTCCCGAATGGCCTCTTTCTCCTCTCTCTTCCTCTTTTTCTGTCTTTCTCCCCTCCTATTTCTTCCTCGATCCCCTTATAGAACTCCCTCCCGCCAACAAATCTTCTTTATACTAGACCTGTTGAATGGTGTGATTCCTCAGGGGAATACCTTGTCTGGGCTTATTAGGTGTTCCATCACCACCACCACAATCATATCGTATTATGAAACATAACAACTGTGCTGGTTTGAATACGCTTGGCCTGGGGAGTGGCACTATTAGGAGGTATGGCCTTGTTAGAGGAAGTGTGTCACTGTGGGGGTGGACAATGAGACCCTCCTCCTAGCTGCCTGGGAGATAGTCTCTCCTGGATGCAGTCAGGTCAAGATGCAGCTCCTCTGGCACTCTGTCTGCCTGGATGCTGTCATGCTACCTGCCATGATGATAACGGACTGAACCTCTGAACCGGTAAGCTACCCTCAATTAAATGTTTGTGTTTATAAGAGTGGCCTTGGTCATGGTGTCTCTTTACAGCAATGGAAACCCCAACTAACACAACACCCATAGCTCAGGAACACAGATTTATGTTAATCAAGGCATGTTTAAACTATAAGCCTTAGATGTTGTTTGGTGACACTCTTAGCTTTGGGGTTGGTAGATGCTAGTGGTTTGCTAAGATAATAGACTTTAAAATGTCTTTATCTATTACTCACAGGACATTAGTTTGGACACAGAGGTGGGCAAGGAGTGGCTGTTCTGGAAACTAGAACTATCTCAACATAAGGTAATTAGCCTCTGGGACTGTAACATTCCAATCTCTCCTCTGTACTAAAATTCTAATCAGTGAGTCTCTGGAGACACAGCTGCTAAAGTTGTCATTCACAGGATGAAGTTTTTTGGCTCACTAGGGAAGATATATATGAGTTGTCAACCCAGTTTCTTGAGCACCCTTGAGTATGTGCAAACGTCGTAGATAATCTCAAGGTAAAAACTGAGAAATTTAAACCCCAAAAGTAGCACATGAAACTGATGCAAAACACATATATCCTACCTAGCATATTCAGGCAATCTTTCAAGAGAAAAGAAGAAAAAAAAGAGTGGTGTGTGTGTGTGTATGTGTGTGTGTGTGTGTGTTTAAGAAGGTCTATTGTTGTATAAGTTGGGGTTCCCTAGAGTAACAGAATTACAGAATTTATAGAAAGAACCTCTCTCATGCATACATGCCTACACACACACACACACACACACACACACACACACACACATTAGATTTATTAGAATGACTGACAGGCTGTGGTCCATCTAATCCAAAAATGGCTCTCTGTGTATGTCTATGTACAGGAGGTCCAAAAATTCAGTAATTGCTCAGTCCATGAGACTGGATGTCTTAGCTGGTCCTTGGTATATACCATAATCCTGAAGAAGTAGGCTCTAATGCCAGTGAATGAATAGATTTTCTAGGAAGGGCAGGAGGAAGGAAACAGGGACACACCACACACACACACACCAGAGAGAGAGAGAGAGAGAGAGAGAGAGAGAGAGAGAGAGAGAGAGA
>NW_021620660.1:1876210-1880685 GCF_004785775.1 Grammomys surdaster
AGAGAGAGAGAGAGAGAGAGAGAGAGAGAGAGAGAGAGAGAGAGAGAGATTCCTTCTTCCAAGTTCTTTATACAGGCTGTCAACAGAAGGTGAAGTCTACATTAAAGGTGGGTCATCCCACCTTAAAGATCCAAATTAGAGGTTGATCTTCTCACTTCAAATGATCCAATTAAGAAAAAAAAAAACCCTGACAATTGTGCCGAGACATTTTTAAGTTTTAGTTAATTCCCAATGTAATCAGTTTGATGACCAAGGATAGCCATCACAGGTGTCCAAAAAGAAGGAAATGTTTAAGATAAGCCACAATCTGGTATTCTAGCCAGTTTTATGTGTAATAATTACTAACTTGAAAGTATTTGGGAAAACTGGGAGAAACATTTACTATCTTCAAACTGTCTTACTATGCCTGCTTAACAAAGCCCTGTTTATTTCTTCATAATATACTTAGTACCAAATTGGCTTATAAGTAAGTGCTCATGGAAACTAAAGCTTGACCCAGGTTTATTTTGGCTCATAGTAAAACTAAAATTTAAAGAAGCAAAATAATGGTAAATGACAAGAAGTCTGTTTAATCAATGCAACCCCGTAGGTAAAATAGAGATGGCTAATGGCTCTAAGTCTTTTTGGGGAACTATTAACTTGAGTTTTTAAGTTAACAATTTAAAACTAGTTTTAGGGACAAGATATCTCCTTGATTCTTATTCTAGTTCTGGCTATTCCACGTGGTCCATGCTTAAGGACATAAATTAACTTTAAGAGATGATTGCTCCTGCTTCAGAATATGCCCTTCCTATGAATATTTGTACTTCCTTGACATACTAAACTCTACTCCAAAGGTTAAGAAGACAATTTGTGTCTGTGTTTTGGTATAAGCTTCATATACGTGTGGATGTGGATGTACAAACATTTAAATTATCTTAAGGTGCTGGTGGCGGTGGTGGTGCACGCCTTTGATTCCAGCACTTGGGAGGCAGAGGCAGGCAGATTTCTGAGTTCAAGGCCAGCCTGGTCTACAGAGTGAGTTCCAGGACAGCCAGGGCTACACAGAGAAACCCTGTCTCAAAAAACAAACAAATAAATAAATAAATAAATAAATAATCTTAAGGATATTTTTTACCAAACAGTTTTTTAAGACCCTGACTTTAACAAGGCCAATGTAAGTGACGACTCCAAGTATTTTTTTAATTGTCATTTCAAAAACTACTTGGAGGCTTATTAATACGTCTTTAGAGTTTACAGATAACAGCATGATGACATATTTTAAATTTTTTCACCTATTATTAGTTTAAAAATGAAAATGATTGTCATAAATGACAAACTTTATCCTACTTTGGATGCTTTATAAACACTAATAAAAGCAAATCGTTTTTCTAATAAAAAGCATTTCAAGGTACTGGTTATAATAATGCAAATATTTAACAAGCAATTAACTTAAATTTATTTAAGAAAAGAAAAACTACAAATATACTTTACTTGTGTTTATAACTGTTAGATATTTAAGGTACTATATTTGTGTGTGTGTGTGTGTGTGTGTGTGTGTGTGTGGTGTGTTTTAGATACAACCTCTTGAGCTTTCATTTTAAAACGACCTCATTAAAATTGTTATCTACATTTTACTGTTTTGGAATATGGATTTTAAAACCTATGATTAAATGTTAGGGTGTTTTTTTTTCCTCATTGGAAAAGCCTTTGCCTTTTTGGATGGTCACTGCTTCAATAAACAACAACAACAAAAACAAAGATCTGTTTAGAGAATGATAACTATTGTGAATGAAAATTTCTGAAAAAGATTTGTGTCTGGCTATGAATGACAAATTCCTAAAATATTCTGGGTTTGCAGATAGACTGATGTTCCAATTGAAATTTCAATTCTGTGGAGAGACTGAAATCTTGCAGTTTTAGAGGCTATTTATCTGGGATAGTTTTAGTCTTCTCGAAGAGCCTTTCATTCCCCTACTCAGTACTGTGACATCATGTGATAAATAAAACCTTTTAAAATGATTGGCTGAGCACATCACTAGCTTCCACCAGCCCAAAAGCTAAGCATGATATCAGATAGCATCTTGGTCTGTAGAATAAGCTCCCCTATCTCATTGTACCTGCCTCTTTGATGAACACATCAATGTATTTTAAACTTGCTTTGATTTATGACTTTCCTTGTCCTGTAAAACTATAAAAAGTCATGAAACTACTTCTACATTGGAACATGTAATTTGAGATAACCTAGATCTGTGTTCTGGAGACATAGTCACTCAAAATGGTTCCAAAATAAACTATCTCATTACTTTTAAGATAAGAGCTATAGGGGTTTTTGTTTGTTTGTTTTTGTTTTTTGTTTTGTTTTTAAGATTAATTTATTTTCTGTATGTAAGTACACTGTCACTGTCTTCAGACCAGAAGAGGGCATCAGATCCCATTTCAGATGGTTGTGAGCCACCATGTGGTTGTTAGGAATTGAACTCTGAACCTCTAGAAGAGCAGTTAGTGCTCTTAACCACTGAGCCATCTCTCCAGCCACCCAAGATCTGTAGTTTTTATGTCAACACTATTTAGAATACTCCTGCTGAATTGCATAGTGATTGTAAAACTTGTTTTAGTGACCAAATATTTAAATTTGCTTATAAAATTGTGTCTATTAAATAAACTAATAATGCAAACTAGTATTGTAAAAGGCTTAACTTTGGTTACTAAAATTCAAAATTATTTATAGGGTCTTTCTCAAAGGGAGGCAGGGAGGGGGAAGTGGGATGGGGTGGGGGTGGGGAGCAGGGAGTGGACACGATTTCATCACATAAAAGAAAAATAAAATCACACCAAAGATTTCATTCTTATTACAAGAACCGGACTGTATCCAGATATTTTTTACCCATTTCCTAGAAGACAGTGAGCGTTCTCACATCATCTGAGAGCACACACATGTGGACATAAAGTAGCTGATGGTACTCATCTCAACTGACAACTGAGTACCCCAAGTAACCAAAGGCTTCTCTCACTGTTTATATTTCTTAGATTTAAATTTTTAGATGTATTTTTATGATATTTAGATGTTCCATCAATATATCTTTAAGTGATACAATAATCTTGGTCTTAGAGAAGTTACAAATGAAGATATCGTATCCTCCCGTTTGATCGTGCCTTGTTGTTATGACTGCTTGCTTACTTTATTCTAAACTTTACTCCAAAACTAACATTTAAGAGATCTAAGTTTTTTACTATCCTATATATTCTCATTACACAGTATAGTTTGGATAAAATTAAAAAATCTAGTTTTTAAATATAACTTTAATTCTCTTTAGCTGTAGGTACCAAAGTTTTGGAATTATGCAAAAGGTAGCAATCTTTGATAACAACACTCATGTTGTTTTATACCTTTATTATTGATGTGTCTAGTTCTAACTACTGTCTTAAACGTTCTATAGTGCAATTAGCCAGGATTTTAAAAAAAATCATTAAAGAATGTCTGTATTTTACAAATAAAAAGGGATGACAATATTAAAATGATTCCTTCAGAAGTCTCTTTTCAGCCATTTAAATAAAGTAAGGTAGCCATACAGTCATATAAATAACTATAAACACAGGGAAATATAGTCAGTCTAGTTAACATATGTGAATTTTGGTTATTTTAAATACATCTTTCCTTCATTTGTTGGCTTCACTCCATTACGCCAAATTGTGTCTTTTATTATTTGATGTTAGGTATAGTCATCTCAGTTTACATGTTATGTCAGATAGAGAGCATAAAAAAATAATTCAGATCTGCATCATGAGCTGATGGTTTGATACAATCCAGGATTTTACTTCTTAATGGCCTTTACCTGTTACAGGATATCTGATTACTGTATATGGAAACGCTAATTGTTAGCAAAATGTAAAAGCTTAAATAGATATTGCATGAATCAGTTGCAGTTAGGTGTGTCCTGACCAGATACAGTTTGGGGTGCCTCTAAAAGCCTCCACAGATAAGAATGCTAATAATGCACGGAAAGTCCCTGCCTTTGTTAAGGCAAGTTGCTTCGGAGAAGGCTTGTGTTCTTTGCTGTATGACCCCAGGCAAAGTCAACTGAGTAGTCTAGAGCTAACCCACCATAAACTTGAAATGCTTTAGCCACTGCTGACTTGGCCTAGAGCCCTCACCCCGCCCCCACCCCACCCGGTGATAGTGACGTGATTCAGCCTGCCAAGGGGGAGGAGCTAGAGACTTCTTTTATGGGCAATTGGACCTTTCATAGTCTCTCTCTCTCTCTCTCTCTCTCTCTCGCTCTCGCTCTCGCTCTCGCTCTCGCTCTCGCTCTCGCTCTCGCTCTCTCGCTCTCTCGCTCTCTCGCTCTCTCGCTCTCTCGCTCTCTCGCTCTCTCGCTCTCTGGCTCTCTGGCTCTCTGGCTCTCTCGCTCTCTCGCTCTCGCTCTCGCTCTCTCCCTCCCTCTCCCCTTCTCCCCCTCTCCCCCTCTCTCTCTCCCCCTCTCTCTCACCCCCCT
>NW_021620660.1:1881085-1932813 GCF_004785775.1 Grammomys surdaster
TCCTTCCCTCCCTCCTTCCCTCCCTCCCTCTAAAGAACTCAGGGTAAGAGAGATGGATTTTCTCTTTGGCCTTGTAGGAACAACAGAGCCGCAGCTGGCAGGACACAGGTAAAACACTATTCTAAGAAAGAGAACTAAGGAGCCCTTTTGGGTTTGGAGGAGCTCAAGAGAAAGGTGGACTAGCTCGGTAGACTGACACAGATAGAGACGACTAAAGAAAGAGCTAGCAGTTTAGTTGTAGGATCAAGCTTGAAAACAGATACTTTGTACGTAGTTAAGAAAATAAAGTTACCTTGCAGAGCTAGCTTTAGCCTCAGTTTACATCTTCTCTGTCTTTATTGGTATTAATATTAGATAATTTAAAAGGTTACATTTACCAGCTATTCCTCTCTCCAGAAGATGCTGTCCTGCTCAACTCAGCCTCTACATAGGGTCCAAGTAATGAGCTCTTTAGTTATGTGGGAACTTACAACATTTAATAAATAATATGTGGCCCCCACCCAAAAAAAATATTTGCTTGGCTAACAAAGAGGACTACAAAGGGGAATTCCCAAAAAGCAGCTGTGCTTGCAGAAACTGAGTGACTAGAGTTTCAGCCCTGTGGTGACACTGGAATGTGGTAGGTTTGTCTTATCTTGGGCAAGTTTTAGTCTTGCCTCGGTGTCAGAACTAACGTCTTGTGACTAATGGATAAAAACCTTTTAGAATTTATTGATTTACTAGACCACAAGCCTCAATCAACCTCAAAACTAAGCAGGTTATTAAATAGTATCTTGGGCCTACAAAAAAGTTTCTTCAATTTCTATGTACCTACGTACTTCTCTCATGTACCTCCAATGTATTTTAAACTTGCCGTAATTTATGACTGTTTGTTCTATAAAACTATAATACTTCATGGAACTATTTCCACATTTGAACACGAATTTGAGGTAACCTAAGTCTGTGTTCCTAGGCCATGGTCACTCAAAATAGTTTAAGAAAATCTATCTTTTATTCCCTTTAAGATTAGAGCTGTGATTTGAGTTGATACTTTTGACCCAAGAAAGAGGAACATTTCTTGAGTTTCCTATGAGGTCAATGCTCATCATGAGGTGTTCATTCAGACATCTCCACATCAATGGTTGAAGCTAACAAATGCCTCCCATCTTCAGAGTCTTTTTGATCAGATGCTCATAAAATTCCTATGCTAACGGCAGGCGGCATTTGGGAGAACAAGCCCTGCACCTTGCCTGGGGAGTGCCTTAGAGCTGACTCTGGTGGTATGGGTTAAGGGGAGGTGGCCCTGCCCCTTGCTAGAGTGCTGGAGAGATGGATCTGGTGAGGTGGGTGCAAGAGAACCAATCCCTATGGCATGAACACACACACACACACACACAGAGAGAGAGAGAGAGAGAGAGAGAGAGAGAGAGAGAGAGAGAGAGAGAGAGAGAGAGAGAGAGAGGTCTCACTCATTGCAGGCTGTAGATAGGAGAGCTGGCCTCTACCCTCACCTGGGCAAAGTGAAAGTGCTGTTCCAGAGCTGGCAGGCTGACCATTTCAGCTACTACCCAGGACTAGATACAGGGCCTTGACTTGGCCCAGCCCAACACCTACTCCATCTATGAACTGCTGGAGCACATGAAGGGGCCATTCCTGCAGAAGCCAAAACTGCAGGATTTCCATGAAACAGGGCAACAGTAGGAGAAGAATCCTGGAGATGATCCAGTATTGATAGTGTAGCAGAAGCCAGAGGCCTTGAAAAAGAAAAATAACTCATTGCAATGAACACTGGGCAAAAGGGTATACTGTATGACACACCATAACACACCATAGCTTCCACAGAGAGATTGTTCTCTTTCAATTTTTTTCTTTTGGTAGGAGAAGTTGTAAAAGCAGATGTAAGGTATGGAGGGACAGGGGAAGAGTGGGATTGGGGTGGATGATGAGAAATTCACAAAGAATTGATTAAAAGTTAAAAAATCCTATGCTAAAACTTGGCAGAGACATATCAGAATCGGAAGAAAAATACAGAATGAAGAATTTGAGGACTGTCAAAAAACAAAAACCAAATGATAATTATGTTAGTCAGGGTTCTCTAGAGTAACAGAAGTTATAAAATGAATCTCTCTCATAGTCTGGGCGTCTCAGTCGATCTTCAGTATATGCCAAAATTCTCTCATAGTCTGGGCGTCTCAGTTGATCTTCAGTATATGCCAAAATTCTGAAGAAGTAGGCTCTAATGACAGTGAAGGAACGGGCATGGTATCAGATGAGAGAAAGGAGGCAGAGAGGGAGAGCTTCCTTCCTTTATGTCCTGTATGTAGGCTTCCACCAGGTGTGGATCAGATTAAAGTTGGATCTTCCCACTTCACTTGATCTTAGCCAAAAGGCCGAGAAGCGATAGGTCTTCCCACTTCAAAAGATCTAGATTAAAGGTTTTTACTCAAAGTGGGTCTTCCCCATGCAAATAGTTTAAGGAAAAAAAAACCCTCACAAGTGTGCTCACTCGTTTGGATTTTAGTTAAGATATACTCAAGCTGACAATGAAGAATAGCTATCATAGGGCTGTAGAGATGGCTCAGTTGTTAAGAGCACTGACTGTTCTTCCAGAGGTTCTGAGTTCAATTCCCAGCAATCACATGGTGACTCACAACCATCTGTAATGAATCTGATGACAGGCACAGTGTACACATATATGCATAAAATAAGTGTTTAAGAAACTAGGTATTACAAATCCATACCTTGTCAACTTGATGCACAACCATATCTCCTTACGTCATGCTTAATTTCTAAATTAAAAACAATACCCAGGCCATAATCACACCTAAACATGATACAGCCACAACATGTACTATCATAAATGCATTATATATTTAACCAGGTTATAATTATGCCGAATATGTAGTAACTAGCCCTCATAAAACTGCATTTATTGGCCGGGTTGTTGTGGCGCACGCCTTTAATCCCAGCACTTGGGAGGCAAAGGCAGGCGGATTTCTGAGTTCGAGGCCAGCCTGGTCTACAGAGTGAGTTCCAGGACAGCCAGGGCTATACAGAGAAACCCTGTCTCGAAAAACAAACAAAAAAAACTGCATTTATTAAATTTAGTATTTAGAATCTAAAATTTAGAATAGGAGGCACTGTCCCTTGAGGGACATTCTTTTAGTATCTCACAATTAAATACAAAACTCTTAATAGTCTCTTAATTGATGCTACATTACACGATCAGAAAATTGAAGACTAAAATTCATAAATTTCTATGTATCTACACAGTCACATTCTTAACAAAACTACAAAACAAAAAAGCACTCCTGTCAGTTATAATCTTCACTTCTGAAACTGGTCACAAGAACTTAGTGGTATTTGTAACTACCTTTCTGTACTACCCATTCTGCATTTCCTTCGCCCTCAGCAAGCACCTCAGCAGGTCTTGGTTCCTTTCCTGGAGGAGTGACCCATACTGTCATTCCTGATGGGTCTGTGCCCTTCGATTGTTGTAGTTTCCCATTGACTTTAACCACAGGGCATGGTAGTACCAAGAGATACCCTAACGGATCCCCTGCACTCCAGATACAATCCTTTTTAACCTCCATTTGGTGTAATAGTCAATTTCCCCTTGGTAATTTGGATCAATCACCCCTCCTAAAACTGTTATTCCTTTCTTGACAAAAGGTGAACTTGTTTTTTTATTTTTATTAATCATTCCATTCATTTACATCTCAAATGATATTCCACTTCCTGGTTACCCTCTCTACCAACCCCCCATCCCATGATATCCCATTTCCTGGTTACTCCTCCACAACCCCATCCCACATCTGCCCTCCCCCTCCCTTTTGCCTGTAGGAAAGTGTTCCCCACCTACCCACACTTTCCTGCCCCACTGTTCCAGCATCCCTCTACTCTGGGGCATAAATCCTTCCCGGACCGAAGGCCTCCCTTCTCGTTGCTGTCAGGCAAGGCCATCCTCTGCTACATATGCATCTGGAGCCACGGATCCCTCTAGGTACACTCCTTGGTTGATGGTCTAGTCTCTGAGAGAACTGGGTGGTCAGGCTAGACTATGTTATTCTTCAGTGGGGTTGCAATTCTCCTCCACTCCTCCAGTCCTTCTGCCAGCTCCCCCACTATGTTCCCTGAGGTCAGCCTGATGGTTGACTTCAAGCATCCTCCTCTGCATTAGTCAGTTACTGGTGAGACCTCCACAGGAACTGCCACACTTGGTTCCTCTCTGCTAGTGCCACAGCAACAGCGTTGGGTTTGATGTCTACAGATATGACATATCCTCAGGTGGGACCATTTCCCAGTTGGCCCTTCCTTCAGTCTCTGTTCCATTTTTTGTCCCTTTTCTTCCTTTGGATAGAAACATTTCTGGGTTAAAAAAAAAAGCTTTGAGACGGGTGGGTGGCTCCATCCCTTGACCAGGGTTGTGCCTATGTATTGGAGGTAGTCTCCACAGGTACTATCTCCCCCTTCTCTGCGAGTTACAACTAAAGTCAATCCCATTGGGTCATGGGAGCCTCACATTTCTCGGGTGTCTGGGACCCACCAGTGGCAATCCCAAGTTCCTCATCCCACCTGCTACCTATTTTTATTCAACTTCCTAATCCTCTGTACCTCTCTCAATTGTCCTCCAGATTCTGATACTGCCACCTTTATTTCTTCCTCCTCCTTTCTCCCTCCCTTGTCCCCCTCTCCTTCCATCACCCACAATTGCCCTGTTCCCTATCAGTGCAGGACTGAAGCATCCACCCTGATCTTCCTTCTATGGTCCATATGGTTTGTAGGTTGTATCATGTGCATTGTGATCTTTTGGGTTAGTATTCACTTATTAGTGAGTACATACCATGTGAGTTCTTTGGTGTCTGGGTTACCTCACTCAGGATGATATTTTCTAGTTCCGTCCATTTCCCCGTGAATTTCATGAAATCATTGTTTTTAATCGCTGTGCAGTATTCCAGTACTGTAGTATATGTACCACATTTTCTGTATCCATTCTTCCATTGAGAGACATGTGGGTTGTTTCCAGCTGACAAGAGGTGGACTTGTGATAGCTATTTTTTGTAATGGCATCAGAATCACAAAGTGAACAGGGGAAAGTCTGAGCTTCAAGTTCAATGGAATGTTGTTGCTTCTGTCAGGAACACTTTCTGCCATGAAACCAAAATTTCTAGGCCAGAAGAACTTGGGGTTGCAGGGATAGGAAGCAAAAAAATTTCCCAGTGGGACATTAGGGGTGATAGTGACTGGGATTATTCCCTTTTCCATTGGCTACAGCCCACAAATCACCGAACAATCACACATCTGGCTGTTTCTCCTTCCAAACAAAATGTATGATCACATGTACTGCTGGAAGTACTGCCCACTGTGAAGATTTCCCTTCATCGGTGTCTTTCAGGGTTGCTTCAGAAAGAGGTTATAATAATGCTGCTGCTATTCACTTCTAGGTGGTGGATGCATGGTGGGACAAGACAAGGCTGTTCACTCTCCCCCTGTCTATTCAATATAGTATTTGAAGTTCTAGCTAGAGCAGTAAGACAACAAAAAGAGATCAAAGGAATATAAATTGGAAAGAAGCCAAAGTATCACTATTTGCTAATGATATGATAGTATACATAAGCACCTCTACCAGAGAACTCCTACGGCTGATAAACACCTTCAGCAAAGGGGCTAGGTACAAAATTCAGAGAAATCAGTAGCCCTCTTGTATACAAATGATAAATGGGATGAGAAAGAAATTAGGGAAACAATACCCTTCACAATAGCCACAACTAATATAAACTATCTTGGTGTAACTCTAACCAAGCAAGTGAAAGACCTGTAGGAAAAGAACTTCAAGTCCCTGCAGAAAGAAACTGAAGAAGATATCGGAAGGTAGAAAGACCTCCCATGATCATGGATCTGAAGGATTTTAACAGTGAAATGGCCATCTTACCGAAAGCAATCTCCAGATTCAATGCAATTCTCATCAAAATCCTAACGCAATTTTTTACGTGCCTTGAAAGAGCAATTCTCAACTTCTTATGGAAAAAGAAAAAAAACCAGAATAGCTAAAAACAGTACTAAACAATAAAAGAACTTCTGGAGGAATCACTATGGAGTATTATTCAGCTGTTAAAAAATGACATGAGAGTTGCAAGCAAATAGAACTATGTCATCTTGAGTGAGGTAACTCAGATCCAGAAAGAATGAATATGGTATGCATTTGCTTATATGTGGGCATTAGCCATCAAATAAAAGATAATTATAGACCCAAAGAGATTAGATATAGAGGAAGGGACTGGGTAGGGGGAACACATGGCTCTCTCTGGGAGAGGGGAATGGAATAGATTTTTTGGGTAGCCTAGGGACTGGGGGAGACAGGAATGGGAGGGTTGTGGAGTGGAGATGGGGTTGAGGAAAAGAATCCAGCGAGAGGCAGCTAGAATCGATGAGCGTTTGAGGGACAGTATGGAAACCCAGTTCAATGGTAACTTTCTAAAATATATTAAGACTATCCTAATAAAGTTCCCAATGATGAGGGAGAAGAAGCCATGTCTTGACACCAAATGAAGCTTCCTGTTCTGGGTCTGGGATACATCCAGTTGAGTTGTTGGCCAAGAGGGTCCCATGGAAATCCCCAAATAACCCTGACTGTTGACAGGACAGTAGGTTGCTCTCTGCAAACTGAGAGCAAGCCCCTTTGCTGAAGACGACACTTATACAACTCATTCAACTTGGAGAGGGTGAGCTGGTGCCTACACAGAACCTTCACTTTTACGTTCTAGTGTCTTTGGTGCAGGATATATGAGAAAAAAATCTAGTTTTAATAAAAGGGGGTGCTGGGATAGAGAGAGAGAACCCAGAGTCTCTGGAAAAGCATACTTATGCTTTTGGACAGTATCTGAAAGAAAAAGAAATAAAAATGAAAAGTTACTCAAAAAGAAAAGAAAAAAAAAAAGAAACAGAAGTGTTGACCAAGAACATCAGATAACCTTAACAGTGTTGCCCAGAGGGAAGCTGTGTAATGGCTTTAGGAAGGGAGGGGCTCCTGAGAAAGATAATGTTCATTAAGGGGATAATTAGTCCTCCCCTTTCCTAAGCATGTCTTCAGATGAATCAGGTCTTCTGTGGAGTGGACTTCATGCCAGATACTTGACAGCAGATTAACTCTTTTTTTTTTTTTTTGCTATCAATACAATTTTATTCAACTTGATATCGGATTATTGGATGTATAAATTAAAACAGCAAACGAGACAGGATTTCTTTTCCGGTTGGAGTTACAAGACAGGTGAGAGAAGTGGCACCTTGGTATGGTACCAGCCACACTCATCTGGCTGTCAAAATTGAAAGCACACCCCCTGGGAGAGCTACTATATATGAAGCCAAGCAAGGCATCAAACAGCATTTCAGAAGCGCTGTGTGGAGGGCAACAAGAGAACATACTTGAATATCACTAAGGGAATGAATGAATATATTACAGTTTGTTCACACTAGGAAATACAACAATATAGGCATTGAAAGGAATGCTGAAATGAATACTGTTGATAAAATGCACTCATATAAAAATATCTCAACAATCTACACATGATTATATCTATACAGGATATACAAGAATACACCCTTATCTGTTGGTATTGAGATTTGGGGGCAAATTCTTTTAAAAGACACCTTTAATTTTGAACATCCTATTTTACATAACAAAAATTCTTGGTTTCAGATCTGAAAGTTGACAGCTCAAGAGACAGTAGTTAAAGGTGGCAACCACCTCTAAGAAAATGGAACAAAGGACTAGCTGGTAGACAGAGTTTAAACCAGAGCTAGGCAGAAGACTTGACATGATATATATGATAAGGACACACAGTGAAGGACACGAACATATAGGATACAAATATATACATTAGTTGACAGCTGTTAAACTAGAAGCAGGTTGTTTGTTTGTTTGTTTGTTTTTTGAGACAGGTTTTCTCTGTATAGCCCTGGCTGTCCTGGAACTCACTCTGTAGACCAGGCTGGCCTCAAACTCAGAAATCCACCTGTCTCTGCCTCCCAAGTGCTGGGATTAAAGGCCACTACTGCCTGGCTCTAGAAGCAGTTCTTAATATACTCCTAAGTTCTTTGACAACTTCTGTTATCTTAAAGTCAGAAACAACCACATTCAAATGAGTTAAACTACGCAAAGTAAAAAGTTACAACCTTTATTGAAGAGCAAGTAAACACGGTATCCTATGTACAGGCGACACATGGTGCCAACTGCATTTGCAGATGCAGTAGTCCACTGGAGTTATGTCTTTGTCACGGTCTTAGACAAATTCTGAACTAGTGTACAGTTCAGCTGTGCCAGCATGCTGACCTTAGCATGTTTAGATGTTGCATACTTGTTCTTGATAGTCATGTGCTTTGTAAGGCCACGGTTCACCATGACTATATTCTTAGCCAGGTGCTGCATAACAGGAAGCAGGGATTCTTCAGTGTAGGATAAGTAGTGCTGCAGAGTTGGTGTCCATTCACCGTTGTCAAGAACTTTCAGTGCTAAGCAAAAAGTCCCAGCTGCAATTTGAGAAGGAGCAAAATGCACCATGTCATAGTCCAGCATAGAGAGCTCCATGAGGTATTTGGCCAAAGTATGCTGCTCGACATCAACCTCTCCAATTTTACATGCTCTACAGAGGAAGTGTAGAGGCAGAGGTCGACCCAGATTGAAGTTTAGAACTCTCAGAATCTTCATCTCCATCTGTCTGATCTGATGCTTAGTGTAAGTGTTGTTAGTCACAAAAGAGAAGTTACCTATTTCTGGAGGGTACACCTCCTTGTATTTGCTTGCAGTAAACATGGCAGTTACACCAACCAACTGTAGCATCTTCTTGGGCACACAACTGTTCTGCATGAACCGATCAATAATGGACACAGTCATGTACATGGTCTCCTGCAGCAGCTTAAATTTCATTTGAACCTGTATTAGCCAGTCAATTAGGATGGCCCTCACGTTTCCAGTGACTTCACGACCCAATAGGTATTTTGGTCTAACTGACTGCTCTACCTCCAGTTGTCTGAGATAAGCATAGATATCCTTCACGTATTCACTGTAGAGGTTTGGATCGGCTCTGTCATCTGCATAGACATCGCTCATTGCAAGAATTGCATCAGAGAAAGCCTGACACAGATATTGTTCTGCGGGTGCACATCCAGATGTTTCCATTGAGCTTGGAGAGGGATTATCAATCAAAATAGGCTCAGGAGAAAGCTTCTCTTCTGTAACATGTTCAGGCTCAGGCTCAGCAAGTTCCGCCTCTGGCTCACACACAGGCGCCTTCTCCACAGGTTTTGGTAGGACTTTAACAGTACCTTTTCCAGCACCTAACATTTTTGCTTCCTTTTTCAGAGGCACTCTTGCCTGTTCGCTGACTTTATTACCAATATCTCCAAGAGCAGTTCTCGATCTCAGCCGGGGTTTGGAGGTAACAGCAACCGCCACAGGCACACGTTTGGCACCTGCCATGCTGACCTTGGCCTTATTTTCTGTGTTAATTTTTGTGTTCCTCCTGACCCTGAGCGCCATGGCTCTTCCTGAAGCAGAGGTCTGCCGAACGGAGAAGACACCCCAACCTCTGGCTGTCCACAACTAAACACTAACAGCCGTTCCTCTACAGCACGACGCGCGGATTAACTCTTAAGGGAGGGAAGAATATTATGTAATGTTTTGATCATGGCTCAGTTCAGAGTGTCACATCTCCATGTAGAGCCAGAGGTATACCTCGCTTTTGACTGGGATGCCTAAGGGGGGCTGATTATGATGTTTACTTTTCTAGTTTACCAGGAAAATAGGAGGAAGGGCTCAAGGCCTGTGGGAAAGGATCCATCCTCAACAACCTCTAGACTACTAATCCCAGTCTTGCTACTTAATAGCACTAATCAGAAAGATATTTCACTTCAGTCACATAGGTCTGACACCTTGTCTCAGATGACCTTCCAGGAAACATGGGAGCTGGAATAATGATGTGTGGGATCACAGAACTCAGTGTGTGTGTGTGTGTGTGTGTGTGTGTATGTGTGTGTGTGTGTGTGCAGTATGTGTGTGTGTGTGCGGTATGTATGTATGTATGTATATATGTATGCATGTATATCTCAAGACCTAAAAGATATACATAAGGTGTGTATGAACTCCTGAATTTGTTCCCTTCCAATGTGCCACATTGAATAAATCTCCTTTCTCTGATTTTCACTAGTGCGCGCCCCTGTAACTGGTATTCTGAGGACTGGCATACAAACCTAGCTTTGTAAGGTTACTAGGGCGCAGGTTTGTACCTTGAACTCTGTTAACGTCAGAAGCTGTGGCACTGTGGGGCAGCCAGGTCGGTAAACACAGTGCAAGTTTACTGAATTTCACAACGCTTCATTGCTAGAGATCTTGGACTCTGCAGTAAAGGGGAAAAAAAATCACCAAACAGGAAAGTAAAAAATAGTCAATATTTAAAAAAAAAATTCCCCAATGTAACCAGGTGTTGTGGTGCAAGCTATTTAGGAATGTGAAGCAGTACTGTGAGCTGCCAGCTCTAGGCTAGCAGTGTCAATGTTTTTAAAAGTAAGAAGAAAGCGGTGAAATTAGTGGTTTAACATAACACACAGCTTCAAGCTGACTCAATCAAGACAAACTAACCAAACCAACCCCTTATTCTTTCCCTATATGTTGAAGATCAACCATCAAGGCCACGTCACATTCTGATTCTGGAACCAAATAAACCAAATACAGCAAACCCTGTAGACACTGGGGTGTGGTATAGCCGAGTGATTAGAGCACTTGTCTAGCATGGACAAGCCCTGGAGTTGACCTCCACTACTGAAAAATGAATGAAAAGAAAGCATAAGCTACATAGAGCATTGACAGAGAAGGATCTCTAAGATGTAGCACTAGGAAATCGTGAGTCACATTCAAGTGCATATGCTGAAACATGTACAAGTCACCACATATGCATACCATGATAGAACACAACTAATATTGTTATACATATTCAGCTACTTACATAGTCATATTTTCTTTGCAAAAAAAATTCCATAAAGACAACCTCTGAGCTGGGTGATAGGGTGTAAGCTTTAATCCCACCACTGGGGAGGCAGAGGTGGGTAAATCTCTGTGAATGGGATACCAGCCTGGTCTACATAATGAGTTCCAGGACATCCAGGGATACATGCTGAGACCTGTCTCAAAAGACCAAAAAAAAAAGGACAGGCTCTGAAATGGCAATAATTTCTGAAAAAAAAAAATCACTGTAAGGCCAATATACGCTCTATTGCTTAAAGAATTCCCAACATGTCCTCGTGTAGCTCTCCAAGGATTAAAAAGCCAGACGTTCTCAATCCGTCTTCTCCACTCTCTGGTCTCTTTTGTCCTCAGTGGTGTAACTCAGCCTCCTCGCGATTCCTCAATTATGCACACATGGAGTCCTCTCCAGACTTTGTGCTGGACACTCCTCTTCACCAGAATGATCTCTGTCAATCTGAATCTTGCATTTCTTCACTCCCCTTGAATTTTTCTTCAGGTGGCAACTTTTTGGAGAGGCCTACTGACCTACAAATTTGAACCTGCAGGTTCTAGCAGTCAGCGTTCATGATCTACCTCCTATTTTGTTGTGAGTGTATTACTTACTATTAAGTTTCTCTTTCTCTTGCTACATGCATGGGTTCTTTTTCATAGGCTTAGGCTTGTATCTGCTGTGCTCACGGAGGCATGCTTACTTCTTTACACTGTACTTAGTATGATAGTTGGTATTGAGAAAAACGTGCTTAACAATTCATCAATCTTAATAGATTGAACTTGTATTTAA
Organism: Grammomys surdaster; assembly: GCF_004785775.1. Taxonomy (NCBI): domain Eukaryota; kingdom Metazoa; phylum Chordata; class Mammalia; order Rodentia; family Muridae; genus Grammomys; species Grammomys surdaster. The sequence continues at coordinate 1,892,863 of NW_021620660.1, forward strand.
AAATTAAAGACTGTACTTCAAATATAGCTGTCAGTTATACAAATCAGTATTAGGACAAAATGTCTGAGGAGTTTCCAGCTTCTGCAGAACACAGTTTGCGGACTCCTGGCTCAAACGCTAAATCAGGTAGAGCTCACACAACCTAACAGTGCACAGCAGTTAAACTGGAATATGCATTTGCAAACAGCGAGGAGTCAACCAGAGGTGGTAACTGGTATGAAATCTCCAGCTGTTTTTTTCTTGTTGGGACCAATAGGAAGACAAGAGCCAACAGATTCCTCATGTGGTAATGGTTGAAAAGTTAGAGCAAAAATTATGTTTATTATGCTGTAGAAACCTACTTTTAGTTTTTTTCCAAAAGAATGATAAAATTCCCACCCTGAAAGTGTGGATGGGAATTGACACTGAAGCTTGTTTAAGAAAAAGAAGAACATGTAAATTTAGGATAATCTGTACACATAGGACCAGGGCGTGGAAAGAATTCTCTTCATAGAATAGGATTTTAGAATAAACTCTAATGTTTAGCAATTTTTCACCAGGAGTGAAAGTGTTCTAATTACTACTGCAAGTTATAGCACATAAATGTGGCTCTTCCAGCTTTATGTACTACGACTTTGAAGTGTTGCAGTAGTAAGGGCTAAACCTTATGTTTTTTTCTTTATATGGTAATATTCTCAGAGTAATTATTGGATGTGGATTTTATAGCCAGTGTTATAAACTAGATGATAGCACAACTAGATCTATAAACATTAATAGACCTATAAATAAATTTTAAAAATGTACTGTGGGAACACTGCCCACTATTACAGAGGCCCAGATCCAAGGCTTTGAGTTGACCCACCCTAACATCTATCTCATCTATGAAATGCTGGAGAATGTGAAGAGGCCAGTTCTGCAGATCCAAAGCTGTAGGATCTCCACGACACAGGGAACAACAGGATATCCAAGAGGAGTCCTGGTGAGGATCCAGTATTATAGTGTGGCAGAAGCCAGAGGCTTCAAACCATACCAATGAACTACTGCAATGAACATTTGCAAGCTAAGAAGTGTGGAGAGAAGGACTGACCGTGTGACACATGTGACATACTACAGCTTCCACCGGGAGGTTTTTTTTGTTTGTTTGTTTGTTTTGTTTTTTTGAGACAGGGTTTCTCTGTATAGCCCTGGCTGTCCTGGAACTTACTCTGTAGAACAGGCTGGCCTCGAACTCAGAAATCTGCCTGCCTCTGCCTCCCAAGTGCTGGGATTAAAGGCGTGAGCCACCACAGCCCAGCACGGGGAGGTTTTTTAAAGTTATTTTTAATTTTAATTTTTTTTGGTGGGGGGAGTTGCAAGGGTAGAGGGTGGATGTGGAAGAATGGGGAGATGAGTTGGATTGGGGTGCATGATGTTAAATTCACAAAGAATGAATAAAAAGTTAAAAATGTACTGTGGCAGAGTGCTGAAATGCTGTCTGCTTCAATTAGCTTCTTGAAACTTTTTATTAGTTAAAAAAATTAAATACATTTATTATTTTATTATGCTTTGTTTGTTTTTGTGATGTGACCCAGGCTGGCTTCAAATTCACTACATTCCCATTTTAGCTTTTTAAGTGCTTTACAGGCATGTACCTCCCCACTAGGCTTCCTTTGAAGTGTCTTTTGTTGATGTTGTTGTTTTGTTTTGAAGTTATAATTTTATTTTAATATATTCCCTTTCTAGTTCTACCTCCAAACTCTCTCATATACTACTTCCTACTTGCCTTCAAATTCATAGCCCCTTTGTTTTCCAATTGTTGCTGCATTCATGTAAATATATGTATATACACATCTATCTTATATCAGCTACGGGTATATATATATCTTTTTTTTTTACATATATTTCTAAATATAACATGTTTAGTCGTATACTGCTACCTGTATATATATTTTCTGTTTGGAACCAGACAATCATTTGGTGTGCTTTTCCCTGGAAAAGACAACCTCCCCAACTCCCAACTTTCTCAGTTGCCTGTAGTACTTTGTAAAGGGTCGAAGCCTCATTGGCTTCTTTTTTCTCCATCCAGTTTGGCATGTTTGTTCATGTCATCCTGGTTTGGTTCCAATTTGGACAGTCATGTTGGTGAGATTATGGGTGTAGCTTCTGATGTTACTAGGAGACACAATCTCATAGCAACCTTCTGACCTTCTGGCTTTTAAAAATCTTTCTGTCCTACCTTCTGTAGCATTTCCTAAGCCTTGAGATTGGGAACATTGTGTAGGTGTCTCCAATGAGACAAAGCTCCACAACTCTGCATTGTGATTGGTTGTGTTTTAATGTGGTAGTGTCCATATGTTGCAAAGATGTCAGCTACGCCAGCATAGCTGACTGAGTTCCTTGGATCAGCGGAGGGCTGAGGGTGAGAGAAAGAAAGACAAGGAGTCATCTGGTAAAGAACCAAATGCTATATTTTCAACTGCATAGCTCCCTTTTATACTCCCCACAAAACAGGAACACAAACAGGAACAGGAATAAAAACAGGAACAAGGATCAAAACAGGAACAAGGAGACACACTCGGCAGCCTACCACCTAAGTTTGGATTTCTCCTTGAGCAGTCTTCTCAGGGAGATGCATACAGATGGGGGATCGGGCACAACAGCACAGGTGCAGAGGATGGTGACTCACACAAAGAGAAGTTTCTTTGATAAGGGTGAAGATAAATGTTCATAAATTGTTAGAGATTATGCTGGTTTAGTGAATCATTGGTTGTATAGAGTACCCTCTGGTAACCAGGACTTTACTTACACTAAGTTGTTTGTTAAGTTTCCAGTGCAAACACTGTCTACTTGTTGAACAAGTGCTAAATCAAATTAGGGAGCTGTTGGTTACCGCCAAGGTGTGCATGCCACTACCTCACCTCGCCTTTATCATGTTATGCTGCTTATTTATGTGCTTCACAGGTGTCATAGTTTAGAAGGACAATTGGAAGCCTCCCTCCTTTGGAAGCTTCTGGTATCATGAAAGCTAGTCCTCAAGGAGGAGGCTTTGAGATCACTTCCAACTCAGGGACCTCTAAACCCGGTTTCTGATGTACATGATGTGTTTATCAAAATATTTAAATATAAAAAAATTTAATTTGTTATTATTTTGGATTTTATGTTGTCTTATTTTTGGATACAGGGTCTCAGTATGTGTCCCAGACTGGCTTCGAATTCGGTGTCTCCCTAATTCAGCTTTCCGAGAACTGGCATTACAGGCATGTTCCCCAAACATTGGGCTTTCTTTGAAGTTTTCAAAGCCAAACATCAGAACAGAACAGGAGACATTGGCATGTTTTCCTTGTTAACTCTTAGACTAATTGTGTTTGAACTGGTAGACAAGCAGCTTGAGGGCAGAAAATGAGCATAGGTGTTACAAGTGGTTGGAGTTTGAAACATCAAGGTCATAATATAGTTTCTGATTCATGCCCAGAATAAGCATGCTAGAAAATGGAGTGTACCAGGAGGGCAAGTGCCACTTTGTGCTGTGTTTGTTTTGATTACCGTTGAAGATATAAATTAGAATACAGCATTTTGTATATTTATTTAAGAATGCTTGTGTACACCCCTTGTGGCAGAAAAAGTGGGAGAAAGTGGTATAAAGTAAGGAGAGATCTAAGAATATTAAGGATGAAGGATGGGGTGTGGTCTGGTCCTGGGACACCCGTCTAACATGTAGGAACTCTGAGTCCTGTTCATAGCACTGCCAACAAGCTAACAAAATCAAATGTAAAAATGAGAAATAATCGGTGTTACCTAACAGCTAGAACTCATCGAAAATTGACACACAATATTATTACAATGATTAATCTTTATTGTCTACCTGTTTGGCTTTAGAATCACCCATGGAAACAGAGCTCTGGATGTGCTTAGGTTTGTCTGGATAGGATAAATAAGGAAAGAAGACCTACCTTAAGTGTGGGTAGTTATTATATAGCTATATAATAGTTATATTATATAGTTATATAATGACTATATTAGTTATATAATATACATTTAATATATAATATATCATATAACATACAACAGATAACATACAACATATAATATATGATATATAACACGGCATATGAAATAATATATGTAATAATTAATATATATATAATTGATAATATATAGAATATAGAATACAGTGATGCTAGTTATAGTTACTATAACTAATATAATTATATTAGTTACAAATATATGTTATATTAGACAAAGGAAACTACAGTGAAAATAACCTGAATGTGTTTGCTCTCTTTGAAATGCAAGAAAAGTAGATATGAATACACAGAGATTGGAAACTCATTTGGGAAAAATAAGCAGGGATTTCATAAATATTACTAGATCCCCCATTCTGTACAGTTTCTATAGTTCACAGTATGCTAAGCCAGTGAGAGAGGTGTGGGAAGAGGAAATTCAGTCAATCAAAGAAACGGACAAATACAAAAGCAAAATTGGAATAAAGGAGATGGGGGAGAAATCATCGAGAGAAACATTTACCACAAGGAATACAGGCTCAGAGGAAAAGAGGAATTTTGTTTGTTTATTTTGAGATAGTGCCTTTCACTGACCTGGAACTTACTAGGCTGTCTGACTAACAGGCTCCGAGGATCTGCCAGGGATTGTTAATGTGAACCAGCAAACAAAGATTTTGCATGTGTTTTCTGGCAACAGTATCAGGCTCTTGTGTAACCATTTTACCTCATCCCCAGTCAAGAGAAGTAACATTCTCAGTGATATGAGGTGAGGACGAGGCACTTAGGGAGATATGACTGAGTAATCTGACTTCATACTTTAAGGCACTATGTGTGTTACTCTCATGTAGACATGCCGTCCCCTAAGAAGGTAAGTTCCCATTGTCTTTTAAGACAGTTACAATCAATTCAACAGCTTAGCATGAGTTATTCTCACTAAATATCTCACATGAATCAATTCTTACTAATTATATCACATACATATCATATTCACATATATATGATATATAGCACACACACACGTATATCACACATACACACGTGTATAAAAATCTGCCTCCCAACTCTGTCGTCTACGTATGTATGTGTGTGCTTGTTCATGCTTATGGACGTGGATGGGTGTGTATGATAAAGGATGTGGAGGACAGCAGACAACCTTGAGTGTTGGGTCTTTTTCCCCTTAGTTTGAGAGAGTCTCCAAATTTGGAGAATTTGCCTGTTTCTGATCTCAACTCATTATAATATTACTGAGACTGCAGACACAAATTATTGCATCTGGCTTATTATATATATATCTCACACATGTACTGCATATACAGACAAATCTACACTGCACTACTAGAGATCAGAGGGCAACCAAAAGGAGTAGGTCCTCTCTTTCTACTTCTGGGTCCTAGTTGTAGCCGCCCGAGCTGCCTCACATTCGGGGGGCCACTTTGTAACGGCCCGTTCTGCTGCTCCGGTCCGCAGGTCAGGGCCTAGCAAGAGAGAGAGTGGGGGCAGAGACGCGAAGAATGGAGACAAGACAGGGAGTCTGATCAAGTCTCTCAAGTCTCTCTATTGGAAGGAAATCCTGGGTATTTATTCTCTTTACCACATGCCTTGCCCTCGTGGACAAGCACAGCTGAAGGCACTACGTCATGTGCCTCGCAGCGTGGATATCATGTGCGCCTAGCTAGCAGTGAGGGGACCATGTGCGCCTAGCTGCTGGTGGCACTAAACAGCAAAACAAGATATGTGAGAAAAACAACATGTTTATCAGAGTGTGCTCAGCTGTTGTGGGCTGTTGAAAACAAGTCTCTTGTCAGGGTTTATGGCTCGAGATGGCTGCAAAGATGATAGCCGCTTTCGTCTAGGAGTCGGCTCCCAACACCTAGTGATCCAATCCAGGTTCGGTTCCCACAACCAGCATGGTGGTTCACAACTCTCTGTAACTCCAGGAATCTGCCATCCTCTTGTGATCTCCATGGGTGCCAGGTTCACACATGGTGCACAAACACACATGAAAGTGAAACATCATTATATGTAAAGTAAAATAATAATGAAAATAAAGATTTTAAGGAAAGAAAAGTTCTCCTTGTGCTAATATAAGATAATACGCAGGAAAAAATATGACTATCTATGTTTCTAGTTCTAGATGGTCCAGTGCCCTACAAGTACCAGGGACCTGTATGATACACAGACATACATGCAGGAGGACTTAGGAGGTCAGAGAAGACACACACACACACATAATATAAAATTATAATATATAATATATTATTATAATATATCATAAAATTTAAAATACATACATACACAGAGAGAGACAGAGAGATGGGGTTTGGAGGGTTAGTTGAACTAGAAACTGCTCTGAGCAGGCAGAGGACAGTACTTGAAGAAGAGTCTTTATATAATATTAGAATTTAAATTTTACTTAGAAGATGAAATTAAACACAAGTACACCTTGATCATGGCATGGACAATGAATAAGGGTGATCCCAGATGCAGAGATATCACTTGGGGAGCTATTGTTCCTTGGTAAGGAGGGAGCAGAGGGGACAAATTAGTCGCAAGGAGAGAAGCTGTCTCCTGGGTTGTCCTTGAAGATCTGAATAGGAGGCACAGCCATTTTGTGTATAGATATTTGGAGCAAGTTGGGGTCAAGTCCAATTTCAGATACTGGCATTGAGGTTCCTGCAGGCTGCCAGAGGCATTTCCAGCATGCCTGGACTTTTTTGTCTTGGGGCTCAGAAGGGGATCTCAGTTATGTGTGAGGCTGAGAAATCTGAATTTGAGTGTCCGGTACAGCATCAAAGAAATATTAAGAATGCTTATTGAAGATCTTGGGGGTGCTAACAGTCGAAAGGTTGAAGACTGACAAGTGGCTACTCTCAGTTTAGGAAGAAAACAGGAAAAACATGAATACTGCTTTTTTCTCCTTTCTTTCTTTCTCTTTCTTTCTTTCTTTCTTTCTTTCTTTCTTTCTTTCTTTCTTTCTTTCTTCTCTCTTTCTCACTTTTTCATGAGTGTTGTATGTTTGGTACATGCAAATGAGTGTGTACCTCCTTGCATGCATGCATAGCCCAGAGCAGGAAAGCTGGGAGCTTACTTTATTGTTCTCTGTCTTATTAACAGGATCACTCACTGACATGGAAGCTCACTATTTTGGGTAAGCTGATTGGCTGGGGCGCTCTGGGGCCATGTATGTCTCTTCCACTCAATGTTGGGATTACAGATGAGCAGCCGTCATGCCTGATTTTTTTCATGGATGATGAGAATTTGAACTCGGGTCCTAGTGCTCGCACAGTAAACACTCTTTCTTACCCATTGAGCCTTCTCCCTGGTCCTAGACTGTTATCAATGAGATAAATGGTAAGTGTATGGGCTGATGAAGAGAGGAGAGGAGAGTTCAAATAGAAAAGAACCACTGCATTTAGCCAGTACGCAGTCCTAGAACCTTTGAGGATATATTTCTTTGGTTCAGTGGGGTTATATGACAGGACCAAGTGAATAGGAGAATATTTAACTTAGGTACAAAAAAAAATCGAGTTTGCATTTTTTGTTGATTGCAAGTTTACGTCTAGGCAGAGATCGCAAATGAGCCACAGTGTGGTACCTGAGAATCTGATGCATGGAACCAGTTCTTTACCCACTTTCCTGTCTCTGGGAAATATCTGCTTTTGTCTGCTTTTTTCTGCATACTTCATTATATGCACACTTTCTAGAAGTGATCAGGGCTGCTGCGATATGATTTTTCTATCTGTATTTTTTCCTTTACAGAGTTGGACCTCCTTAGAACACATTTGAAGACTAATTGGTTGTTGACTAGCCAAGGATAGACTTTATTTATTTCAGGAACATATAAACCTAAACAGGTCAACTGGTACAGACATGGCCACCCAGGCCAAATATTCAACCAAGAGCTATGAACAGATGCAGCTCCTGAGAACCATCGTTTAAGACAGAAATTAATATGGGATCTTGAGATAAACCCTAGAATTTACCTCCAGGTTGAAGGATCTCTTCCTTCAGTTGCTAGGAGCCCTTGTTTACCATTTTCTCCAGGTATTTCTCTGGCCAGAAAAAGCCTTTCTACACACACTCATTTTTTCTGATTACAGTCCCAAGAACAATCTATGTCCAATAAGTGGTCAGACCCTACTAGACTTACCAAAAATGTACAGTAAACTTGAGGTACTTGTCATTCATCAAACAACTTATTGGACTGCCCTATCTGGTCATCTCTATAAGCTTGTTGATATTTACAGTGTTTAACTTACTGACATTTGTTCCTTGGTTACTTATGTTCACATGGCTTTTAATTTATTTCTCTATCCTAATTTGTATGACACACTCCGTTATTATTTATAACATGTTCATGCAGTCATTTTGTTAGTTTCTGTATCACCTCTTTGTACTGTGTTTTGACATCACAGGTCCATCATTTGGTACTGATAGGAAATCACTGGTGCTTTTGCAGATAAAGAGGGTATGGTGGAACAGAACGAACTTAGCCTTTAAGCCAAAGGGGTCTGGATTTCATTTTAGATCTTGCTATGAGCGGCTGCTGTGATGTTCTACCTCCTCATCTGTAAAAATGGAAGTTAGAAAGGCTTCACTTAGCTCTCTCTCTGCAGTACAGCTGTCACAGTACCAGAGGTACTATGTAGGCTGCTAGGAAAATGAAGCCATCACATTCTTATGCAGCTTCAAAACCCATGATCTACAGTACCTGGCAGGCAAGATATTCTGATGCATGAAATGGTGGCACAAATGTTATGGCCGTAGTCAGTTGCTTTCTGATTGGATTTAAGGCTCACTCCACAGGAGAAAATGAATGTTTGTTACTATAAATCTGGCCAAGAACTCATGGTTGTGGAGCTCATGGGCCAGGAGTGAGCTCACTACTATTTTGCTACATAGACAGTGTCCAACTGTTCTCTAAATTTGTATTCCTATATTCATTGATGCTGTTAGAGCTCATCAGGTAAGCTTCTCTGTACAGTGAACAGTGGTTACAAGAAAGCCCCAACTGTCCAAAGTACAGAGAATAAGTGTCTGTGAAGTGTTCATCTATGAATGGGACAGCGATGTCCCATCCCTTTCCATGGCTCAAAGACTGTAGGAGCTAGAGGACAGGGAGGACCAGAGCAGAACTGTTTTCAGGATGTGACAGGATGTTACACCCAGGAACTCACAGTAGCTGTGGCTACCTGTACAAAACCAATACAGTTAACATTCCAGCCTGGGGACGAGGGGATGGGGTGGGCTCATGAAGCTAATGGCTTCTAGGGAAGCCTCTGTGGGCACCAGACCTAAATGATGTACCCAGATATACCTACAAGCATAATAGCCATACACTTAAAGTAATATTTTTTTTTTTTTAAAGTAATATTTTTTAAAGAGAAAGAAAAGCTTCTGCCTGCACTTTGTGAAAGAACACATGTAAAGTGACTGACACAGGAAATGTCATGTAACACTGTTCCTATCAATTTTGATTGTATATAAGTGGATGTTCTGAATGCATTTATATTTCCAAATGTGTAACTAACCATTGTATAAGTAAACATTAAAACAGGACATTGTGTCAGGGATTTAAATACTTAATCCAGTTGTATTTGTGCTTACCATAAATCTTAGTACTTAGGAAGTGAGCAGGAGGGTCAGAAGAAAGTTCAAGGCCAGGCTCAGCTACACACGTTTGAGGCCACCTTGAGCTACACAGTAGAACAGAAGAAAGTGAAATGAAACAAACAAACAAAAAAAAAATCAATGTTTCTTCTGGAATAAATTAAAGTAGAATTCAATGTAGTAATATACTCATTTAAGGGCTAAGAATGTAACTCAGTGCTTGGCTGGATTATATAAAGCCCTGGATTCTATCCCAAGTTCAAATAAAAAATGGGTGTGGTGACTCATGTCTACAGTCTCAGCACTGGGGAAGTAGAGGCAGAAAGGTCAGAAATGAAAAAATCATTCTCAGCTACATATCAAGTTTAAGGCTTGGATTTTGAACCCCGAATTCCAAAAAATTAGAAAGAAAGGAAAGTTCCTCTTTGACAGATACTAATTACCATGTTGGTAAGCATGCACAAAAGGCCACCGATAGGCTCTCCACATCTCCTCCATGGAATCCATCCTGGAAAGGTTCTTGTCTACAGAGTGTTAATGCCTGCATCTCACTCAGTCAAAACACAAGGCTCCTAAAAATTTCTGCGATAAATACATAATGCTGACTCCAGTGTAATGGACAAACATCTGTTTCTAATTTTTATATTATAAAACTGCTGCAATGGAATATATCACAGTTTTGTTTTGTTTCGTTTTTAAACTACAGGCAGATTACTACTATGAAAACTATCCTGATATTTCCTCTGAGCTACCACTAAGCATTCTGAAAGATGGAACTGAAAGAGAAGATGAATAAGAGGTGGTGGAACAGGTCAGAGTGCATTCTTGCTGAGTGTGGTGGTTCAGACTGCTCATCAGTCACTCAGGAGGCTCTGGCAGGAGGATCATTTATTATTACTTTATTTTTTTTACATTTCAAATGATATCCCCCTTCCCGGCTTCACCTCCACAATCTGTCCCCCATTCCATTCCCCCTTCCCCTCCCCTTTACCTCTATGAGGGGGCTCTAGGGAGGATCACTTTTTAAAGGCTGTTTTGATAACTTAGTGAAACTGTGTTTCAAAATTCAAAAATGTGAAAATGGCCTGGAGACTTGGCTTAGTAGAGGACCCTTGCCTAGCCTTTGTGAAGCCCTAGCTTAAATCCTTAGTACAAATATTGAAAGATTTTTTTCTACACCATTTTGACATTAATTGGCAAATAGAACTTGGCTACTGAAGAATCCCCGTGCCCCCCCCCCAACTCCTTTTATTGATACTCACCCTTTAGAATGTTTGGATCACAGACACAATAGACACAGAACAATCTTAATGCCAAAAAAACAGAGCTGGGGTTTAGGAAGAGTTTACTATGTGCATTTTATTAAGATGTTTTCAACATTGAGACAGGTGATTTTAGTTTGCTCACAGTTACTCTAGCACATACATTTAAAATAATAGTCAAACTCACTACAAACTGTACCAAGTAGAATTTTGGCAAATTACAAAAGAAATATTCACAAGAGAAATTCAGCAGAAATTCAGTTCATTTAGGTCCTGACTTATGCACTGGAACCCAACCACAGGTCAGTCGATCTTGGTGGTAGGACACATCTGAGTTCTCACAGTCCAGAATTCTGACACCATGGACCGTTACAATCATCAAACAAGCAATGGGAGCTGCCATAGAAACAACTGGTCTTAGTCCAGCTGCTAAAAGCAGCAGGCAAGTCAACATTAGGTTTCTTCATCTTGTTAAACACAATTTGTTATTCCTGCTTAAGCCATTCTTACAATGAAAACTAAGAAATTCAATGTAAGTGAACAGCCCAAATCTTATGGCCCCGTGTTTGACAGGCACAGGTGTATAGGAAACCCCCACAGTAAAGGAAAACACAAACACATGGCTACAGTTGTTTAACTCTAAATGTGAACTCCCCAGGTCCCACCCTGAAACATTTTCATAACATGAAAACATGTTATGTTACTATGAGATTAATTCCATATCCATTCTTAAAAAATTAACTAACAACCAAAATTTAAATAATTTCTATATGTTAGATTATATGCTACTTCTTCAAAATAAAAACTTTTAAGGGTTATTAACATGAGAAAGTTCATATCATATAACATACAGGTGCAAAATTGATCCCTCCCAAGGGATCCTTTGACCCCAGAGGGAGAAAAAAGACTGGATTTGCAGCAGTTGAGAGACACAAAGAATCCTGACAAAAGAACAACTGACAGGAAGCAAAACATTTATTTTGAATTGATAAGATACTTAAGAATTTATAATTATAAACTATCAATACTTTTTAATAACATTTCACCGAATAACTGACGGCAACATAATTTTCTACATAGTGTATGTAAATGAAAGGCACACATAGCTACAATACACTTTCTGTATTATATAATTTATATGCACATGGCAAACCCCCATCTAAATTGATGCTAAATAAGAAGTATGAAAGAACGGTCCCTTATCTTCCATTCTTGTATCATTTCCACTAACAGGCACACATCAGTTAGGATTATAATATACTCTTAAAATTATATTTTAGCACTTGGGAGGCAGAGGCAGGTGGATTTCAGCCTGGTCTACAGAGTGAGTTCCAGGACAGCCAGGGCTCCACAGAGAAACCCTGTCTCGAAAAACCGAAAAAAAAAATTTTAATACTGAGACATAGAAAATAAAGATGGAGGTATTTTTTCATATTAACATGTAGTTTTATTCAGGTTTGATCTTAGCAAACATGTGTTAAGAAAGTCTACAGGAAAGGATGTAGCCCAGCCCCTATGAGACTAGTAATTTTTATGTTTAATCACTGATGACTGAATTTGGGTTTTAAATTTTTTTCAAATAAAATCAGGCATGAGAGCACATGCCTATAATCTCAGCACTCAGGAGGTTGAGACAAGTCTGTCCAAACACACACACACACACACACACACACACACACACACACACACACACACCCTAACCTCACCACCACCATCAAAAATCTTTTTTCCAGATGAAACAGGATCAAATATGCCCAAGGGAGTCATCTACAGATTCCACCTTGTCAGGTCTGGAACTCATCTTAATCTACGAGTGACCCTCAAACCTCTGAACTTCACAAGTTCGCTTTCCTAGTTTCAAAGTAAAAGGGGGAGGGGGAACGGCAATGTGAAAAACAGAAAACAGAAACGAAGTGTACACACCACAAGGTCATTCTTATGCTTGAGAATTTTGCTGTGCACATTAGTTTACAAGTTCTTTATGCTCTTAAAAGTTGTTTTCATAATTTTGTCCCAACACCTGACTCAACAAGAAAGCCCCTAAGCTCTGCTAGTCTTCCTGTGCTTCCTCCGACAGTGAGCACATACCGTACTCTTTCCCGTGTATTTTGTCCCTCGACATGGGGGTCTTGCTATACAGGATTATTGCGTCTCAGCCTCCCCACTTATTGGAACTACACATGTAAGGTAACATGCCTGAAAAATGTTGTTTCTTTCAACTAACATCCATGAAAAGACCTTAAATTTCTTATTGAAAATTTATTCTTTATTTCTACTAAATATTTTAAACAAAAGTTAAAGGAAGAAAACATGTCAGACTTGAAGGTATAGTTCATTTTTTTGTTTGTTTCTAAATTCCAAGTCACTTTGAACATTTCTTGTTCTTTTCATACCCCATAATATCATATTCAAATTACCACACAATATGTCTGCCTCTGCTCTTCGGTTATCCACATAAATCACACATAATAAATTGTCTCTTACAACCATTTGTTGTTGATATTTTCTTTTGGGAGACAAGCTGTAGCTCAGGCTACCCTGGAACTTGCTCTGTAGCTCAGGCTAATCTCAAAGTTACCATCCTGAATCTCTTGCCTCCTCCTTAAATCCTGAGATTATAGGTATAGGCCTCCACATGTGGCCCCCATATTTATTTTTAATCCATAGTGGTTGTCTACCAATAACCACTGATTCTTTACTACAGAGAATCTGACACTCAATGCGTTGAGTGTCCTTAGAGATAAATATATCAATAATTTACAGCTCGCTGATAAATGCTCCACAAGATTGTTCCCTTTAATTTTATATTACTTCAAAATATACATATATATATATTCACTGCACATATACCAAATTTACATTACCCTGTGAAAATAAACTATAGATTAATTCCAAACACACATTCAGGGATTCACAGTTTGACAACAATTTTACATGTAGGTAAAAAGGAGCTAATTTACATAGCAAGCTGATGTGTTTGAATGTCCCTTTTAAAAGATGTATTCTTTTGCATAAATCTTAGAAATGAGGAAAACGGAGACATAAACCCCAAGCTATGTCTATAGTAGTATAAGTCATTGTAATATCATCTCTACTAATAAAGGACCCAACTTGCTTACTGTTGCACAGAAAGTGATATAAACACACTATACACAAAACATATAGCAACAAACTTACATAAGATTGACGCTGTCAGTGTTTCACTTTACATATTTTGACCAAAGAATCTGTACATTCTTTTCTTGAGATTAAGGAACAGTTACATCTATATAGCATATTTAACTACATAAAAATAGAAGTGGATGGGGAAGGGCTGAAAATATTTAAAATACACAAGCTATTTATAAGTATGTATACACTTTAGCCATGTCTTTTGTCTAAAGAAGTTTCTTTTGCAGGGTTAAATTTACTAATAAGTGATCCAGAGTACATGATTCAGTAACAGAGAACCTAGGTTTTACTTTCACTCCTTGGTACACTTATTAAAAAACAACCCTTGTATCTCTCCTTTGGAATTCTCCCATCTCCTGGGTGTATGTTCTCACTCTTCTTGAATAAATCTATGCTTGTTCTGATCTAAAAAAATTAAAAGGCACTCAGGAAGCTGAAGTAGACTTGAACCCAGGAGTTCAAGGTCAGCCAGTGAGAACTGTTTTCAACAGAGAAAGGAAAAAGAAACATTTGCAAATAACACATTGACTAGCTATCAAAATTCAGAAAAATCTGTTAAACTGAACACACTAAAAAGAAACTAAATCTGCCTCTTAGTCTTAAAAACTTAGAATTCAATCCGATTCAACCTCAGATTCAATCTCTAGCTTTACAAAGGAAATACACAGATTTATTACTTATAAAATAGACAAAAACTGTTTCTTCTCGCACTCAGCTCAGAGACGCAGAACAGCTTCTCAGCTGTGTCATGGTGCTTACACTGAGCATGCGCAGTTGACCATAATGATAATGAGGATTTATCAAAATACTACTGGGTACGTGGCTCGTAAGCTTATACTGTGCTGGAATCTATCAGGTCACAAGGACACATGGGTACAGGTGGCCTTCTGCGTGTTACCAGTTTCTCAATAAGCCCATTGACACATTGCTGCATAGAAACACCGAGTCCAAGCTGGCAATCAGGCCCATCGCCCGCTGGAGGCAAAGCTTCTGCTGAACGAAAAGGTTATTTCAGAGTTCTTGTATTTTCCCCAGGCACCAAAGGGCACCACGACTGCAGTGCTGTTGTCTTCAGTACCGTACTGTATTGCCTGTGGGTGTGGGGAAGAAGAGACAAGCGCTTGAGTCAAGGGACCTTGTGCCAACACACAGCATCCTTTCTCTCGAAGGGCAACTAGTTCTACACACACTTTACAATACAAATGCAATTACCTAACAAGATTTGGGATGGTTTCACCCTCTATCCACGTGCCCCATAGTTATAAAGTACACACGAATTACAGATTGTCCAACTATATCCTAGCCTCTACGGTAGCAATCTTGGCAATAGAAATTACCTGTGCACCAGGCAGTGGTGGTGCACGCCTTTATATCCCAGCACTTGGGAGGCAGAGGCAGGCGGATTTCTGAGTTCAAGGCCAGCCTGGTCTACAGAGTGAGTTCCAGGACAGCCAGGGCTACATAGACAAAAACCAAAAAAAAAAAAAAAGAAGAAGAAAAAGAACAAAAATTACCTGTGCACTGAAACCAGCTGCCGGGCAGCTCTCAAAGACCACACACCCAAAACGCTTAGCATAGAACCAATCACAGTCAAGCCTTAATAAGTGCTAATTTTTACCAAGAAAACTGCTTGTAGGAGTGTAGCCCAAGAAATGGAAGAGATTGGGTGAGGGACAAAACGAACAAAATATAACATCTTTGTATGAAAACACGGCCAGAAACCTACCACTTTATATGCTACCTTTAAATTTAAAATCTCAGAAATGGATATGTACAAGGTTATAACAAAAATATTTTTAATATTCCTTCTTCGATGGATAAGCGGGCATAAATTAAATGGCCTGCAGCAGGATTGTAAATCACTTTTAGGGATCAGTTCAAACAGATGAGTGCTGGTCAGTACTTCTGGAAGTGCTTAGGGTTACAGTTAGCATCAAACAGATCAAAAGTTGTTACAGCCTGGGGCCAAAACTGCAAAGGGAAGCATTGGTAAGGATGTCTGGTATGAAAAGCTTCAAGGCTTACAAGCTGTAAGAAAAAAACTTGTTTAAAATGTGTCAAGTATCATTATACTTAATATACAGTTGTTAAAATGACCATTTAAAATGGTGATAAAATAATAGGCAGAGAGGAAAAACAGAAAATACAAATTATGAAAAACCCCATACTAAAAGATAATTCCACTAACAATAAAAATGCAAAGCTAAACAGTAAAAATCTCTCTTTTTCTCTGGGTTTTGTGCCTTCCTTACTAAGAGAGTCCTCAACTAGCATTCAAGAGGCCCCATGTACACCTCCTAGTTACTGCGAAATGAATGTATTTTACCACGTCTCAAATTAGCCAGAAACGTTTCCAAATTTGGAGAAACAGAACTACACACATACAAACCCCACATCCACACCCACAGTACAAGCTGTAGATGAGCAAGTATTTTTAAGAGGTTATTTGAAGAGGCTGTTCATCCTCTCTCTCTCTCTCTCTCTCTCTCTCTCTCTCTCTCTCTCTCTCTCTCTCTCCCTCTTTTTCCTCTTTCTTTCTAAACTGGGGGAAGAGAAAACATGAATTCTCACTGCTACTCAGACTAATAGGAAACCTTGTGCTGAAGGAATCCTCCTGTCTCAGACTCCAGAGTAGCTGGGACTACAGCTACGTGCCACCCATGCCAAGGCTGTTTCTCAGAATTTAAACTAAGGACTGGTGAGATGCTCAGTGGGTAAAGGCATCTGCCATCAGGCTGTCTGTCAGGCTGTCTGTCAAGCTGCCCATCAGGCTGTCTGTCAAGCTGCCCATCAGGCTGTCTGTCAAGCTGTCCATCAAACTGTCCGTCAGGCTGTCCATTAGGCTGTCGGTCAAGCTGGAATACCTGAGCTCAATGCCTTGGACCCACACGGTGGAAGGAGAGAACCAACTCCTCCTACATGTTGCTCTCTGACCTCCATGGCACGTATCACAGTATCAGTGTGCACAAAGACACACACACACACACCCACCCACACACACACAAACAAACTTAGTAATGAAGAAAGAATCTAACCTAACAAGATAATATCTGAAGAGATATACACAAATAGATACAACAAATGTTTGTTTTTTCCTTCTATCTGAAAAAGTATCTCTCATCCCTTCTATGAAAGAATAAACACAAATGTCCTTCTCGGGAGAACTGTCATGGGACAGAAGTAAGACAGAACATCATTATATGCTCTTTATTATTATCATAAATATTTCTTACTACCATAAATATTACCTGTATTAAATACATGTGTACATTTATTTACAAGATGGGTAGATGAATGTTAAAGAAATGTATTTATCCATGTACTTGGGCTGATCTCTTCAATTTCATAGGCAGCTTGTCAGTTACTGCTTAAGGTGGACCACCCAGATGGCAAGTAAATAATTTATGTATTATAATAGTGCTTGTCCGTTAAAATTATACATGTAACATTTCAAATGTAAGGTCTGCCAGTCATCCTGCATACCTGTAATCCCAGAAATTGAAAGGTGGAAGTAAAAGAATCAGGAATTCAAGGCTAGCCTTAGCTATGGTGCAAATATAAGGTCAACCTGAGCTACATGAGAATGTCTCCAAAAAAGAAAAAGGAAAAAGAAATAGGACTTCCGATCTGGGCCTGAGCACAGAGCAGATCTCAGGCGGCAACTCTGTACTCAACTTCACAAAACCCAGAGGAAGAGGGCCTTCCAGGAGCTATAACTCGGGCAGCATCTCAGGTAAGGAGACAGCAACATCCTCCCCAAACAGAGTAACTGGGACCCACTGGGACCCAGGAATTCACTCCTGGCCCAGAGCGCGGGTTCCTTCCGGTCTGGGCCCAAGCGCTCAGCAGATCCCAGGAATCAGCTCTGCACCCAATCTTATAGAACCCAGAGGAAGCGGGGCTCCCAAGAGCTCTAACCCAAGCAGTAGAGCAGTATCTTAGGCAAGGAGGCAGCAACACTTGCCCCAAACAGGGAGCAACTGGGACCCAGGAACTCACTCCTGGCCCAGAGCATGGGTTCCTTCCGGTCTCCACCTGAGCACTGAGCAATCTTGAGCCTCAGCTCTAACCCCAGCAGCAAAACCCATTGCAAACAGTTCTGACACAACCTAGATAATAGGAAAGACAGGCTCCAGTCAGAGACAGCACAAATAGCACAAAGGAGATCCAGATGGCGAAAGGCAAGCACAAGAACACAAGCACCAGCAACCCAAGGTTCTTGCCATCATCAGAACCTAGTTCTCTCACGTTAGAAAGTTCTGAATTCCCCATATCACCAGGAAAGCAAGAACCAGATCTAAAATTACTTCTAATGATGATGATAGAGGACTTTAAGAAGGATATAAATAACACTCTCAAAAAATTTGAGAACACAGGTAAACAGGTAGAAGTCCTTAAAGAGGAAACACAAAAATCCCTTAAAGAATTACAAGAAAACACAAACAAACAGGTGAAGGAATTGAACAAAACTATCCAAGACATAAAAATGGAAATAGAAACAATAAAGAAAGCACAAAGGGAGACTACTCTGGAGATAGAAAACCTAAGAAAGAAATCAGGAGTCATAGACATAAGCATCACCAACAGAATACAAGAGATAGAAGAAAGAATCTCAGATGCAGAAGATACCATAGAAAATATTGACACAACTGTCAAAGAAAGCACAAAATGCAAAAAGTTCTTAACACAAAACATCCAGGAAATCCAGGAAACAATGAGAAGACCAAACCTAAGAATAATAGGTATAGAAGAGAGTGAAGAATCCCAACTTAAAGGACCAATAAATATCTTCAACAAAATTATAGAAGAAAATTTTCCTAACTTAAGGAATGAGAATAATCATAATCCCATAATCATACAAGAAGCCTACAGAATACCAAATAGACTAGATCAGAAAAGAAATACCTCCTGTTACATAATAGTCAAAATACAAAATGCACAAAACAAAGAATTTTAAAAGCAGTAAGGGAAAAAGGCCAAGTAACATATAAAGGCAAACCTATCAGAATTACACCTGACTTCTCACCAGATACTATAAAAGCCAGAAGATCCTGGACAGATGTCATATAGACCCTAAGAGAACATAAATGCTAGCCCATGCTACTATACCCAGCAAAACTCTCAATTACCATAGATGGAGAAACCAAGATATTCCACGACAAAACCAAATCTACACAGTATCTTTCCACAAATCCAGTTCTACAAAGGATAATAGCAAGAAAGCTCCAATACTAGGAGGGCAACTATACCATAGAAAGAGGAAGAAAGTAATCCCCTTCCAACAAACCCAAAAGAAGATAACCACCCAAACGATGTCTCCACTATTAGCAAAAATGACAGGAAGCAACAACACCCTCTCCTTAATATCTCTAAACATCAATGGACCCAATTCCCCAATAAAAAGGCATAGGCTAACGGACTGGATATGCAAACAGGACTCAGCTTTTTGCTGCATACAGGAAACCCACCTCAGCAACAAAGACAGTCACTACCATAGAGTTAAAGGTTGGAAAACAGTTTTTTAAGCAAATGCCTCTAAGAAACAAGCTGGAGTAATCATTCTAATATCGAATAAAATCGACTTTCAACTTAAAGCTATCAAAAAGGATAGGAAGGTCATTTCATACTAATCAAAGGAAAAGTCAACCAACATGAACTCTCAATTCTGAATATCTATACACCAAATGCAAGAGCACCCACCTTCATAAAAGAAACCTTACTAAAGCTCAAAGCACACATTGCACCTCACACAATAATAGTGGGAGACTTCAACACCCCACTTTCAGCAATGGATAGATCTTGGAAACAGAAACTGAACAGAGATACAGTGAAACTAACAGAAGTTATGAACCAAATGGACTTAACAGATATCTATAGAACATTTCATCCTAAAGCAAAAGAATATACCTTTTTGTCAACACCTCATGGTACCTTCTCCAAAATACACCATATAATTGGGTACAGAACAGGCCTCAACAGATTCAAAAAAATTGAAATAATCCCTTGTATCCTATCAGATCACCATGGTCTAAGGCTGGTCTTCAATAATGACAAAGACAATGGAAAGCCCACGTTCACATGGAAACTGAACAACACCCTACTCATTGATAATCTGGTCAGGAAAGAAAGAAAGAAATTAAAGACTTTTTATAATTTAATGAAAATGATGACACATCATACCAAAACCTATGGGATACAATGAAAGCAGTGCTAAGAGGAAAATTCATAGCTCTAAGTGCATACAAAAAGAAACTGGAGGGAGCTTACACTAGCAGCTTGAGAATGCACCTGAAAGCCCTAGAACAAAAAGAAGCTAATTCACCCAAGAGGAGTAGACGGCAGGAAATAATCAAACTCAAGGCTGAAATCAACCAAATAGAAACAAAAAGAACTATACAAAGAATTAATAAAACCAGGAGCTGGTTCTTTGAGAAAATCAACAAGATAGATAAATCCTTAGACAGACTAATCAGAGGACAGAGAGTCAGTATCCAAATCAATAAAATCAGAACTGAAAAGGGTGACATAACAACAGAAACTGAGAAAATTCAAAAAATCATCAGATCTTACTACAAAAGCCTATACTCAACAAAATTGGAAAATCTGGATGAAATGGACAATTTTCTAGACAAATACCAGTTACCAATGTTAAATCAGGAGCAGATAAACCACCTAAACAGTCCTATAACCCCAAAAGAAATAGAAGCAGTCATTAAAAGTCTCTCCACAAAAAAAAGCCCAGGACCAGATGGTTTTAGTGCAGAATTCTATCAGACCTTCAAGGAAGACCTAATACCAATTCTCTTCAAACTATTCCACAAAATAGAAACAGAAGGAACACTACTCAATTCATTCTATGAACCCACAATTACGCTCATACCTAAACCACACAAAGACCCAACAAAGGAGAACTTCAGGCCAATCTCCCTTATGAACATTGATACAAAAATACTCAGTAAAATTCTAGTGAACCAAATCCAAGAACACATCAAAACAATTATCCGTCATGATCAAGTAGGCTTTATCCCAGGAATGCAGGGTTGGTTCAATATTCGGAAATCCATCAATGTAATCCACTATATAAACAAACTCGAAGAAAAAAACCACATGATCATATCACTAGATGCTGAGAAAGCTTTTGACAAAATTCAACACCACTTCATGATAAAAGTCTTGGAAAGGTAAGGAATTCAAGGTCCATACCTAAACATAGTAAAAGCAATATACAGCAAACCAGTAGCCAGCATCAAACTAAATGGAGAGAAACTTGAAGCAATCTCACTAAAATCAGGGACTAGGCAAGGCTGCCCACTCTCCCCCTACCTACTCAATATAGTACTGGAAGTCCTAGCCAGAGCAATTAGGCAACACAAGGGGGTCAAAGGGATCCAAATTGGAAAGGAAGAAGTCAAAATCTCACTATTTGCAAATGATATGATAGTATATTTAAGTGATCCCAAAACTTCCATCAGTGAACTCCTAAACCTGATAACTTTAGCAAAGTGGCTGGATATAAAATTAACTCAAGCAAATCATTAGCCTTCCTCTACTCAAAAGATAAACTGGCTGAGAAAGAAATTATGGAAATGACACCCTTCACAATAGTCACAGATAATATAAACTACCTTGGTGTCAATCTAACCAAGCAGGTAAAAGACCTGTATGACAAGAACTTCAAGCCCCTGAAGAAAGAAATAGAAACAGATCTCAGAAAATGGAAAGATCTCCCATGCTCATGGATTGGAAGAATTAATATAGTAAAAATGGCTATCTTGCCAAAAGCCATCTACAGATTTAATGCAATCCCCATCAAAATTCCCACTTAATTCTTCACAGAGATAGAAAGAGCAATCTTAAAATTCATTTGGAATAACAAAAAACCCAGGATATCGAACACTACTCTCAGAAATAAAAGAACTTCTGGAGGAATCATCATCCCTGACTTCAAACTGTACTACAAAGCAATAGTGATAAAAACTGCATGGTATTGGAACAGAGACAGGCAGGAGGATCAATGGAATAGAATAGAAGACCCAGAATTGAACCCCAAAACCTATGGTCATTTGATCTTTGACAAAGGAGCTAAAACCATCCAGTGGAAAAAAAGACAGCATTTTCAAAAAATGGTGCTGGTCCAACTGGAGGTCAGCATGTAGAAGAATGCAAATTGATCCATACTTATCTCCTTGTACAAAACTCAATTCCAAGTGGATCAAGGACCTCCACATAAAAGCAGCTACACTGAAACTAATAGAAGAGAAATTGGAGAAAGCCTCGAACACATGGGCACAGGAGAAATGTTCCTGAACAGAGCACCAATGGCTTGTGCTCTAAGACCAAGAACTGACAAATGGGACCTCATAAAACTGCAAAGCTTCTGTAAAGCAAAGGACACAGTCAATAGGACAAAGCGGCAACCAACAGATTGGGAAAAGATCTTTACCAACCCTACATCTGATAAAGGGCTAATATCCAAGGTGTACAAAGAACTGAAGAAATTAGACTCTAGACAATCAAAGAACCCTATTAAAAATGGAGCACAGAGCTGAACAAAGAATTCTCAACTGAGGAAGCTCAAATGGTTGAGAAGCACCTAAAGAAGTGTTCAGCATCCCTAGTCATCAGGGAAATGCAAATGAAAACAACACTGAGATTCCACCTCACACCAGTCAGAATGGCTAAGATCAAAAACACAGGTGACAGCACATGTTGGCGAGGATGTGGAGAAAGAGGAACACTCCTCTACTGTTGGTGGGATTGTAAGCTGGTACAACCACTATGGAAAGCAGTCTGGTGGTATCTCAGAAATTTGAACATAGTGTTACCTGAGGACCCAGCTATACCACTCCTGGGCATATACCCAAAAAATGTTTCAACATGCAACAGAGACACATGCTCCACTATATTCATAGCAGCCTTATTTATAATAGCCAGAAGTTGGAAAGAATCCAGATGCCCTTCAACAGAAGAATGGATCCAGAAAATGTGGTAGGTACATTTATACAATGGAGTACTACTCAGCTAGTAAAAACAATGAGTTCATGAAATTCTTAGGCAAATGGGTAGAGCTGGAAAATATCATCCTGAGTGAGGTGACCCAATCTCAAAAGAACATACAAGGTATGCACTCACTGATAAGTGGATATTAGCCAAAAAGCTCACAATACCTAAGACACAACGCATAGACCACATGAAACTCAAGAAGAAGAAGAAAGACCAAAGTGTGGGTGCTTTGGTCCTTTCTAGAAGGAGTATCAAAAGTTTCAACCAGAGCTCCCAAAGTCTAAACCTCCAGGCTGACAGCACCAAGGGAGGGACTCATGTCTCCACCTATATAGGTAATTGAGGGTGGCCTTGTCAGACATTAGTGGAAGTGGAGGGTCATGGTCCCCGAAAGTTTGGATTCCCTAGTGTTGGGGAATTGGAAAGCAGGGAGATGGGACTGGGAGGCTGTTTGGAGCACACCCTCATAAAAAAAGGAGGAGGGGGTATGGGATAAGGGATTTTGGGGAAGAATGGGAGAGGAGATAACATTGAAAGGTAAATATGCAGAATACCCATTAAAAAAAAAAACAGATAAAGGGTCTGAAAAAAAGAGAGAGAGAGAGAGCTTACTTAATTTATGTTAATTTCAAAAGTCTCTAGGAGATGCTAACTGCCTAAGATCTTATTTTAAGCTCTCCACAAAAGAATTTAAGTCTCTGTTTAATATTCTCAAGAGAGATGTAAATCCTAATTTCTCTCAACAATTAATTGACAAAAGAGAAGTAATCTCACAAAAAGTAGAAGAAGCTATTATTAATCGATATATTATATGATCTGATTAGTTGTCAACTGTGCTATAACAGTCTTTTAATAAAAGAGATTATTAATATAGATTTATATTTCTTTAAATAATGTCCGCATGACTCTCTTAGTGTGGAAGGAGCGACTGTTGGTGTTTCTGCCCTGATTCTACAAGAACTCTGAAAATTTGGCTTTAAAAACAAAAGAGGGGGAACGGTACCCCCCCAAGAAGGAGTCACCCTGAAATACTCTCCATCATGCCTTGTTCACTTTTAACTCTCTAAAACTGAAACCTCATGGCAAATGTGCTGCTGACTGCCTCTGGAATCACTGAAGTCAATAAAAACTATGCCACAGATATGGGGAGAGACCCTCTTACCCTTAAAGGGAATGGCTCAGACCTAGTTCCCTTATGGGGCTGAGGATTGATATCCCTGTTTGATACCACAGAAGGCACAGCTAACCGGCTACCAAAAAGGTTAATGAAATAAATAGATACCCCCACAAAGCCAGGCCCAACCATAAATAAGATGAATAACAATTTACATCCAGGGAAGAGAAATCTCCCTGAGATTTCCCTTCTTTTTCCTTTCCAGGTAAAAATGAATCACCTGTGATGTCTGCTGTTAGAAGTTCTAGTCCAGATGCTGGCCTCTGAACTTATACTACTGAGACCTTCGAAGGGCCATTGACAAGAACATCAAACAGCTAGAGATTAACATCACTAATCTGAAGAAATCCCTCGTTTTGCTGTCTGAAGAGACCTCCAAATATCACAAAGATCCTTATTGGACTTGATTTACTCTATTATAATAGAAAAGGCTGTGTACAGCTCTTGACTGTGTACAGCCCTTAAAGAAGAATATTGCCTTTACATAGACAAGACTGCAATGGTTAAAGAGAGCATGAAAAAGGTCAGAGAAGACCCTGAAAAAAAGTCAGAGAGCGAAAGAGAAAAATGAGTGCTGGTACAAGAATTGGTTTTCAGCCTCTCCAGGATTGTCAACCCTACCTCCTCTCATCTTGGGACCATTATTTGGGTTCCTTTTGCTTATTTCTGCTGGTCCCTGGGCCTCAAATAGGCTGACTAACTCTGTGAAACAACAGATAAATAATTTGGTAGCAAAACCTATTCAGATACATTATCGTAAGTTAGCTATGGAGGACCATGAGACTCAAGATGAGGTTGTTACTTTATACAGGGAGTTCTCAAAACCCATCTCCACCCAACCTAAAAGAGGGGACTTCCGCCCTTAGACCAAGCAGAGAGGGGCCACCCAGAACCCCCTCTGACAGGTGACCTGAATTCTTGCTTAGGCTGCGAGGCTAAGCACTGCAAGGGAATATAAATAAAAGA
The DNA here is from genome assembly GCF_004785775.1 of Grammomys surdaster. Classification (NCBI taxonomy): domain Eukaryota; kingdom Metazoa; phylum Chordata; class Mammalia; order Rodentia; family Muridae; genus Grammomys; species Grammomys surdaster. Next base: position 1,918,008 of record NW_021620660.1, read on the forward strand.
TAAAAATATCTATCTGGGTTCCCTGAGGGACAAGCCTGACTGCATAGGGGTTGATGTTAAAAGTATCCCCTCTCCAGGAAAAAGACATCGGGATGGGTATGGTCCTCATGCCTCACTGGACAACGACAGGGGGACCGGAGCCACTACAAAGTACCCTTCAGTTACTAGAGGTCAGGCCTCTATCCCCACCTTTGCAAGATTAGATTCGCCACAGCCCTTCTATACTTAGAAAAGGGAGGAGATGTCAGGGGCATTCCTGCTTATACACTGAAGGCCCAAACTCAGCCATAGGCCTAAAATCAGCAATAGGCCTGTCATACATGTATACTAACACCAAGTCTTGGGTCTCTGTGGATAAACACTGAAACAGACGGCTATAAGCTATTGTAAACAGGCAGTTTTTGTGACAATTTACCAGCCTGAGTAGTCATAGACCTTGTAAATAGGTAGCCTTGGCAGATAATACCAACTCAGATAAGGACAAGTGAATCATAGGCAGAGCCATAGCGACCTGTCCCCTGAACCCTTGTCCAGCCGATACCCTGTTCTGAAAGATATCTGTATTCCCCCTGAACACCCACACTCCAGTGTCATCCCCTTCCCCACGTCCTGCCTTTCTGTGTTTATAACCCCTGTATGAATGAGTATAAATTACAATTTGAAAAAAATAAATAAATTATATTAAAAAAAGAAAAAAAAGAAAAAAATAGAAAAGAAACTACACTCCTGCACACACACACACACACACACACACACACACACACACACACACAAATAAATAAACAAAAGCTAAGGAAAAGTATTATGTCTTAATCACAAATACTAGTGCTTAAAAGTCTAGGCCAAATTGAATCTCTCAATTCAAAATGTAAATAATGGAAATGTAACATAGATGTTGAGTTAAAACAGTAAATGACTTAAAACCACAATCTATCAGGACAGACTAGAATAACTTTTCTGTGTTCTTTTAAGGTTATTATCCATTTTCATGTTTTAGATCTGACTGATAGAAAATTCCTTCCATTTACCTTTCTGTATTTTTATTGGTCCTTCTATCACCCACATTAGTAGGCAAAAGTTGACTGTGCTTTCATTACTCACACTGGAGCAGTGTAGTTCCAGCTCAAATATTTTGATTCGGGATCCTTGGCTTGACTGGGTTTGAGGCTCGGTTTTGTCATGTGGCCTGGTCCTTTCATTTTCCCGTTTTATGAAAAGATTAACCTCAGAGGATTACAGTGATGCTGCTTTAAGTTAATATATGTGAATAACATGTTACTTTATTACTGTTATAATTATTGTTGTTACTTTCTTTCAAGATGTGTTCAAAGTTAGAAGGTACACTCCACATTTCCTTGATGTATGAACTGTAAAAAATTGCTCATGAGAACTATTATGCAATCAAGAATCAAATTCACTGTAACACTCCAGCTAAAACAACCATTTGCCTGTGCTGTCCCTAATCCTTTTCTCTCTGGGAATTTCCCACTAGAAGCTCTGCTACGTCACCTGCTCAGTCACTGCATGAGCTGCTTCTTTAGGATCATGGCACTGGTTGACAAAGTCACAGATCTCTTGACTATTCACCATGAAGTTAATCCCATCTGTGGTGAGGACCAGGAAACTGTCGTCAGCATGGTAGAGCTGTAACCAGAAGCAAACACACTTGGCTACACACAAGACCGAATGACTCAATAATTTGAAACTGTATTCTTCAGAATACCCATCTGTGTCAGGGTTCATTGGTAAACTGAAAATGTAGCTAAGAATCAATTCCACTTAGCATAAAACAAACATTTACCTAGTGATATCACAAAAGAGGCCAGACAAAACAGCCAAATGCTGGATCTAATGTTGCCTCTATTATTTATTTGATAGGGGTTGGGAGTGGGAGAGGGACTTGTTATGCTTTAGGTCTCTTCCTTGTAAAATGAGGATAGTTTTTGTATCTCTTTTGAACAGAGGCTGCCACACAGTAAATCTTATAACGTATTTGTTTCATAAACTAAATGTGAGATATCTTTAAGACTGGAAGTCCTTCCTTAAACTATGAATGTTCATGCCCTGCCATTTGTAAAGCCCACATTATACTGTGCTGACTCTGGAGCTCTAGAGCAGGAAGCAGCAGGAGATGCAGCATGTTTGGCCAGTTTAGACTAACAGGCACTGAGCTGTACAAACGCAAGTGGCTAGCTGTTGAGCTCAGTGGAGAAGGCAAGCCCAGAATGACTTCCAAGCAGAGATAATGAATTTGAATGGCATGCTTTGGGAAAGGAAGGGCAACAGAGGCCCAGGGCAAAACAGAAGCCAAAGATTTCACCCTCATCAGGCCAGAAATAAGCATCTTACTTTAAAAGTTTATTCTTTACAAATTAATACCCCTTTAAAAACATCTTTCCTTCAGGGAATCTTCAATGACAGCCAGCAGTGTGAGACAAGTCCTCAGAAACTCTCTGTATGTGACTCAATGTTTCTGATTCCTTCTTACCTTAATCCTTGTTGTCTCTGGTTCTGCTATTACACCACTGGCTTTAAGATCCAAATCTCCGATACTCCTTGTCATTGCAAGCCTGCCATTTACATGGGGCTGTCCCAAACTATTCCAAGCTACAAACCCACCACATTTCTTGATCCTAGTTAGGAAAAAGTAAAATTAATAGTAATAGCAATAACGTCATAATGTGCAAGAAACTGTGGCACTGGTTTAAATACCAATTTTACACATTGAAATTTAGAGCCTAGTGTGTCAAAACATATCCATAATCTAGGAACTTGAGAAGACTGAGAAGGATTTTGAGTTTAACGCCAGCCCATGCTAAACGCCAAAACTTAGTTCCACAGTAAGATATAAATGAAAAATTTAAGCCATGTATGATGTACACATCCTGATAATCGCAGCATGTGAGAGGCCAAGGACGCAGGGTACAGATGTAAAGCCAGACTGGGCTGCATGAAACCCAGACTCAACAAACCCAAAGCAACCAAAACAAGAAAATCTGCACTGAGGTAGTGGCTGTGCACCTGCTTGCAAGAGGCTCTGGTGTTTTGCATCAGCCCAGAGAGGAAAACACTGTTTCTACGGCAACTATAGCTATTGTCCCATAACAAGGTGTGGTGACAATACCTTTCTTTTTCATCCTTTCTTTCTGGGGTATGGTCAGTGGTCAGCTTCATAGGTTTTCCTTTTCTACACAAAAGAGCCCGGCTGTCTCCAACACTCGCTACCACCAGTTCAACACCATCTCTCAACAGAGCCACTGTTGCAGTAGTCCCAGAGGTCAGGAGGCTTGCTACAATATTATAAAATAGAGTATCAGTTAGCGATAGAAATGTTCAGATATGGAGTTTTTATTACAAAATAAAACAGAAGCATAATAACTTAAGGTTGGGAGGAACCATTCTAATTTAACAAGAGTTCTGCAAATAAAATGCAAACTATGAAAGTAAGGTCCTGCAGAAAAGCAAGTGGATTGCTTAAGTCTATAATAAGGCTCCATGCAAACAAAAAGGTTGGTAAACTAATTTGGTGAGCAAAGTATCAGTGTCTCCAAATGGTCTGTGTGTAAAAAGCAGAGCCAATGTAAACTAACAATTACGATGCCTTAGTGTGCCTAACGGGCGTCAAAATAAAACATGAAGGTTTCTCCTGTCTGGCTGCTATGACAGGCTGACAGATCTGCTGGGTCCACAAGGTAAGTTGCCTTTTCTATAATCAGATGGATTCTTCTCTTCTATTCCTTGCTCTCATCCGGTCAAAGTACTACCAGTTAATAGGTGAAGAGAGAAATGCAAAGTACAACCCATTTGTTCTTCAAGTACTACTGTGTACATTCTGTCCTCTCTCTCTCTCTCTCTCTCTCTCTCTCTCTCTCTCTCTCTCCACACACACACACACACACACACACACACACACACACACCCTTTTCCCCTTTGTTTGCTCTACACCTGAAGAAAAATTATAGCCACCCTTAGATGAATAGATCTGAGTAGTAGACAATGAAATTCGTTCCAGTTCCTTGTAAACGTGGTATAGTTTTAACACGACTAGCTCCAAAAGTATTCAATCAGAGAAGCTGCAGCCAAAAGCAGATGAGCAGAGCCAGCAGCAACTTATGCAGCCTTGCCTGGAATGGAACATGTCAGCCATGTGCATTTTCTCTGCCATCAGGTAAAGCCTAATGTTACAAGGCTCGAGGTAGCTACTCTGTCTTCTAACCAAGCAAGCTGCATCTGTGTGTCTTTCTTTGATTTAGTCTAACATCAACTGTTCGTTTACCACTTACTAAAAATCTTTAAGGTGCATTGAGCCTTGTGGAAAGTGGGAATGCAGTGAAACTATGAATCAAAGAACAATAGAGCAAAGTGGAGGAAACTGAGAAATAACTTAAAGTGGGAATTATCTCTAATAACACTTGTTAATTCTTTAAAACACTGCCAATTTTTAAATTTGATTAACTATTAAATTTTCTATTAAAAATTCCATATCCAATCACTTGACTGCCTCTCTATGTAATAATCTTTGTAGAAAGCCTCCTGATCGTGCAAAGATGACTTTTACTCTAGATGATTTTAGAAAACTTTAATTGATTTAACTGATAGTCAAATCTTTCCAAGAATTTTTAAAAGACAACTTTTAAAACTCTACCAATAGCGCATTTTATAAAGAGATGAATGCATTTTTCGATAATTATATTAAAATCCCTGCTTTAGTCAGAAAAATGAAATGGAAAAGCATGGATAAAGTACACTCAATCATTTGTAGTCATGCTAAATTTGCTCTACTGAAACATAGCAGCTACAGTTGGACTATCTTCCCATTTATCTCTTGATTTTGGAACCATTAGGTCAAAGCAAGGTTATCACAACAATATATATATATATATATATATATATATATATATATATATATATATATATATGTATGTATGTCAGTGCATGACATAAATGTTTTAACAAAAACACTAGAGATGCTTATTATTACAAGTGTTTAGCTTTCAACTTGAGATTAGTCAGAAGACTGTACCAGTGGAATCTTAACAGGTCAATCCACTACTTTATTTTCAAAGGTAGGAAAAAGAACACAGGCATCTATTAGTAAAGTCCTGGGGATCCTGTACTCTTCATGTTAGCCATCAGCAACAGAGTTTTATACGGTGGTCTTTAATTGAGGACGACAAAAGAATTAACATTTTGTAAATGCAATTTCAGTTTGGGTTGTAGTTCCCAGTTCTCTCACCTCTGAATTCAAAAGAGCTTGGGGTTGTCTCAACTCACCTGCACAGTTTCAAAATATGAGGATATATGAGGAAAGTGTTAAAGCTAAGCATTGATTCTGCTTGCGATGTGTGGAAGACTGTAAAGAATACAGAGTGAACCAGCACTTATTTTCATTTAACTTAGAGGTAAAAATTCTCACTTTCTGCCCTCCTAACACCGAAACTATAAAACTAACACTTCTTTTTCTGAGCCTTGACACCCCTTGGATAATTTCTTCTGCAAGTCATCTCAACTAATAGGACAAGGAGGATGCGGGGACCCTTCCAGTAGTTCAGACTAGGAACTGCTGGACTCCTTCACCTGAGACAAAATTAAGCAGACCTCTCTCTCTCCACTGAAGCCCAGCATAGGGGATCCACAGGCTCCAGGCTTACAGCTGCTGAGCAGGCACCGTTCTCTGCCACAAACGACACACAGAGGCAAACGGGAATGTCACCCGGAAACCATGCTCAAACATAACAGACCTGCAAGACAAGGGGAGCCGGGAGAGAGCTGCAAAGTAAGGGAGGGGTTCTCCTGGGGAAAATGTCACACTAGCAATATTCCAGGAGCTTCCAAATCAATGAGTTCAAAACTCAGTAAAGTTAATGGTTATTGATCATTCAAAGACAGAAAAAAAATTATTTACATGTGCATGTGTACAAAAGTAGAGCAGAGGTGACACTGACATGCATCTGTATATGTACACACACACACACTTAACAGCTGATCTTGAACACAGGAAAACCAGTATTTTTGAGACAGAAAAAATACATTATAAATTCTGTTTGTAGCAATATTAGAACCATCCCCTAAACAAAATAATTTGTATTTGATAAGTAATACATAGAGAGTGTATGTGAGCTATAGTATATATTAACTGACTAGGGTTTCAACAGACACGGAGAAGCAATCAAAGTGGTTCCTATGACAGAAACAGAACATAAGTCATTTGTTCATAGCATATTTGTTCATAGCAAGACAGGAATTTAGCATGGAGAACTTTTTCCAGTTGGATAACTTAAATTTGTTGCTTACATGAAGGCAGTGTGGATTTTGACTGATGCATATTTACATGTCTATGTAATCATAAAGGAGTATTTCTGCTCTTCCCTCAGTGTTTCAGGTCATTAGAACAGAAAAAAAGGGGGGCTGGTGAGATGGCTCAGTGGTTAAAAGCGCTGACTGCTCTTCTGGAGGTCATAAGTTCAAATCCCAGCAACCACATGGTGGCTAACAACCATCTGTAATGAGATCTGATGCCCTCTCATGGGGTGTCATGTAAGCTACAGTGTACTTACATATAATAAATAAATAAATAAATAAACCTTTGGGCTGGAGTGAGAGGGTTGGAATGAGCGGGAGGCGGGAAGGGAGGAGAGAACAGAAGAAAAATAGTCACAATTTGAACAGCAACAGAACGAAAAAATCTAATGTCACCCCCAGTGATAGAGCTTTGTAGATAATAATCCATTATCAACCAATGTTGCTGAACTATTTATTAGAAATGGGTGTTCTTGACATGTATGATTCATGAAATGAATTAACCAAAATGAAATTAACGGCCTGAAGCAGTTAACAACACAATAAGAACGACTCTTCAAAGCTGTTCACATATGGTGACCTCCAGCATAAGAGGAGTATTCAAAATTACTGTGCAGAGCCACAGGTATAGCTCAGTGGCAAAGCACTTGCCTAGCACGCCCATAGCCCTGGGTTCAATCTCAGCACAGAAAGCAAATTTGCCTTTTTGTTCTTGATATCTTGGAGGTTAGTTTCCTACAAAAAGCCACATGTGAATATCAGAATTTGAAGCCCACGGTGGTGCCCATCAATAGTTCCCACTCTGAGTCTGTGCAATTCTCCTCCTGGCCTGTCATCCAAGGAGCACTGCACTTTCCACACATAAGCATGGAACACTTCAAGCAGTTCCAGTATAGATCGCACTAGGATCTGTGTTTTCTGCCATCCACTTTGTTTTAAGTGGCTATTTGTATAAATAAATAAATAAATAAATAAAGTGATGGTATATTTTAATCAACTGGTTGGCTTCATCAAATGTGAAGAAAATACATGACATAAATTGAATTTAAAAATTTTGAAGGTGATGCCAAAAAGGTTGGAGATGTCTAGACTGTATGCATGAGGTCTGTTAAAGAATAATCCATACTTCCTGGTCTTACAGGAAGGGCTCAACAGAAGTGAAAGTAAGGCAGCTGTAAGGAAATGAGAAGACTGTAAGTAGGGAGGGTAACTGTGGTCCTATAGAATGTTTGCTAGATAGCAGATAGCGGTGACTCTGGACACCCCTCCTCCAAAAACACACAAACACATACAACTCACACATAAGCGCGCACACACACACACGCCACAAGAGTGCTATCTACTTTTAAAATATTGATAGTCCTTCAATATTTCAGTTAAAAATTTAAATTTCTTAATTTTAGATGACCTTGAAACCTTAAGAGATAGAGCTATTTTCTTTTACTCCGATCCTGAAACGCTAGCAAACAGTATTCTGTCTTCAGTGACTTTTATGTATTTGATAAATCGTTCTCTCAATAGGCAGATTTTGTCATCTGGAAGATCTGTACAAATACATCTTTAAAATAGTCCCAAGACTCTGATTTTTAAAAAGCATAAATATGCACACAGAGCATAAGAGAACTGTTCTAACACTTTGTAAACACAGCATACCGTACACCGCCCTATCTTGTTCTCTTACGCTGTGAAGCAAATGATCATTAAGAAGCAGAATACATTTTAAGACAGCTTCATGCAGTTCTGAGATTATCTCAAAGGATGACAGAGGAACTAAATTAAGCAATCTAACTTAATTTTCTTATTAGAAATAAACGATATTTTAGTTTTTTATGTAACTATTTGATTTGGTTATGTGAGTGATCTAGAGTCTCTTTAAGATATACATGTTAAATGTTATAAGTTCAAACCCTCCCGAATTATAATGATCAAAGATAAATATTTTAAAATTTGACACAAGTCTAGTATTGACGGATTAGATCAATTCTTACAAAGCTTGTTTGTACATACATATGGTTAATAAATTTTAGGCTTGGCCATATGCAAATGTTCTTGAACACTGTGTTCTACAATCCATGGGCAGTAAATACAGTTGTCTGGAGAACACCTGAGGCATAACACTGACACTTTAGCCCATAAATATTGCAGTTATGATGCAGCCAAATTCACAGCCAACCTAATAGTGGCTAAGAACATACCATAACCACTCTTGTTGTGAAAATGCTAGCTGTAACAGTGTGCACTTCTCTTTGTGAGTTTGAAGCCAGCCAGGTTTACAGCCAGTTTCAAGCCAGCCTGGGCTGCTTATTGAATCTTGCCCCAACTCCCTGCCCCCTACTTCAAAAGTAAAACTTTGAGAAAGTGTTTCACTTCTTCATGTGTTAGAACAAAAGCTAAAATTTAAACAGAAACTTCACCCTCTGTTAACTCCTCTTTTAAAAAAGCAGAGGGGAACTTTAGGGAGAGTGGTGTCAAAGGAAGAAGAAGACAAAATAGCTTCAAATAATCTACCAAGTGAAAACTTTATCTCTAGAAAAATGGAGAAAGAATGGGTTATATAAGGTGTTCAGTGGTAGAGAGCTCTTGTTATTAAATATGCAAATGAACGAGGCCCTAATATGAACGATTCATTTCTTCCCTTTGAGTTGAAACAACTTGTGTGTGAAATGGAGAAATTTTCGGTTCAACTGAAATGGTGCTTCTGTTGTGCATTTTTCTTATTACAGAAAAAGACAGAGACAAACTCAACATTCCCATTTCCAGTCAGTTAGGAGGCATACATCGGATGGTGGCTGCAGAGGCTTTTGAAGTTAATATTAGTACAAATCCATTCTCGGTGAGCTAACTACAAAATACCGGATATCTTTTCCTGAAGTTATTTTGATAAATTTAGTCAAAACTAGAAATATTAATTTCAAACCTGTGTATTAATTTTATACACAGATTTAAAACATTTTTTCTAATCCACCTGCCATGTCCTTCCTTCGGATACCAGTTAGCCACTTTCTACCATAGGATCTACTGGTAATCTTCCCCACTCCCAAATTACTTATGTTGTGTGTGCATGCATGTATCTGCATTGAGTGTATGTGGACAAGCCATGGCACAGGTGTGAAGGTTGGAAGCCAAGATGGAAATTGTTGCTCTCCTTTCCCCACTGAGTCCGGGAATAGAATTCCGATGGGGAGGCTTGGTGGCAGGCGCCTCTACCCACGGAACCATCTACATGATCTCCTGTTTCTTCTTATAGTAATGCTGAACAGTTATCAACCTATCAGATGTAATTCTACTGCAGTATTTGGGTTGCTGGTGAGGTGGTGGTGGAGGATGGGAATTCTCTTAATATGGACATCTTGTCCATAAAATTCAAATCAAATAAATCAAAACATTTAAAAACCTTTTTTAAAATTAAAAGTCAGTAATAGAACCATTTTGGAGCTTTCCCTTCTAGGTTTTTATTTAACATTTTATTATTATTGTTGTTGTTGTTGTTATTTAGTTTGGATTGTAAACAGCATTTAAAATGATTCTTTGTATAAAATTATTTCTACAGAAAAGCTCCACAAATAAACATGCATTAAAACTCCCGCCACTAAAGACTTATTTTTTCTTCACTTGCCAATCCTAGAAACTGAGGAAACATGACTCACTTACCATCAGCAGACAGATGGGCATAACTTGCAAAGGCTTTATCTATTTCTAGAAAGGCCAAGGTCAGGACAGTTTCCAAGTCTTTTTCCCGAGGAAGCAAATCCCTTAGTGGAGAGGAAAGAAAGCTATGGTCATTTTGTGGTAGGTTTCTCTTGCAGCAGCCACACCACACAATAGACCTCATGACTTTCCTCTTGGCTGCTTTGCTGAAGATCCAAGGATTAAGGAACATTTATTGATCTTCAAAGGTACTAAGTGACACTTTGAGGCAGAGGATCAGGTGCCTATATATGTATGTATACACACACAGACACACACACACACACACACACACACACACACACACACACACATATTGCCAGAGATGCAGCTTAGGCTTCCTGCATGCTAGGACTAACTAACTGAGCAGTATCAAACCTCTGGCTTTAAAGGCATGAAAATATAAGAAGTCTGGGGAGGTGGTGTGGTGGCCTGCCTGTCATACTAAGACTTTGGAGGTGAAGGCAGAAAGATCAGGAGTTCAAGGTCATCCTTGTTTGTTACAAGCAGGTCTAGCCAGACTGGGATTATATGACAGTATCTCAAAAAAACCAAACAAGGCTGTCTGATGACACAGTGAAGTGGTAGGGGCTTTGCCTCACATGCAAAATAAGTAGAGAAAACAACAAACTCCAAGTCCCTCCTCTTTTTGTAAAGTTTGATTACACTTTTATTCTGTATGATCTCATGATATGACAGCAGGCGGTGGAGGCCAGAGGACAATTTTTGGCAGGTAGTTCTCTCCTTCTGTTATGTGAGTCAAGACAAGCTAGGATTCAGGCTTGGCCGTAGGCACCTTATCCTCTGAGCCATCTCAACCTTAGTGCTTGCTCTCAAAGAATTCTCAGTACTGCAAACCCGATGGGTTATGAAGTCCTTCATGTGGGCTTAAATCACTGAGTCTCTCCATCGAATGAGGTAAGTCATGTAAAAAAAAATCAACTGAGAAACTGCCTTTAACTAAACAAAGGAAGGTTAAAAAAAAATAATAGTCCATGGTCATAACTGCTACATTGTCTCCATTCTCTAATTCTAGCACATAGTGTGATTCTCAAAAATATAGTAAGTATGGTGGTTTGAGTGAGAATAGCTCTCACAGGTTCATATATTTGAATACTCGTTCCCAAGTTGGTGGAACTGTTTGGAAAGGATTAGGTGTGGCCTTTACTGGAGGAGGTATGTCACTAGGTAGGCTTTGAGGTTTCAAAAACTCACACCATTCTCAGCAGGTGCTCTTGCTCTCTCTCCCTATCCCTCTCCCTGTCACTCTGCTTCCTGTTTGTGATAATGACATAATCTATTGCTCCAACACCATGCTTGCCTGCCTCTTTCCATGTTCCCCACTATGGTCACCGTCCCCTTTGAAACTGTAAGCAAGCCTCCAATAAACTTTATTTTATAAGTTGCCTTGGTTACCATGTTTCTTCACCACAAAGTAACTAAGACAATAAATAAACCTACCTGTGCTGATTAAACTCTTCTTCAGAACCAGGAGGATAGCTCTATGTGTAAAGTGTTTGTTGTATTCAGATCCCTAGCTCCTAAATAAAGACAATGCATGTCTTTACATAGAACCCCAGGAGTGAGATCATGGTCTGGCAAAAACACTGAGCTCCAGGTAGAGTAAGAAACTCCATCTCAAGAGGTAAGGTAGAGAATGATATAAGAAGACACTGATGTCAACCCCTGGCCTACACACACACACACATACACACACACGGATGCATGCACACACAAACACATGCACACACACATGTGCACGTGTAAACAAGTAAAATTTTCTACAAGTTATCTTGGTACTTTATAATTTACTTGAAATGGATATAAATCTAGGGCTGTAGACTCTGAAACCCATTTCTGAAGTGGAGATGATCACCAATTCTAAATGCCATGTTGACTAACATTCACTGATGAAGTGGCATGTGGTCACTCAAGTAATTTGGTCCATACTGGATGTTACAGCCAAAGGGAGAACATTTCAACAAAACGTATAGAGGAACTTCAAAGCCAAGGGGACTATACATACATAACACATTTCTCCATGTGTGTGTGACAGAAGTCAGCAGCTGCAGGGCCCCCATGACCATCATACACTGCGAAGTATAGCACCTCTTCTGTCAGCTGAGCGAATCCAAATCGATCTTCATTTTCTTTCCGTTTGCCAATGAGGGAGGCACAGCCCACGTTCTCCAGGCTAATTTTGGGAATTGGTTTGCCATACTTGATGCTAGGTGGCAGCAGAATTGGCTCATCAATGCGGTTATCCCAGATCCCAAAGTTGTCCCAAGTGGCTGGCTGCCCACTTCCATCCGGATCAAACCGAGAACACCTGGGTTCTGAAATGGAACAGTAGCAGGCAGGAGTCACCTGCCAGTGGTCCTGCAGGAGGACGGAGCTTAACAACACTCTCTTCTTCACCTGGTTTCCACCACTTCTCACCAAAGTAATGAAGGCTGCTGATAACATAATGCAACTCCTAAGGCCCCAGTCACAGGAAAGACAAATAGAGCAGTAATAGAATTCCGTGAAGAAAAATGATGTGCCTAGAGGTGAGGGAAAGACAGAGTCACAGTCAGTAATTCAGAATACTGCCAATACATCACCAGCCACCAGAGACAAAAGCCATAAAGAGTTTGACATTGTCTGTGTGCGTGTGTGCGTGTGTGCATGTGTGTGTGTGTGTGTGTGTGTGTGTGTGTGTGTGTGTTAGGTACCCTACATCCTATTCTTAAGAACATTGAATCAAAAATGTACCTACCCCCTCACATTGTTTGAATTCTATTAACATTTGATAATATGCACATACAAACAACACATGCTTCTCCAATCTAACTGCTATGGCTTTGAGACATGGTTCAAATAAACATTTCGATTCAGCTGGTATGAAGTAAGGTCACCCTGTACACTTGTAATCAGCTGTGATCATACAAGGGCTGGTGATTGGGCCACACTTTGTAAGTAAATATCCTTTCTTCACATACTCAGTTGTTCTGAAGCAAAGATAATGTGAATGTTAACAATAACAACCCCTCCTAAAGAGGGGAATAAGAAAAAACATGGCTAATAGAATAGTTGTAATAACTCTGTACTCCAAGAGCAGCTAAACTTTAATGAATACACAATTTTGGATCAGAGTTTCCTTTTTGCCTTAAATATTTTTATTTATTCAGAATTTCATACAGGGTACTTTTGTCATATTCACCCTAACTTTTCCTACCAACTCCACCAAGAGACACCCATACTTCCTATCCTCTCACTTTAAAAAAATATAATTCATCAACTCCAGTTTGAGCTGCCCAAGTACTCCTGGGTGCGCGGTCACTGGAGCACAGTTGACCTATCAGGAGCCACACACACTGACTTTCCCTCCTCTAGAGGTCATCTACTGTCCATAGCTCCTCAGTGGGCACTCATGCACCCCTTCCAACTCCCCACCAGAATGCTGATTGACTTTGGTGCAGCCATCCACAGCTGCACAGACTTCTCAGTTCAGCGGGCCTGTCATATACAGAAGTCCTTTTTTCACTCTGGTTCCTTATCCCCTCCAGTGGCTGCTGGCTCTTACAGTCTTTCCACTTCCTCCTCAGAGATGGTCCCTGAGCCTTGGAGAGGGGGTGTGGTATAGATGTCAGATCTGACTTTTATGATCTGTTAACTGCTAAAGTTTGCTTTTTTACATTAGCATGGTCAGTGTCAATTGGTTCCATGTAAACGTTGCCTAGCAAAATGAGCCAGTTCCAATGGTGCTTTGTGGTAGGTGCTCATGAAGGGGTAAGTGAAACACTGGGCACTGTTAATGGCAAGCAGCCCAGATTTGTGACATTGTGATCTCTGCATTTACAACAATAGCATAGCCTCCTTTCCTCTAAGCCAGCCGCTCACCAACATCCAAGACAATGATGACTCTCCTTTCTCCTTCTCTTCTTCTAAAATGGGTCTCACTTTGTATCCTGGCTGGCCTGGAATTTTTTTCCTTTTTTTTTTTTTGTTTTTCTTTTTTTTCGAGACAAGGTTTCTCTGTGTAGCTCTGGCTGTCCTGGAACTCACTCTGTAGACCCGGCTGTCCTCGAACTCAGAAATCCACCTGCCTCTGCCTCCCAAGTGCTGGGATTAAAGGCGTGCGCCACCACTGCCCAGCTTGGCCTGGAATTTACTATGTAGACCAGGCTGGCCTTGAGTTTATAGAGATCCGCCTTCCTCTGCCTCCTGAGTGCTGTAAGAGTAATGGTGCATGCTATGATACTTAGGTTAAGACTGTATTTCTTGAAATCATTATTTGTTCTGCATTTCTATTTAAACCCAATCCTAAACCTTTCTTGGCATTTAGAGAAATTATCAGGGAATTCTAATATCTCTATACTTAGGGATGTATTTCTGATACTTTACCATACACACCAGTGCTGAGCAAAGACCCTTCATTACAACAGTTTGTTCTATTACTTTACAAATGAAAAATTAACTCATGAGGCTAAGATTTGACAATGCTGAGAGAAGATTATATAGTTATTATATTATTCTCAACTACATAAGTCAGAATTGTGTCTGTAGTGGCTTGTGCCTGTAGACCTAGCTACTGAGGACAACGAAGAAAGAAATATCATTTTCATCCAGTGCAATCTAGAAAACACAGCAAAACACTGTTTCAAACAAACAATCAAAATTATTTCATAATAAAAATGAGTTTAAAAAATATATTTCTTCAAGGCCTGGAGATATGACTGTATCAATCAACCTCTCCAAAATGCATAAACAACACACACACACACACACACAGAGAGAGAGAGAGAGAGAGAGAGAGAGAGAGAGAGAGAGAGAGAGA
>NW_021620660.1:1932823-1958328 GCF_004785775.1 Grammomys surdaster
AGAGAGAGAGAGAGAGAGAGAGAGAGAGAGAGAGAGAGAGAGAGAGAGCCAATTGGAGTCCATATATGCAGGAATACATTACAAATTTCAAACAATAACTTTTAGGTGAAATTTTGGAAATTCAGCTTAACTAAGGGTAGGAAGGGCCATTGTTCTATTTAGCAGGTAAAGCAGTGAAACAAAGAATACAATACCAAAGAATTCCCTTAGAAATTGTGATGAGAATGGGGGTGGCTAGGGGGAAAGATAACTAACACTAAGGATGTTTGAAAAAGCCATATAAACTTCCTTATGCATATACATACACATATAATATCCTCTGTGTGGCTCAGGAAGAGGAGGGAGAGGAGGGAGAAAAGGAGGAAAACCCTACACAGGAGATAATGCTCCCTCTGGGAGCCATAGGTAGCCCAATAAAAAGTCCAGTGCTGGAATATCTTTCAGCTAGTTATTGGTCAGGGGTGTCCCAGACACTCCTTAAACAATACAGGCTAACGTCTTTACTCTCAGTTATCTACCAGAACTACATGGAAAAGCCCCAATGCTGAGAGCAGCCTGTCCACAGAGACCGCTTTATAAATTCCTATCTCTATACCACAGCTTAGTGCAGCTCTCAGAGATCACTGGAGGCGTGCATCTTTGTGTTTGGACTGTCACTCATGCAGAAATTCACAACCCGTCCAAGAGAAAAGAATAGATATTTGTAAGGTACTCAAGACAAAAGAGGAACATTACACTACACCTCTCCTCTCAAGGTTCAGGAATCAGCTAAGGTAGTGGTTCTCAACCTGTGGGTCATAATGGCTTTGGGGGTTCAGTGACCCTTTCATTGGGGGTTGCCATAGACTGTTGGAAAACACAGGTATTTGCATTTATGATTCATAACAGCAAAATTAGAGTTATCAAGAAGCAACAAAAAATAATGTTATGGTTGGGGGTCAGCACAACATGAGGAACTGTATTAAAGGGCCACTGCATTAGGAAAGTTGAGAATCATTGATCTAAAAAATGGAGCACAAAGATGCCAAGACCCATCAACTGAGGAGGGTTGGTGGGAAAACAGTGTCTTCTGAACTTGACACCATTACTGCAATAGGAAACTCAGAGCAGCTATGTTTGCCTGCACAAGACCAAATGAGTCAACACTCAAAGATGAAAGGGGGTAGACTCATGGGCACTCTCCCAGCTCACCCATGAGATGTTATGTACAGCTGATGGAGAGGCAGAGTCAGTTTTTCTTTGTGGATGTAACCCCTGATAGGTTGACTATGCTCTCTGGATGGTTTCACACCCATGAATAGATGGCCAGTACAAATTCAAAAGAGTGGCCAAGGGGGGAAATAAAAAATATATATACAAAATTGAGTGGAGGTGGGATTGGGGAGTATATTTTAAAGAAGCATGAGAAAAAGTTGGAGGGGGGAGTGTTATCAAAATATATTGTATGAAATTCTATAAAAATATTTTTTGGCCAAATTTTGAGAGATACAGAAAATGTGTAGTACACACGATGGTGTATGTGTGAGGCTGTTTTTAGAGTTCATGGGATATGAGTTAGTAGTCAACAAACAGAGGGTAAAAGTCTCATACAAATATAGGTGAAATCATGGGATAGTGAACAGAAAGGTAACCCCCTCGTCTCCTTGAGGGGTTATTTTTGGTGCTGATCCAATGAACACCAGATTGCAGCTTCTTAAGCCTTTAAATTAAGATTCACACCAGTGATTCTCCAAGATACTTACTTCAGCTTCACACTGGGCTCATCAGAAATTCAAATAGTACTTCTGGGGCCCATAAGTTCTCACTAGAACAAATCATTTGGAAACTTAGGCCCAGAATTTGCTGTCTGGCTCCCTGTCTAGCGATGTTGATGTTCCCCTCTTGTGTGTTCCGTTTTCACAGTGCCATCTGCCATAAAGTACTCATCAGAACACCTGCCAGCACCTTGTCCCCGAAGACCCAGACAAACACGAACGAAAGTCAATTAAACATCTTATTTTTATTAATTTTTCACACCTATCGATTTATCTATTTATATTGTGGGGAGGGGCTGCCTTGGCGTACAGTACATGTGGAAGTCAGAAAACTACTTAAAGGAGCTGGCTCTCTCCTTCCACCATGTTGGTTCCAGAGATAGAACTCAAGGAACAGAACACTAGTCTTGGCAGCATCCGTCTTAACCCACTGAGCCATCTCTCACTGGTCCTAAACAAACTTTTCTTTTATAACATTACCCCAAGGAACAGCCTTTAATAAAAATGTGAGATATAAGTGACAGCAATGAGAAATTTCAAACTAATAAAGGTAGCACATAATAGTTACTAACAGAGGTAACTGATAACAGTAGTTATAGCAAGTTGAAAGAAAACAGAGAGATTACCAAAGCGCCCTCTCCGGCTTCAGTCTGACAGCATGAGTACCAAATGCCCTGTTACTTACCAGACATGCACCCACTTCAGAGTTACAGGACAGCAGGCAAATGATTCAAGTTTTACAACAGGTCTTCTAGGATACTCTTGCCCTCCTTTTATGTTTCTTTCTAATCCTCAAAAGTAATTAACAATCAAAGGATAAACACAACTGCAGTCTCAGGAACAAATATCCACAAGACATATTATTGGATGGTAAGATAAGGTAAAAGTGGAGAGTGTCTTTGAGCCTATATAAACTAACATTTATCATCAACTTGATCTTGCTTTATATTATCCACACTGTTACCTCAGAAAGTCAGCAGCAGGGCAGTTCTAGAGAAACCCCTGCTGGAAAGCACTTGGACGGCAGAGGTACCGTGTGGGCAGCTGTACAGCTGGCTCCTCAGTGTTACAGAACCAGGTCAGTCCCACCTACACAGGAGATTTGAGTGCTTCCCTCTCCTTTGCAGCCACACCACAACTAAACCACACGGATCCCTTTCAGAGCCTCAGGAAAACTATTCAAAGGCAACTTGTGTTCCCAAGCTATGTGACAACTGACTTTCAATTAACCCTGCTCACAACCCGGGGTATAGCTTAGTGGTAGAGTGCTGCTTAGCATGCATAAATCCTCAATTTAAAATCTGACCAGACCCCCAAACAAAGACCAGCACAAGGAGAGAGAGAGAGAGAGAGAGAGAGAGAGAGAGAGAGAGAGAGAAAGCATCTTTACCCCAAACCAAACAAAGCTCTGTACTCTGAGAAAGATTTCCCCTGCTTCAAGTTTGGAAAACAAAAACAAAAACAAAACCACCATCAGCCTGATAGGTCTTGGAATGCTAGCAGAAATGACCATGAACTGAACAGCAGACGAGGGGGGCGGGTGGAATAGAAGTGTGAAAGACAACACTTAGAACAACAGCAGAGCTCCAGAACTTGAGCCTTTAAACAAGGGAGGACAACCTGACAGGAGGGAGCCTAAGCATTCTCTTAGTCAGCTCAGTGACCCTGAGCTAGGATAAGCAGCTTCTCCACTAAGAAGTAGCTACTTAACAAGGTGTTTATAATCAGAATGCTGCTCTGTGGATTAGAAATCTAAGCTAACTGATGTCAGTAAACCATTTAAATAATTATATGTAAGCTTTCAAAGTGAAAGCATCCATTTTTCCCGTTACTACACAAAATATCTCAGAAAACCTAAAGGAATACAAAGCATATACACAAATACATAGGACTTAGTCTACTTACAATAAATAAACTTTAAACTCTGCCAAGGAAAAAAATAAAGACAAATAATTTTGTTGGAATCCTAGATATGCAACATAAGTCTAAAATATTTTGGTAATTGTATATAAAAGGAAAAAAAAAGTACTCTTGCCAGAACTAAGTATTTCAAATTCTTTCTTATTTCTCAACCAAAACAAGAAATGTATCACAACTTAACCACAACAGTCTTTAAAATTATGTGCGCGCATGCCCAAAATTAAAAATGCATCCTAGGGGCTGGAGAGATGGCTCAGCTTTTCCAGAGGTCCTGAGTTCAATTCCCAGCAACCACAAGGTGGCTCACAACCATCTGTAATGGGATCCGACTCTCTCTTCTAGTGTATGTGTGAAGAAAGCGACCTTGTACTCACATTCATAAAATAAATAAATCTTTAAAAGTGCATTCTAGCTTATGTTCTCTATTATAAATATCTGAAAATATGCCTTCCCCACCATTGTCACATGATTTGTAAGACTAAGCCTTTCTCCCCATCTTCCTCCTCAACCTGATACTTTAAAACAGACAGAAAAGAGATGAAGAAATAAATAAAACTTCAGTATTAGAACAATAAGTTTTAATACTATATAAGTAATTCTGTCCAGCAGGAATCTCAGCTCAAAAAGTTAAAGAAGCTGTGATCATAATCACAGATTGTCTTCATGACAGTACCCTGAAACCCACTTTTCCAGAGCAGGAATCTCAGGCCAAAGACATCCTAAAAAGAGGTTAGTGGGAGGTTCACCCGAGGATCAGGAGTTAATGGCCAGTCTGGACTACTTAAGATCCAGTCTCAACAACAAAAATCATCAGGAAAAACCGTGTCTGCCTTGCAAAGTTTGCAAATCACCATTTGACTTCATAGGACAAGGACCCACATACACAGGCGCACGACAACTATGTCAACTTTACTTTTCATATTTCATATTTATACTTGCTCGGTAGTTTAACTCCAGAGCTGTTCAATTTCATTTTTGGAAAAAGGAGGCATTATCTCGATAGCAGGTTTTGGCACTGAGGTTTTGAATGTCAAAACTTCCAAGTGGAAGTTTATTTTTACCACTTTATGCAAGCCCCTGGCAGGATTAACTAACTGGGGGTTCCGGCAATCAACAGAGGGCTTAGATTTTCCTCCCTCTAGGAAGCTGGTGAGGTAACTATAAAGTGGCACTTTGGTATTTGGAAACACAAGATAATTTTTGATATGTATGTATGTATGTCTGTATGTGTGTATGTATGTATGTATGTATGTATGCATGTGCGCGGGTTGCAGGACAGTGCAAGCAGGCAGAGGTCGGAGGACACCTTGTAGGTATACCTTCTCTTGCCATCGAGTAGGTCTTGGTGCTAGAAATCAAGCGGGAGGCTTGGCAGCAGACGGGACCTTTATTGGCCAAGCCACATCACCGGCCCGACTTTTCTTAAATTCCAGATTTCTTTACCACCATCACCAACAAAAATCCCAGTGCACCACAATAAACAACTAAAATCTTCTGAAAACCTCATAAATGAATTTTAGGAAATTGATATTCTTAATGTCTTTACCTCCTTTTAGAAGGAAAGAAAATGTATTAGTTTACTGGAGAAAAGAAGAAAACAAAAATGGTCAACCACTCCCTTCGGTTGTACATGAGAGTCTGTTTTGATAGGCGAACTGAGAATACAGTATTGAAAAGTAAGTATTACTCAACTCTGTGGGGGGGTAGTCAAGGAAAAAAAGACTTGGATTGCAAGAAAAACAGAAACAAGAATCTATTATCCAAAGCTTCCTATTTAATGACATTTGTCATACAGTGGTGAGCTGGTTTCCAATTTCCACAAGCTCTAACACACACTAGCAGGGAAATACCCTCCCTTCCGCGAAGCCCTACAAATCTCGATCTCAGGCCGCCCCCAGGTTTTCTCACTGGGGTACAGGTCCAGCAGAGGCCACAACTGCTCTACCGGGATGGCACGCACATGGGAGTTGGGAGCTTCGCAGTTTGTATTCCCGCAGCTCCTACAACGAAAACACCAGTGGAGCTTTTGAGACTCAAAATTTCCTAGCTATTTCTACCCAGAGCCTCAGTCTTTTTCTCCTCCGGGTAAACTCTCCTCATCTACCGAAAACCGCTGCGAAAACCTTCACCAGGAGCCAATATGCCCTTAAAGATTCAGTGTTCTTCTAGCAAAGCAAAACACAAGCTCTCAGATCCAAACCACTCAGCAATCCTCTACACCAGTCTCTTTACAAGTCACGGCTGAATAGGATCCTGGGCTGGTTTGCTGGCCTTGACTGAAGCTGGACGCAGCAGGACAACACTCTCCTGCAGGGCAGCACAGGAGATCTGGCATCCTGAGTCCTCAGACTGAGAAACAGGTCCTGAGGAGGCCACGCCTGCTCTTGCCTTCTGGAGCGCATCAGGGGTCTCGCTGTAGGGTATCCGAGCGGCTTCGGTTACCTTCGCTCGCTTTCTCAATCTCTCCCTGGGACCCCGCCCATCTTACTATCCCCGCTTCCCCAGCGCTCACTTCTAGCCCGAGGTCAAGTTCAAGGCCGACAGGGGCTGCGTCGGGGGAGCCGGATGCTCCGGCGCAGCCACCGCGGGCCTAGGCAGTTGCTCTCCACCTCGAGAAAACCTTCGAGCCCTGAGAGATGCGCGTGGGGCTCGACCTCAGACAGAGTAAGCTGCAGGAACTCATTTCGTGTTTCTCTTTCGCCTTCCCAGAGACTTCCGAGAACCTCCAATATCTTGTCAACAACCTAAAAGAATAAGCGAATTGAACTCTTCAAGCTCTTACCTCGTGATGGTTGTGTGTCTGTAAATTTCTTAATTGTCTAATGGAAGGAAGGGAGCACTTTCTTGGATGGTAAGTAAGACTGAGTTCTCTGTTGATTCTGATCTCCAGAGCAAGCAATTAGGAAACCCACAGTCTCCTCCACTCCTGGAAATTCAACCGCAGCCAGCCAAATGGAGACCCGGAGGAGTCTGTTTCTGATGATTGACAGCAACACTAGCCAGTTGGTGCTCTGCAGGGCTCCTTGCCCGCCCTCAATCTGAGCCAATTACAGATCTAGATAGGAACGAGCCTCCTGCACGGGCAATTTGACCTCTCAGATTGCCAATTTAGCGCTGTAGAGCGACGTCAAATTGGGCCAGTAGCTGTTCGACGTGGCGCCCCGCCCTCCCGATGTGTCTGGCGGCCTTGAATCAGGCACCAATGGACCTTGCTTTTTGCCAGGCACAGGAGGAGGGAGTTTCGCTTCTGCAAGAGTAATCTTGGCTGTGACTCAAGAAATCGAGAACAGGACAGTCACGCTTTGCTTATGTACAGCGCTTGTACGTCATCCAGTGTTCTTGCTCGTTCTTTGACAAATCACAAAAGCAGTGTTCTTTGGACTGCACTAGCAGGCTTCTTGGGATGGCTCTCAACGATCCTGCATGCCATAAAGACTTCCATCTTTTGAAGGAAGTATTGACTAGGATCTGGAGGTCCAAACTGATTCAAATAATCAGATAACCGTCTTTAGAACCTTTAGTCTAATAAGGAAGAAGAGGAAGCAAGCCAACACATAAACAGTAAAAGATAAATCACATCAAAAGAGGGAATGGCTGGGGTGTGGACGGAGAACACTGGACAGCAGATTTTACATCAGGCGCTGAGTCCCACCAGAACTAGTCAAGGAAAGATGGATCTAAGCAAGAAAGCACCAGCAGATACCTTTCAGGCTATCTCAGCATACTCCCGGGCAGGTTTCACCCACAGAAGTATTGACCAACACAAAACTGACTCCATGGTTTTTTTGTGTGTGGTATTTTGTTTTTGTTTTGATACTTTTTAGTCTTAATTGGGTTTTTGTTTTGATTTTGGATTTTTGTTTGAGACAAAGAGAGGGAGAGAGAGAGAACACACAAAGTTGAGTAAGGAAGTGGGGAGGATCTGAAAGGACTTGTGGTAAGGGAAAGAATATGCTCAAAATGTATGTATGGGATAAGTTTTTAAATTGATAAGTTGTGTTGCCTAGTTGCACCTCCCGGTCCAAGAGCATCTCGAGATTCAGCGCATATAATAATAATGTTTAGACAGTGATAGTTGTGTTGATGACTCACTGACTCTAATGACTTATGTTGGACAGAGCCAATTTCCATACAGCTCTTAAAATTGCTATTGGATCTAGCATACAGACAGAAAATTGTGCATATTGGATGTAGCTCAAGAAATCTTCACAACATGCAGCCTGCTTTTGTATCCAGCACCCCATCAAGAAACATTGTTCTTAGTCACCAGGAGCCCTCCATCCTGCTGTCCCAATCCTGCTTCGTCCCAGGGGCAGCCTCCATGCTGACTTTTAACACAGTAGATTAATGTCGTCTTTACTCTTGATATGTATTGAACCATAACCTATGCATTCTTTTTTTTGTTTATTTGGCTTTCCTTGTTCGACAGTGTATTTGTAAGGTTTTTTTTCCCATGTTGCTATACAGTTTTGGGTCTTAATACTTTTCCATTTTGCAGTTACATGCTAACTTATGCATTTATTTTTATGATAGACGCTGAAGTCGTTTCGAGTTTGAAGCTATTATAGTTGGTGACTAGCATGCCCAGAGCCTTGAGTTCTACCCTAGGACCAAAACCAGAGTGAGGGCTGGAGGTGGCTCAGCACTGAAGAGCACGTCCTGCTCTTCCAGAATACTGTCTTCTGATTCCCAGTACTCATGGAAGACAGCTTATAACCTATAGCTCGAGGGGTTCAATGCCTCTGGGTTCCAAGGACACCAGCCCTCGTGTGCACATACCTACACACAGACTACACCCATAGACATAATTAAAAATAATAATTCTTTAAAAAGACAGAAAGAAAAGTAATTACTATCATTTGTAGTTGTAACAAGGACACTGGATGAAGAGGCTGAGAAAGTGAGCTGAGAATCTCAGTTTGCAAGTTGTTGGACTGGGATGTAAGCAAGCTATGTCTGTCTCCATAGCCAGGCTCGCAGCTTCTTTCCCATGAGAAGTGTGAAGACACTTAACTCATACTCACTGTGCAGTGCTACCCAGTGCCTTTCTCTCTAGAGCATCTTTGATGTCTTTCCTACACACACTGCAGAATCAGCACCATCTAATTCTGAAGCATTTACACAATCATGGGTTTCTTTTTATAAATTTTCTGGTGAGACTTGTGGCCTGTTCTATTTTTAGGACTCATGATTGTGTGCTATGCGAAGAGGTATAAACGTGGCCTTTGTCAGCCTGTGATCTCAACAGATCTCTTTCTCCCTTGCAGATGGCTTTGGTATTTTTCAACAAGAAAAGGAGAGGGAGTTTCTGTGGACAAACACATACTCAGGCTCTGATTCTTCAGTCATAGTAACTTCTAGACAGAGACTTTACTCTTCTAACATACAAATCTTATCAGAGAATGTAGGAGGAGGAAGTAAACACTAGGTCACTGTGACCCTTATCTACAGTAACCTTGCAGTATACTCTGCCTGCTCCTGGGCTCCATTGGGAAACAGCCTTCTCGCAAAAGGCTTTCTGCATCAGTCACTTCAAACAGGCCAAAGGTAACTTTACCTAATTCCATGTTACAAACAGAATTGCAAAGCCATCCGTTTCTGGTTTGTAGCTCCTTTTCTAAGGAAAGTGTTTACCAGAAGGCAAATCTGGTCAAACTCATCTCACAGGCATGGTTATATTCTACTCTAACTGTAATTTCCCCATTTTACTTATTTTCCCCATTACAGAGCTCCAGGAAGAGTAGGGCTCTATCTCCTGGCTTTCACTAAATACAGCAGAGACAAATACGCCAGTGATTCTCAACCTTCCAAATACTGTGACCCTTTAATACAGTTCTTCGTGTTGTGGTGACCCCCAGCAGTAAAATTATTTTTGTTGCTACTTTATAACTCTACTTGTGCTACTGTTATGAATCAAGATATAAAAATCTGTGTTTTATGATGATCTTAGGTGACCCCTGTGAAAGGGTTGTTGGACTCCCAAAGGGGTCACAACCCAAAAGTTAAGAACTGCTGCAATATGTAGTTTCACCCTCACCTCTCTCCCTCCTTGTCTTCCTCCTCTTCTCCTGCTGAGCCGATCCTGGCTTTGGTTGGGGTATAATGGCTTGGCTCCTGGGACAGGGCCAACTGGGCTTGGGTCTCCAGAGTGTCTATAGCTGCTGTGTCTATATGATAATGTACATACTTTACATTCCTCCTTCAAGGAATGTCCTCCTTGTTAACGTTAATGACTCCATGATAATCAGAGACAGCACCAGTTCAGGAAGAGAAGGAGTGGCTGATAACTCAGCAAAATGGTAAACTCTGGGACCTTCAGAACAGCCCTTAAGGCTGTGGAAAAAAGCTTTAAAAATGTGGATTTGAAAATAATAATTTCTCGAAAATATAAGGATACAATATGAATTATACGAAGGGCTTCACGAAGCTAAAGAAATAAAAGCCATTGCTCTGTAAGCTAACTTATCAGAAAGATTCTGAGGAAGGAGATACAGAGATTTAAGGAACAGTGATCGCAGGAGATCCTGCCCAGCTAAGATTTGTTTGCAAAGTCAGACAGATTCCTGAGTTCAAGATTAGCCTGGGACAGAGGAAGTTCAGATCCAGGCCCAGGAGTAGTAGAAATGGTAAATTCAGGGTGGGGATCCACCAGATAGCTTATCATCTGTACTTAACAGAAGAGACAGATCTTTAAATTTATTTGCAGTGTTTTAAAAAAAATGTGCTTACTGTCTCGGAATACTGATTTATAGGATAATCAAAGGGGAACATGGTGTAAATGACTGGATTGATGTGTAAGATAAAAGACTGGGCTTATGATCTGCAAGATGAGCTATTCAGAGAATGTTTTAGAATAGCAAAAGAAAACTTCTTGGAGAAGAGAGAGGGGAGAGAGAGAGAGAAAGAGAGAGAGACAGAGAGAGAGACAGAGACAGAGACACAGAGACACAGAGAGACAGAGACACAGAGACACAGAGAGACAGACAAAGAAAGAACTGTCTGGAGATCTCCAGAGAAAGCAATCAATCAGCTTGGACCCCTGCTCTGACTTCTAGTCACTTGTTTTTGCCCCTCTCAGACACCCCTTCTCTCAGAAGTCCTCTCCAAGCCGAGGCTGTTCTTTAGCATTCTCCTCCATTCTTTGCATTCTACATTTTTTCCAGAGGCATAAAATGGCCAGAAACTTATGGTTATATGATGTATTTTATGTGAAGGACACATAACAGAAAACCAACTTTGGCTAAACTAATTCAAGATCGATGAGACAAAATATTAGTAGAAACATCGTTACAGTATTCAACATCAATAACCATGTACAGAAAGGCAAAAGAAATGAGCTTTGGAGACTGGGCCATGATTCAAATCCTCTGTTTCACAATAAGGCTTACAACAAATCACCGTTTACTTCTTACTATGTCAAAAATCTCCTCATCTGGAAAATCAGGATAACTCTGACTGTACCAAGAGCTTGTGTGTGAAATGTAAAGGTTGACACCTGATACATGCATTGCTATTGGGGCAAGGATGCTTGCAAGAAGAGCTAGAACACATAAAGCGCTGATGACTTCAGTTTTCATCTGTTTGAAAAGGGAATAGAACAATATTCAAAAGTTGATCTGAAAGTTACAGTACTATCTATGAGCAGTATGATCTCAGGCAAGTTGCTTAACCTTTCTGTGCCTTGTCTATTAAAATGTGGTTGACAGGAATGAGACTCCCTCATAGGCCTGTAAGATAAGTATCAAATAAGTGAGAACCTTTGCTCACTGCACACTGAGAGAAAGTGCTTGCGACAGTTAACATCATGGTTATTTTATGTCAATTTTGCCAGGATGGAGTGCCCAAATAGTTTGTAAAATATTGTCTAGAGATCGGTTAACTTATTTTATGTAATAAAGTATTTCCCCATTCCAGAATAGCCAAGACAATGTAAGTATTAAAGAACAAGCAAGCACACTTGCGTCTAGCTGTTTGACTAAGATTGCATTAACATTTAAATGATACCATTATGGATCTAAAACTCAGTTGTCACAGGAGTGATGGCAGTTGTCTAGGAAATCAGCAGTGCAATTCCCTGGGCACAAAGACTCAGGCAACTGTGAAAGACATAACATAAGACCAAGCCTCAGAGGAAAGGAAAGACTTCAAATATGCAGGATGTGAGAAGGGGAATGCTGGAAGTGCAATAAACTGCTGCTGGGTTGGTATGTTACAGATTTTATATGGATCCTGGATCCTCCTCTTTCCTCTATTGGTTCTGTTTAGATAGACACCTTGTGCTCATTTCTTGAGCCCCAAAGACCTCCAAGGAGCCGATTCTGACACAGCAGGACAGGAGGGAGAAGCCCTGAGCCCAGTTTCAAGCAAGCATTTATAGACACAAGCAAACAAGCAAGGGGGTATATAGCTTGACACACCTCTGATTGGGGGGGGGAGATATTTCTTACCTTTAAAAATGATTGGCTGGTGCTGGAAGCCAAACCATAAACTTTCATAAGTAAATATCTTTAGGTACAACTTTAATTTTTGCTTTCCTCCTGGTTCGTGGTTGTTAGGGAGTGATCTGGAGATCAGTGTTAGGTGCAGGCCTGGTGGTTAACTTGAGTTCAACCTTAGGTCAGGTTCTCTAAGATGCAGCCTGAACCCAAGATGGAGTTGGTGTGGTCTCTCAACCTGACATACCACCACTACCACCACCACCACCACCACCACCACCACCACCACCACCACCACCACCACCATAACTTTCTATCACTTCTCCTTGTAATGTTTTCTGGGAATAAGAAACAGCCATCTCATAAAGCCTACTTTCATTTTCCTTATTAACTTATATCCTTCTAACTGCTTCATGCCTGCCTCTCAGAGATTGTCCAGCTTCTGCCAGAAGGGGAACAAACACTTTAGCTGCTTCATTTGATCACAGAGGGTAGTCTGGGGGAAGTTGATCCATGAGAGAGAAGATCCTTTTAAGGCAGGATCCTGGGGCCAGAAAAGTCGAATATAGGAGCAGTCAGTTTGAGGTTGGCCTGGATAGCAATGGGCCCAGGGTTTTGCAGGATATTTGATCACACTGTGAACCCTGAGATTGTGTTGTTTACTGGAAAAACCTGTTTCTAATTGTGCTGTAGCTCAGCGACAACACACATCCAAGAGCTTTCTGTTTATTGTAAATAGGATTAAATAAAGTCAACCATAGATCAAGAGTTGGAGCTACCAACCAGTTGACAGGGAGTGAACAAAGGGGAAAAACCAGAGAGAGTAAGAGAAAGTCAGGAGGATGGACAGATAGAGAGATGCATGGGAAGTCGAAGGGAGGAACGTTCAGTTTGAAGATTTTTGGTTTTTTTTTTTTTTTTGGTTTTGGTTTTGGTTTTCACACAGAGGGGAAGGAGAGCTTCCTTCTGGGATGTTGGCATGGAGGAAGGTCATCTAGGTGTTTTGTCTGCCTCTCTGAGCCAGCAGGCATCTGGTTACTAAATCTTCATGGATAAAATAAAACAATTGAGATTTTATTTATTTAAAAAAATTCAGCACCAGGGTCCACTTTCAGGAACCTTGATAGCTGTTGAAGTGGATAGACTCAGTGTGAGGAACTTCCAGATCCTTTCTAGATGGAGAAGAAGAAGAAGAAATTTAACCATCATTTGAGTTTTAGATAGAAACAATAGTGGTTCTATTGATCTTGGTGGCAGCTAACCTCTGCAATGTTCAGTTGATCTAAGGTCATGATGCCTTATCATACCACACAGTCAGTACTTTTCTTACCAAGAAGAAAATCATTAATGAGAGATGGCTAAGTAAGATATCCTATGATTTTAAGCCTAATGTCCAGAGAGTGTGAACCATTAAAGAAAAACAGCAGTCACTTTATTCTTTAGTTATACTTTCCTCTGAGGTGTTTAAGGCCATGGTGGTAGCTGAAATTAATCACTTTTTTAAATGTAACTTTTTTCTTTTTTCTTTTTTTGCTCTCACAGTCATTAGAAGATCTTGTTCTCTGGGTCATTGAAAGGAACTTCTGGCTCTTCTCACCTTCTCTTTACCAGTTTCATCTGTGTGAGTAATTCAAAGACCTTAAATCAAAGTGGTTTCACTTGAAGTCATGGAAGTTGTACTTTGTGTTGACCCTCCTCTTTGTAGACTGGATGCTGGTCAGGGCTCACCAGGTGGTATCTTCATGGATTCCCTGAACAAGAGAAAAGATGAGTCCCCACAGTAACCATGTTTTTAGAGATGCCTCACAGGCCCCTGGGACCTACTTGACCTTGGACAGTGAGGGAAGAAAATATTTTCTTTTGTAATCCATCTGAGTATTTATATAGCAGGTATGAATGTCAAGCACATGTAAGTAAGGTCAGTTAGACCAGTCTGGTTCTTTTACTTTTAATTACTGTGTAATATTTACATAAAACTTAGGCAAAAACAAAACATTTAAGTTTTGCTCAGACAAACATTTTTGTTCTTTAATCCAGGCCTTATAGCCAGCTTTATAGTTATTATGGAGAATAGACCAAGAACTCTATTGACTCATGAAGTGGCTTCACATCAGTGTACTGAACTTTTACCTTTAGCAT
The DNA here is from genome assembly GCF_004785775.1 of Grammomys surdaster. Taxonomy (NCBI): domain Eukaryota; kingdom Metazoa; phylum Chordata; class Mammalia; order Rodentia; family Muridae; genus Grammomys; species Grammomys surdaster. The sequence goes on from NW_021620660.1 coordinate 1,947,072, forward strand.
ACCTTATATAACGTTCTTAGACCCTTAGTACTTGCTTAAACTTTATAGCTTTCTTGTTCATCTTGGAAAAATATCTGGCAATCTTATGAAACATAATAACATTAATGCCATCATAATAAAAGAAAGCTGAATCCAACTGCATACATATAAATTAATATCTGTGTACACACTGTTAAACTGTAACTCTGTGAAACTCAATCTAGTGATGTGCACTGAATAGCAGACTCACCATTGAGTCTACAACTGGCCGACCCCAAAGCATCTGTCCTCCTTATAAACATATCTAGTTGACCAGATGAATCTTACTATTGCTCCATGCATTGGAAACAAGACGTGATAAACTTGCCTTTAGACTCTAAACTTTATAAATTCATGGGTGAGCAGCAGTGAGCACTGATGATCAAGGGGGATCACAGTGTCTGTTACCAAGTGATACATGACAAAGCAGTGCTGTTAGGATGTAATTAAAATAGAACCAAGTTTCCTTCTGTGTAATCCTTATAAACAGTATTTAAAAATGCTTTTTTTGTCAGGGCAATAAAGTAATGGAATGAACAATCATTTCTATGTAAACACATAACAATAGAAGAGTACAAATAATGTTAAGAAAAACTGCTGCTGTTTTGAAATCTGGAGTGCTAGAAGTCTATGGGTTTATAACTTATTGGAAATGAGATCTAGTTTTTTCAACTCACTATTCTATTTTGGGTCTCTATTCTGGGTCTCATGCAAATCACTCTTTGGAATCTGAAGGTAACAGTGTAAGAGATGATGAAAGGCATGTTTGTGGCTGGTTGTCAAGCAACCAAAGGCAGAAGTTACTGGCATGTACTCTTATTTTGTACATAGAGTGGGTGTAGGTGTTTAACTGTGTTTCTATTGGTTAAATTCTCCTCCAATAGCAGAAAAGAAAGTGTTATTTTCCCAGCTAATTAGCATACTCTGGGAAAGAAACCAACTATGTTTCATTCTCTGCTAGTGTCAAATATAGACATAAAAAGCAAGGATTTTAAGGACTCTGGGTTCAAAAGGACGACAGGAAAAGAAGTTTTTAAAAGTTTAAATAAATGAACGGCACCAAATGTTGGCTATGTTCTACTATGAGAAGCATGCAAGTTCCCTCCCCCCTCCCCCCTCCCTCCCTCCCTTCCTCCCTCCCTCCCTCCTTCCCTCTGTGTTTGGAGTAGCCTGGTCTGTTCTTAAAATTCAGATCTTGCCTCAAGCCCCTCTTTCTGTTCACCTTCTGGAATTGCAGGTGTTTGCCATAAAGGTGGTAAGAGATCTATTTCCTGAAGATGCCTTAATGTAACGAAAAGTTACATGCATACTTCCATGGTGAAACTAGACAACACTTAGCTATTACCAAAGGACAATAGCATGACTGCTCCCTGACTCTACCTACCTTGAAGAAGGAAACATAGGAAGATACAGGAAGCTGAAACCTGGGAGGAAAGCAGAGTTCTATGCCAGTAGAAGGAAGGAGGCAAAATGGTTATCATCATTGGGAACTTATCCTGAAATATATTTCAGTGTAAGTAGCAAAGAAATGTATTCCTTTTCTGGCAATGAGTGACATATTTCCTCTTTCTCTGTCATCTCTTTCCGTGGTTTCCTCCTCTGCTACCAACAATTAATCCCGGACCCACTGACATATTTTTCATCTCATAACATTGCCTTGTAAAACTTCACCAAGTGTCCTTCGCCAAAAGGAAAAAAAAATAATTCTCAACTACTAAGGCTAGTATTGCTGCCAGGCCAAGAGACTCCACTGTCCCTTAAACAAGACAGAAATTCACAGAAGAAGTGGGGCTTTTGTGTGTGCTGCTGTGGATGCAACCTGGGGCCTTGTGCATATGTCTGCTGAGTCATGTATCCCCCCAAACAAAGAAGCAGATTTTTATTCAAGTCCTGTCCTAAGGAAAGTCAGGAATTTTTGAAATGTCTACACCATTTTTTCAAACCTTTCCATGGGTAGATCCTGGCCCTCACCAAAATCAAGCAGTCAACATTCTAGAAGATGAGAAAGATGAGCCCCCACCCCTAACGCAGGAACTGTGGACAGTTGAACTTCTGTAGGAGGGAAACTACACTACTTCTCTAAATGGATGCTTTCGCTATTCAGAACTCTTTATCCCCAAACCTTCCAGGAAGTTCTTATCTCTTTGTTACCTTTCAGGGAAACAATCCATATTTTCTGCTTAGGTTTTTTTTTCCCCTATCATAAGACTTGAGAGGATGAAAACGAAGGTTGTTATTTGCTTACTGGTTGCTTGTGCTTTTAAAAAAGAACCAGGATAAAGAGTATCGTTGTATACTACAAACAGAAATAACAGTTACTAGCTGTCTTAATTGAGTTTCTTAAGAGAAATGAAAAGAGATTAAAGGATTAATAGGAGACACATCTATAAACTTAGCACCTGGAAGGCAGAATTAAGAAAATCTCAAACTTGAGAAGAGACCAGCCTTGGCTACATAGCAACAAGACCTTATTTCAAATATGGGAGAGGAATTTATGATTAACAGGGTTGGTTATTAGAAACTCTATAGGGAAGACTAGTACCCATCTGGGCATGTTTAACCTCCTAGGGGCTCCATCCTTAGGAAAAGTCTGGAGTTTCCCTCCTTCAGAAGTCAACTGTCCATAGTTCCTCAGGTAGGGGTGGGAGCTCATCTTCCTCCCCCTACCACGACCTCCATTCTAGAATGTTGACTACTTGATCTTGTGCAGAACTTCCAGGCATCCATAGTTGCTGTGAGTTCATGTATGCAGTGGCCTTATCATGTCTAGAAAATGCTGTTTCCCTCTAGTCTTCCCTGGCTTCTGGATCTTTGTGTACACCCTCTCTTTTGACAGTCCCTAAGCCTTAGGTTGTTGGGTTATATAGGTGTCCTATTTTGGTCTGAGCATCTAATAGACACTTATTCTCTGCACTTTAATCAGTTATGAGTTTCTGCATTAACCTGTCTATTGCACAAGAAGATTCTCTAATAAGAAAACAACAACAACAACAACAACAACAAAAAAGCTGTACTGACCTATGAAGTATGGAGATATGAGTTTAGAGAACACATTAATATATGTCATTTTAGCAAAATAATGATAGTAGCTTTCACCCCTGGGATCTTGGGAGATCCCCAATCATGGACTTTGGCCAGGTCTACAGTACTAGACACACATTTCATTATAAAGAGTGGGCCTTAAGTTCAATAAGAAAACGATTGGTTACTTCCATAATATTTGTGCCACTATTGCACCCATGGGCATATTTAGCCACAGTAATCATTATGAAGGGCCAGATGACCTTATCCAAAAAGGACCAGAAAATATCCCTTTAAAACAATGCCCTGCTACACCCATTAGTGTTGAGATGAGAACCATTTTTCATCTTTCTTGTCAGGAGCAGCCCTGCTTATACACTGAAGGCTAAAAATCAGCAATAGGCCTGACATACATGCCTGCTAGCACAGCTTTGGTGGAAGGCTGCCAAGCCTGGCTACTCACAGACCTTGTAGATAGGTAGCCTTGATGGATAGTACCAACTTAGATAAGGACAAGTGAATCATAGGCAGAGTCATAGTGATCTGTCGCCTGAACCTTAACCCAGCTGACACTCTCTTCTGGAAGATATCTGTACTCTCCCTGAACACCTACACTCCTGCCTTTTTGTGTATATAACCTGTGTGTAAAAAAGTAAAAATTATGGTTTGATCAGCCTATAGACAAGCCGTGTTCCTTGTGTTCACCTGTTTCCCCCATCTTCTCTTTCAGGTGATCTCCTGGACCTCTGTTTAATGTCCTGCTGGACAGGATACTTTCTGTTATTGTCCTTGTGGTGGTTTGAATAGATATGAATGGCCCCAATAGACTCATGTGTTTGAATGCTTGGCCAATAGGGAGTGACCTTATTGGAGTAGGTATGGTCTTGATGGAGAAATTGTGTCACTGTGGAGGTAGGCTTTGAAGTCCCATATGCTCACACTAGGCCTAGTGTGTCAGTTCCTTCCTGCTGCCTGCCAATCTGGATGTAGAACTCTCAGGTCCTTCTCCAGCACCATGCCTACCTGCATGCCACTGGTGATGTTTCCAACCATAATGATAACAACTACACCTCTGAACTGTAAGTCAGCCTCAATTAATTAAATGTTTTCCTTTATAAGAGTTGTGGTGGTCATGGTGTCTCCTCCAAGCAATAAAACCTTAACTAAAACAATTAGTATGGTTCTGGGCTTCACAGAAGAAATTCTCTGTCTCCTCTATGATAGTCAGACCTAAGATCAGAGTAACACCATTTACTGCCTACAGAGAAAGATGAGGTTTCTGATTTTTACACTGAGATGATGGGGACACCAGAAACTTGAAGATTCATTAAAAGAATGATTATATGATTGAACTGTCACCAAAAATCCTGATTGATCTATATGTAGATCAACAACCAAGTTTTCCAGCATATGACATATGAGCGATATAGAGGTAGGCTGGAATTTGGGACACGAGACATGACATATAAACACCCTGCACATCATGACAGCTTTTGATACAAACTGAATTTTAAAGGACATGGGGAAAGGTTGATCGACTGTGTAGCTCCATTGTGTAAGGAACAAGTACTTCTTCCTGTTCAAAATTCACAAATGCAAAAGGTTTCTATTTACCATTTTCATTGTTTGACGTTTTCTTGTTTTATCACAGAGCCTAGAGAAACAGCTTGAAAGATGCTCTGCCAGCACCTTCCTCTCCAGCTTGCCTGAAGACTACAGTTGCCCTAGCAGGTTCTGCAGCTGTCCAAGCAGGCCTCCTCTCAACTCTTCTGCCCTGTGTAGGCCCCAAGCTCACACCCCAGACCCTACAGTGAACTCTGATAATCCCCCAAATCCTCTGTCCATACTTAAACTTCCAACACCTTAAAGATAGTAGATGGGCAAGACATGATGCCACATACCCTTAAACCTCAGCACTTAGAGGGGGGAAGCAGGAGGCAAATTATAAAAGAAAGCCTTTGGTAAAGGGCTTATAGTTTCAGAAGGCCAGAGTCCACGATTCAGAGCAAAGGCATGATTGCAGAAATAGCTGAGGGCTTACATCTTGATCTACAAAAAGGAGGCCAAGAGGGAGTGAGCCTTGGGAATGGTACCAGTGTTTGGAAAACTCAAAGCTCGCCCCCTCCCCCCATAGCACGTTTCTTGTAATAAAATCATACCTCCCATCCAAATACTTTCACCAAATAGGGACCAACTATTCAAACATGAGCATAGGGAACCATCTCATTCAAACCATCATAATATATATGCATAAATATATGAATATAGCTTGTGTGTATATGATTTCAAAGATGATCACTTTATATTGAATAACCAATTAGATGATTATCCCTGGGAGAGGCTAATCTCCCTTTCTCAGTAGTCATTAGTTGCCTGTTGTTCTTTGTCTAGGGGTAGGGCCCCATAACATTTTCCCTTTCCTCATTAGCATGTCTATTGATATTATCATTGTTCAGGTTTTGTTTATGGCAGTCTAATCAAAGAAGAGGTGTTGTGGGCATTACTTCCTTGTCATTTTTAGGAAATATAATTTCACCACAAACCTCTTAGTCATCTAGCTCTTACTAACTTTCCACCCCCTCTGCTGTGATGTTCTCTGAGCCATAGATTCAAGATTTGTGGCATTGAATGTATCCATTGAGGCTGGGCGCCACACAATTTGGTGATCTCTGCTTTATGACCTATTGTTGCAGTGGTTTCAATGAGAATGGCCCTTATAGGCTTCCGTATTTAAACATTTGTCCCTATTGGGTAGAACTTCTTTGAAGATGTAGCCTTGTTGGAGGAGATGTGTCGCTTACAGGTGAGCTTTGGTCTCATGGTAGGCCCAGTCTCTCTGCCTCCAACTTGTGAATCAGTATGTTAGTTACTGCTCTAGAGCCACATCTGTCTTCCTTCTGCCATGTTCCCCATAGTGATGGTCATGGTCTCATACTCTGAACCTACAAGAAAGCTCCCAGTTAAATACTTTCTTTTAGAAGTTGCCTTAGTTGTGGTGTCTCTTCAAAGCAATAGATAGTGTTTTTCATGGTCTCTGTTGGCTATAAAGAGAAAGTTCTTTGATGAAGGGTGAGGGCCACATCCATCATTAGGTTTAAGGTCAAGTTCTAGAACACACAGGACTCATACTAGTCTAGTGACGTCATGGTGGAAGACTCTCTTCTAACTCTTCTAACTCACATCTTCAGCAACCTCAGGAAGTTGGCTACGTTCTCTTTTTCTTTTTACTTTTTTTTCTATTCTTCTCTTATGTTTTACATTCCCAACTACAGTTTTCCTCCCTCCTTCCCTCCCAGTCTCTTCCCTTTCTCCCCATCTACTCCACCTTCATTTTCTTCAGAAAAGGACAGGCCTACCAGGAATATCAACCAAATGTGGCATAGCAAGTTGCAGGAAGACTAGACACCTCCTCTCATATTAAAGCTGATCAAGGCTGCCCAGTAAGAGTAAAAAGGAACCCTAAAAGTCAGGCAAAAGAGTTAGAGATTGCTCCTGCCCTCACTGTTAGGGGTCTCATGAGAAGACCAAGGTAGACAACAGTAACATAAATGCAGAAGGCCAAGGTCAGACCCATGCAGCATCCCTGATTGTTAGTTGAGTCTCTGTGAGCACCTATGGTCCCAGGTTGGTTGATTATGTGGGTTTTCTTGTGATATCCTTGACCGCACTGACTCTGACAATCCTTCCTCCTCTCTTCTGCATGATTCTCTTTGCTCTGAGTTGGCTGGATTTTAATATTAGTCATGATTTCCCTCTTATGGAGTGGGCTTTAGTTTAGTTCAAGAACTGTTGGTTACTGTCAAGATCTTAGTATCACTATTGCACTTTAGAAATGTATTTCTTTGCTGATCGTCATTACAGTTCATTGACATTACAGAAAGATAAGGCTGTTGAGTCCTTCCCTCCTTGTCAGCTTACACAGTACTTTCTGGGACCTATAAAAGCTAATCCTCTGTTGGGCATGGTGGCACATATACTTAATCCTAGCACTTAGGAGGAAAAGGCAGGCTGATCTCTGTGAGTTCAAGCCTTGCCTGGTCTACAGAGAAAGTTCCAGGACAGCCAGGATTGTCACATAAAGAATCTCTGTCTCAGAAAAAAAAAAAGACAAAGTCATCCTCATTTTATTGCTCCTGTGTCCAAAGTGTACAGCATCTTTAGCAATAGGGACTTACCTTCAACCTTCATGAGGTAACCAAGGACAATGGCAACTACCTACATTGTTCTGGGAGTCACTTGGACTAACAATTCAAAGGGCTCAAACAGAAATTTCTCAAGTTCAGTCCTGGGTTTTTGTTAGATTATTCATTGTCAGCCCAAGTGACATAACTTTATCTAAGATGCACACATGCGCGTGCATGCGCGCGCGCGCGCGCACACACACACACACACACACACACACACACTCCTATGCTGTAGGACCTCATACACATCCTCAATTCCTGCAGGCATCCCCATTTATCTGTTTCAGCATTGCTCTTCTTAGTCTAATCTCAAAGTCTTTACTTCTCTATTTTTTTCTCACTTGCTCCATTATTCTTTTGTTCCTATTTGAATACAAAGACTGATTCTGAATGGCATTAGCAGATACTGTATTTTTGTGTTCCTTCTGCTTTCCCCTCACATGGTAAATTTCTTCACTCAGTCACCCTGAATAAATATCAGTAGAGTCAGTACTGTACTAGATATTGACAAAGTCTTGGAAACGCTGAAACGCAGGAACAGTTGCTATTTCTGATATTTCACCATGTTAGCAATCTCTAGCCATACATTTATGTTATGATTGCAAACTTCTTAAAGCTTCCCTGTGGGCTAAAACAGTTTGTATATCGTTCATTATGTGAGTTTTAAACTGGCTTGAAAAATTCGTCTGAAGTCTTTGTTTTCTCTTCTGCCTTGTCTATATCCTGGGTTGTGGTTACACATGTTCCATTTTTGACATTTAATCTCTCTAAGGACAAAATTATAACTAAGATGATTTTAATTGGAATGAACTTCAATTTTTAAAGACAGGCAAAGTTTCATTTCAAAAAATAGAATAAATATTGAGTGAACCAAACCAAAGAGGTTGTTTTGTACACAGATAAAGGCTGAAGAAAAAAAAAAGAAACAAAGAACAAAGAGCTAATTGATCAAGTTCACTTTCCTTGAGAAATGTGGAAACAGAAAAGAGGGACAGAACAATAGACAAATAACTGAGGTTACTTCAGGTTGTCATATAAGGACTAAGTCAGACTGAAATTCTTTATCATGTCAACTGAAACTGATTCCCTTGGGAAAGTTGTCCATCTCTCTCCCAATTATGATGACAGCTTGGTATCAATTTGACAGCATGCTCCAATAGCCTAGGAGACTCCATTTTGATTTTTTGACTATTAGACCCTGAACAATGACATAATAACAAAACCAAGTTAAGAGAGAGTTCAGCCAAAAACACAGAGTTGGATTTTTGTATTCTTTCTTCTCTATCTGGGACTGGAGCTATTACAAGGTCCCCTTCAATTACTGGAGGTCAGGCCTCTATCCCTGCCTTTGTAAGATTAGAATTGCCACAGCCCTTCTATACTTAGAGAAGGGAAGAGATATCAGGGCAGCCCTGCTTATACACTGAAGGCCTAAAATCAGCCATAGGCCTAAAATCAGCAATAGGCCTGTCATACATGTATACTAACACCAAGTCTTGGGTCTCTGTGGAAAAACATTGAAACAGATGGCTATAAGCTATTGTAAACAGGTAGCTTTTGTGGAAATTTACAAGCCTGAGTAGTCATAGACCTTGTAAATAGGTAGCCTTGGCAAATACCAACTTAGATAAGGACAAGTGAGTCATAGGCAGAGTCATAGTGACCTGTCCCCAGCCGAGACCCTGTTCTGAAAGATATCTGTATTCCCCCTGAACACCTACGCCCCTGTGTCATCCCCTTCCCCATGTCCTGCCTTTTCGTGTTTATAACCCCTGTGTGAATGAGTAAAAATTACAATTTGATTTAAAAAAATAAAGAAAAAAATCGTCATTGCCAAATCAACATATTGTAAAAATCGAATAACATTTACATGGTATTTGGTGTCACAAATAATTGAGGTGGTTTAAGGTATATGAAAAATACATAAATTTATAGGTGAACACTGTGTTATTGTATAAAAGGAATCTGAACATTCACCGATTTTGATACCTCTTGGGGGATATTGTGTTTGTAAATCATGTCTCTGAAAAGGGACTTATAATCATCATATATATGATGAATATAAGATATAGATATATGCATATCTATATCTATCTGAATCTATTAAAAAGCCTTTTCATCTCAACAATTAAACTCCAAATATCCAATTTAGAAATGAATAAAGATTCTGAATAATTCTTCAGATTGAGATAAAGAAGCTTCCAACAAGCATATAAAAAGATACTCAACAGCATTACTCATTAGAGAAATGCAAATACAGTTCATCTACACTAATGCCTACTAGAATGGCTACAATAATATAAACATCATAAAGTTGTCTGGAGGAGAGCAGTAGAAATGCCCAAGGAAGTGGTACTCCTCATGTACTGTGGAGCCATAGGGCCAGAAGAGGAAGTGTGGTGTGCACAGGCCTTAGCAAATTACCATAAAAAGACGTAAAACTGGCCCTTCCTCACCTGGCAGAGCTGTATAGAACCTGGAGCTGCACTCGCCCCTCCCCACATAGCAGCAAGCAGAGCCTGCTAGAGCCAGAGTAAGACTTAGAAGTTCCCATTTCTATTATTATTATTATGTGTGTGTACGGATGATCAAAAGAAAGCACCAGATTGCCCGCTGTTGCTGGACTTAGAGGCAGATGTGAGTGCTCTGATGTGGAAGCTGGGAACCAAACTCTAGACTTCTGTATGATCAGAAAGTGCTCTTTATTGATGAGTTATCTCTCTAGTCCACAAGGACATTTTTACTAGACATTTTATCCATATTTTATGTATTTCTCCTCTTATCCTTATGTCTTTTTCTCTCATTCTTCTGCCCTCCTTTTTCTATCGTGAAGAAGATGTCAGAAGATAGAAAAAACTTCCATAGAATGATAGGATTAACACAGTAAATATGGCCATTCTACCAAAAAAAAAAATCTACACATTCAATGCTATTCCCATCAAAATTCTAACACAATTTTTGCAGACCTGAAAAGACAATTCTCAACTTTATATGGAGAAACAAAAAACTCAGGAGAGCTAGAAAAATCTTGAACAATAAAAGAATTGCTGGAGGTATCACCACGCCTGACTTGAAGCTGTGTTACAGAGCTATAGTAGTCATACAAAAAACAAAAACAAAAACAAAAACAAAAAAACCCAACCAAACAAACAACAACAAAAAACCCTCATAATGCTGTCATTAAACCAAACACATTGATTAATGAAATTGAACTGAAAACCCAAACATAAATTCATACACCTATGGACACCTGGTTTTTGATTAAGAAACCAGAAATATACATTGTAAAAAGATGGCATCTTCAACAAATGGTGCTGATCAAATCGAATGTCTACAGGTAGGAGAATGAGTACTAACTCTTATTAATCACACTACACAAAACCCAAGTCTAAGTGGGTCAAAGACCTCAATATAAAACCAAATACACTGGACCTGATAGAAGAGAAAGTGGGGTTATGATTTTGTTCTTATTCACAATAAGAATATACTAAAGAAATTTCTGACCATTAAGCAAGCCATCATTACAGATCTTCAAAGGGATTCTTCAGACTGAAAAGAAAAACAAATTCACCATGAAGGCTTAGGAAAGAACAAGCCACAGTAAAATAATAGTACATCAAGAGAGGAAGAAGAGAAGGGAACATGGCAAAACTAACAAAACAACAGAAATCAATTCACATCTTCCAATAAAAACTATGAATAGTAGTGTTCTTAGTTCTACCAAAGGACAGAGACTAAATGAACTTTGGGCAACAGTCTCCAAGGAGTGTTTCTCACCATAAAAGATGGATAATAGCTTAGGGTAAAAAAATGGAACTATGGGCCAGGCATAGTGCTGCAGGCCTTTAATCCCAGTTGGCAGCAGAGGTAGGCAGATCTCTGAGTTTGAGGCTAGCCTGGTCTACAAGGTGAACTCCAAGGATAGCCAGGACTATTACACAGAGGAATTCTGTCTCAGGGGGTGAAAGAAGGAAAGAAAGAAAGAAAGAAAGAAAGAAAGAAAGAAAGAAAGAAAGAAAGAAAGAAAGAAAGAA
>NW_021620660.1:1958338-1997773 GCF_004785775.1 Grammomys surdaster
GAAAGAAAGAAAGAAAGAAAGAAAGAAAGAAAGAAAGAAAGAAAGAAGAAAGAAGGGAGGGAGGGAGGGAGGAAGGAAGGAAGGAAGGAAGGAAGGAAGGAAGAAGGAAGGAAGGAAGGAAGGAAGGAAGGAAGGAAGGAAGGAAGGAGGGAGGGAGGGAAGGAAGGAAAAAAGGAAGGAAGGAAGAAAGAAAGAAAGAAAAAAGAAAGGAAGGAAGGAAAGAAAGAAAGGAAGAAGAAAAATGAAAGATGGGAATATGTATTCTAAGCAAATTGACCTAAGAAACAAGGAGAAATCACTGTTCTAATATTTTTCAAACAATCAAACTTCAAACCAAATCTGATCTGGAAGGATAGAGAAGGTAACTTTATATTGATCAAGACAATTCATTAAAAGGACATTAAGATTTTAAACATAAACATATATGCCCAGAACAGAAGAGTGCTCAATTTTATAACACAAATATTACTAGATGTAAAATTACAGATAAATTTGAGAAAAATATTAGTGGGTGACATCAACATTCTGTGCTCATTAATTAACCGTTCATCCCAACAAAACTAAACAAAACTATCAAATCACTTTATAGACTAAATGGACTTAACAGACATCTATAGACCATCAAACCCAAACACCTTAGAAAATTCATTCTTCTCAGGAGCCCATGTGACTTTCTAAAAGGTAAATCATATATTAGAACCCAAAGGAAGTCTCAATAAATATAGGAAAATTGGAATAACTTATTGAATTCTGTGTGATCACAATGGAATAAGACTGAAATCAACAGAAAGAGAAACCCCGGAGCATAGGCAAACTCAAGCCAACTCACTGCTACATGATCAATAGCTCTTTGAAGAAATCAAGAATGACTCTTAAAAAAAATTCCTAGGATCAAATGAAACCACCACATACCAAAACCTTTGGGATACAATGAAAGTAGTCCTATGAGGAAGGTTTGTAATTATTAAGTGCCTATTTTACAACCTCAGAGAAATCTTAGATAAATGACTTAATTATAAATAAAAAAATAAAAATAAATAACCTTGGTGTTTTGGTGAAAGTAGGGTAAATCAAATCCAAAACCAGTAGATAGATACAGGGAAATCATTAAGATTAGGGCAGAAGTCAGTGGGATAGAAAAGGAACAAAAGTTAGTGCAGACAAAATACAAAGATCAGTAAAACAGAATTGATTATTTGAAGAGATAAACAAGATTGACAAACCCTTAGTTAAAGCCACCAAAATGAGAGTGAAGACTGAAGTTAACCTAATTGGGAATAAAAATGAAGCCATTACAACACATAGCAATGAAGTTCAAAAAAATCATTAGGTTTTGCCTCAAAAACCTATATCTACTAAATTTAAAAAGTCTAACAAAAATGTTTAGGGCCTGCCAAAAATAAATCCAAATGAGATGAATACTTTAAACAGGTATCTAATTAGCAGTGAGCTTGAAGCAGTATTAAGAAAAATCTTTGCACTACCACCAAAAAAGTTTAAGCCTAGAGGGATTCACTGATGGAGTTTATCAGATCTGCAAAGAACTATCACCAATGTTTCTTAGAGTATTTTATAAAGTACAAAGGAACATTACCAAATTCAGTGAAACTAGTATTATGCTAACACAAAACTAATAAAGCTGTAATAAAATTTAAATACAAAATTGGTCACCTTAGGAAATAATCAAGAAAACAATTTGTGCTTTTTGGTCATCTTAATACAAGCTGAAGTGGTCTGGGAAGAGAAGGTCAATTAAGGAATGAACTCCATCCGACTGGCTTGGGTACAATTCTGTGAGGGCATAGCCTTGATCAGTGATTCATGAGGATTAATGAGGGCGGGCCCAGTCTGAGCATAAAAGAATACTGCTGGAGAAGTCATATTACCTGATTTCAAGTTGTACTATAGAGCCACAGTAATGAATAAAAACAGGGCGTGCTGGCACAATGACAAATACATTGATCAGTATTCTGAAATGGAGGGTCCAGATACAAAGCTGGGCAACGTAGAGCACCGGATTTGGTCACCAGCACACATCAGGGAAAAGACAATACTGTCAACAAATGGCGTTGGGGAAATTGGGAATCTGTATGGGTAGCATTTGATCTTTCTCTCTCACCCTGCACAAACATCAACTCTAAATGGGTCAAGAGCTTCAACATGAGGCCTGAAACTCTACAACTGTTAGAGAAAAAGGTAGGAAGTAACTTTAAATATAGGCATCAGTAAGGCCATTCTGATCAGGACTCTATCACTTAGGAAATAAATCCAATAATCTACAAACAGGACCTTAGGAAATTGAAAGAGAGGAAAAAGAAGCTGTCAATTCAAAAACAGATCAGTCTAGACACCCATTGACAAATAAAAGAATAATAAAATATGTTATCCAGGCACAATGGGATTTTATCAGTTTAAAGACAAAGCGATATTATGAAATAGGACACAAGATCATCTTGTCTAGAAACAATGATCATTGTTCTTGATTGTCAATCATAACTATATATTAGGATCCTATTGCTGAAAACAAGATGCATTTCAGTGGTAGGATGCAGAGAAATCCAAGTGGAATTGGCCTGGAAACTTCCTGCTAGCTACCTTTCACTGTGTCAGAAAGTGTTTTGGGACAGAATAGTTCTTAATGGTATTAAACAGTGGTGAATCCTGCATGCTACAGTTCTGACTTGCCAGGTTATGTACATTGGTGTAACCATGATATGACTGTTGTGGGGCTAATCATTCACCGTTTGATTGTATTCCAGGTTTGCTCCGTAAGAGGGAATTTTTGCCTGACACCGTAATCCTGGCCAAAGGCCATAGTTTAAAGGTCATAGGTGGTGGTGGTGATGGGGAACTACTGTTCTTTTGCTAAACGGACATTTCAAACTGTCTTCTATGTTTTTCTGTTTATACCCACGTGCTGATCTTACCCTTAGATAGAAAAGTTTTCTTGTTGTTGTTGTGAATAGCATTCAATGTAGAACCTCATAAAAGAATGTCAACATGCTGAGGACAGTGACTGTCCAGTGCTCATCATTAAACAGACCAGCAGTCTCAACCTCCCCCAGTGCTCAGGGAACATTCTTGAAGAGGAAGCAGAAAGAAAGTATGACCTGGAGGATGAGAAGATGTGCTTGAAATGCTGTCTTCTGGGTATGACATGACCACCACACCCACTAACTCATGGCAACTTTGGTAATGTGCACAATATCAAAACGATATTCATCATGAACAGGGGAGAGGCTCATCAGGTCCTTCCCCTAGATGAGGAGTTAACAGTTACTGGCTATTGAGAGAAGAAAGTCACTTTTCTCCTGGGGTGTGTCTACTGGTAGGTTGCTCAATCCACTGGGGTGGATTGCCCCACACCCATGTGCACAGTGACTTCATCAGTTGGACTCAATTGGGTATTTTAAAAAAATAAAGATGAGGATGTGAAGGTGGAAAGGCTGTGTTGGTGAGTCTTGGGATGTTGGAGTAAGGAGTTGGTAGTGCATACAATCAACATACATTACTGAAAATGTTCTGAAATTTATCAGCCTGAGTAGCCATAGACCTTGTAAACAGGTAGCCTTGGCAGATAATACCAACTTAGATAAGGACAAGTGAATCATAGGCAGAGTCATAGTGACCTGTCCCCTGAACTTTCACCCAGCAGATACCCAGTTCTGAAAGATATCTGTACGCCCATTGAACACCCATGCTCCAGTGTCATCCCCTTTCCCAGGTCCTGCCTTTTTGTGTTTATAACCCCTGTGTGAATAAGTAAAAATTACGATTTGAAAAAAAAATGTATAGAGTAAAAAAAATGAAAATTTTCTTCTGAAAGATATATGTTTACAAGTTGTAGTATAATATGAAAATTTTATGTGAATGGGATAATATGAAACTGGCTTCCTAAACTCATCATGTTTCAAGGTTTACTGGCATCATATCATATACCAGAATATTTTCCCTCATTGTTCAATAATATTTAATTGTATGACTATATCACCTTTGCTTTTCACATACATCAGTTGACAGGCATTTGGTCACACTTCTGTTTTAGTTTTTATTGAGACAGTGTCTCACTATGTAAACCCTAGCTGGGCTGGAACTTACCAAGTAGACCACTGGGCCTCAAACTCATGGGTAATCTTCTTGTTTCTGCTTCCTAAATGCCTGCTAGGATTACAAGTGTGTGCACCACACCTGCTCTCTGTCTGTCTGTCTGTCTGTCTGTCTGTCTGTTTGTCTGTCTATTTATGACACAGGATCCCATGTGCCATAGTCTAGATTCCCATAAAATTTAATATATAGCACATGTTATCCTTGAACGTCTTATCCTTCTGCCTCTACTTCCCAAATGCTGAGGTCATAGGCATGACCAGACAGACACATGTGACAGGGTCAGAGCCCCTGAAGATACCAAGAGATGCTATAAATGAAGATGTAGTCTCAGTTTCAGTGGAGACCCCAGAATTTTCAAGATTCCAGGACTTGTAGGTTGTTCTCCAAGAACAGTGACATGTATGGAATGGGGTTTGCCTGAACTGTTAGGCAAGCTATGTGCATTTCAGATGGTTAGGCTAGAGAAGTAGGAACACCCAAGCCCTTTGGAGTCCTAAAAGACACTGTGCTAGTTACACTATTGGATTTTGGTGGTTTTTTTTTAAATCTGATTGTAACTGTGTCCTGGTGTTCTCCCTTTGAAATAAGTATAAAAGTTGTTTTTTATTTTATAGGAGCCTATAGGTAAGAGACTTTCAATTCTTAAAGGTAACTTGGACTTCAAATTGTTGGGATTTTTCAAACACTGGGGCTTTTAGAAAGCATAGTATTTTACACTGTGATGTTAACATGAAATCTCAGGGATAAACAAGAAAAGCAAGGTTATGGTTTAGAAGTGATGTGTTTGTGTGTCCAGCTGACAAAGGGTCAATTGTACTGATTAGATTTTGTCAACTTCACAAAAGATAGAGTCATATGTGACAAAGGAACCTCAATTTTTATCAAATTGGCTTGTAGGCAGGAGTGTAGCACATTTTCTTGATTAATAATTGATATGAGAGGATCTAGTCCACCACAAGATGGCTGGTTATATGCCTTGGCAGGTAAACTGCAGCTAAATGCAAGGGAGTAAGAAGTATTCCTCCATAGTTTCCATGTCAGTTCCTGCCTTGTCTTGCCTTTACTAAGTGACAGACTGTAAAATGAAGATGTAATAAACCCTTTCTTTCCCAGCTTGCTTTTGGTCAAGATGTTTTAAAACAGCAACAGAAAACAAACAATGACTCCGTGTGTGTGTGTGTGTGTGTGTGTGTGTGTGTTTGTGTGTGTGTACACGTGTGCGCACGTGTATGCATGTATTATGTCATATGTGTGACAGTCAAAAGACAAGTTGCAAGAATCAATTCGCTTCACACAATGTGAGTCTAGAGGACTGAACACAGGTCTTTGGTCTTGACAGCAAGTGCCTTACCCATTGAGCCACCCAACCAGCCCCACAAACCCTCATGCCAACTTCAAAATGCTGGCATTACAGGTGTTTGCTAGCATGACTAGTTTTATATGGTGTCGAGGATAAAACCCAGAGCATTATGCATGATAGATAAGCACTCTACCAACTGAGCAACTTTTTAATTTTTTTCTTTTCCTTTTTTTCTTTTTCTTTTTTGAAAGAATGGGGTTTTTGGAATCTTCCTTTTCTTGAGTCAGTTCCGCTTGGCTGTCACTGAAGAGGTAGAATGTGCGGTCTGTACAAAACTAACTTCCTACTCTCAAGTAGACTACTTAGGAATAACGGGCCACAAAAATTCATCTTGAAGGAGGCTGAAAATTTTGTGCAGCTAGATGGCAGACCTAATTTCTAATTTGACCTGAAATAGTCCTTTTGAAGTTGGTAAGAATTTTGTGTGTACATGCACATGTATGTGCGCGTGCACGTGCGCGTGCACGTACACACACACACACATATACACACACAAAGAAATCTATACTCACAATTTTTTAATTTTAATGGATGAATTTTACAGGATATTAACTATATCTTAACAATCTACTTAAAGTCACATACACACAGAGACAGAGATACAGAAAGAGAGACAGAGACAGAGAGAGACAGACAGAAATAGAAACAGATAGAGCAAAAGAGACAGAGGGAGAGAGAAAGAGGGAGAGAGAGAGAGAGAGAAAGAGAAGAAAAAAGAGATTATGAGCCATCTGATATGGCTGTTGAGGCTTGAACTTAGATCTTCTGTAAGAACAGCAAGTAGTCTTAACTGCTGAGTCATCTCTCTAGCCCCTAAATTTGTGATTTTTAAAGTCAACTAAAAGAAAGTGAAAATGTAGGGCTTATTTAGACTTCCCTTGAATGTTGAATTTCCTTTTAATATCTCTTTTCCTTCTGTTGTGACTTATTCTGGGAGTGAGATATGAACAAATACTTATTCACCGCAGATAACACACTGAGGATAAATTTAAAAAGAAAGAGAGAAAGGAAGAAAGAATGAAAGAAAGAAATCCCACCTAAATTTATCTTTGTGAATACTGAAATTATTTTTTCTAGAGTCTCATTACATTTCTAACTGTTAAAATAAAACGTAATATTTGTTTATACCTGTAAGGACTGATTTCTTGTTTCTATCACTCTTACTATATCAATAAAATAGCAAGTCAGTTTTCATGTAGAAAAGACAATAATTTAAATATTAAATGTCAATATTTCCTAGAATTATATTTAGCCATGCCACATAAAGTTAAACAATAAGATCAAACCAGACAAAATCCCTGAGAGAGAGTGGGGGTATGTGTGATATTGAGATTAACTATATCTTAATAGAAATATAGTTCTCTATTAAGGGTTCATTAGTATTACAGGAACATGGCTCTGAGGCTAACCTTCAGGAGCACGGGTAACTCAAAGGCAGAAGAGAATCTTGAGCAATACTCAGAAAAGTTGCATCGCTGAACTCCACACACACTATGTAGGCAACTCTTCCAACAAGTTTCGTCTCCACAGCAGCTTGCCATTGATTTTAAGGCCCGGTGGAGGGCCCTGTGAACCTCATAACTTTCCGAGAGTACTGTTCCTAGTACATTTCACTAGCTTCCTGATTTTAAGAGCCTCCTCCTCCTTCCAGAAAAGAATGTCCAGTGGAGAAGTAGTTACTTTCAGAACAAAAACACAGATCTTACCTCATTCAGGTTAAAAGCTAGTTTATTCTGGAGCAAATATGAATGACCGTGGCTCAGACACGAAAGTTTAGATTACCCCAAACTCCACGTTCCGATATGAAAGTAGTTTCATAAAGTTTTTTATAGTTTTACAGAACAAAAAAAAAAGTCACACCTCAAGGTACTTTTCATTTGAAAAGTGGAAACAAAGCCAAGGAAGAAATCTCTGCTATAGGCCTCAGATGCTGAAAATGTTAGTTTTTTGATGGGTTGAAAACTGGGCTTTGTCAAATTAATACATTACAGAAGGTTCGTATCTGTTAGTCACAGGATGTTAGGTTTGACACAGATGTGCAAAAATAAGGCTGTTTATGGGCTAAAGACAGCCTTACATAAACTGTGATTAGGTTCTGAAAAGGGAGCATTCTAATCTCCACTGATGTTCACAGTCAAGAAGCCCTCAGTCAGCTTCTCTCCAGGAATTCTGCTTCACAGCGCCCCCTGCTGAAAAGGCATCACATATTGTGAGTGCAGTAAGCCACTTAATTATTCCCACAGGGCTAGGATTCTAATTTCTAGGATTTGATCTAGATAAAGCTGAATAGTGGGCAGAACAGCAGACTTCAGCACAGAAGAATAGCTGGTAAAACCATTAAAACCGTTAAAAAAGAAAATTCCTGAATCAAATTATATTATTAGCCATCATGATCTGGATCAGACTTCTTTTGTGTCCTCTGCATCTGACATAACATTTACATGTCAAATACAAGATTATTATTACCTAAAATTAAAATTAAAAAGCTAGACTTGCTTTTACCTGTATTTACAGTTATTTTTATTCTATGAACCACCTTACATTTGAGATATTTAAACAAATTTTCTTCCTTTCTTCTCTTCCTCTTCTCCTTCCTCTTTCTCCTCCTTCTCCTTTCCCTCCTCCTCTTCTTCTCTGTCTCTCTTAGGGATTTTGTATGGTCTGATCTTATTGTTTAACTTCATGTAACACAGTTAAATATAATTCTAGGAAAGAGTGACTTTTAATATTTAAATTATCATCTCTTCTACATGAACACTGACTTGCTCTATTTTATTGATATATTAATAGGGATAGAAACAAGAAACCAGTTCTTACAGGTATAAGCAAACATTGCATTGTATTTTAACAGTTAGAAATGTAATGATACTCTAAAAGGAATCATTGCAGTTTTGCTTATTTCCTTTTTATTAGCAAAATACAAGTATTGTTTGATTTATTTTTTTCAAAATCCTGTTTTCTTATACTACAGGACACCTTAGACACTAATTTAATCAAGAAACAACAGTACTTATGGTATAAAACATCATGAATATTGTTGATTTTAAAGACTACTGTCTTTTGAATAATTTGATAAAAAGAATTAACATGAATCTTTGGGTATCTCTAGCTAAAATAAGTTGAATTAATGTTTGCTAAAGCATAGTATATGGCATTTTACAATGTTTATATTGTTATATATCCATAGTGATAAAATTGGTCAGGCCCAGTACACACACACACACACACACACAAAACCCTTTAATAATTTATTCTTATTTTATGTATATTGGTGTTTCACCATGTGAGGGTGTCAGATCCTGGAGTTAGAGATAGTTGTAAACTCCCATGTGCTTATTGAGAATTGAGCCAGGGTCTCTGGAAAATCAGTCAGGGCTCTTAACTGCTGAGCTATCTCTCCAGCCTCCATGCAACACAGTTTAAATAAGAACAAATTTATTTCCTTTAGTTGTAAGAATTTGAGTTTAAGATATAGGTACCCCAGTTGGAGTTTCCTTTTCAAGACTTAAAGTAAGATTTTATAAGTTTAAAAACTAGTTATTCTTGACATGTCCAAATAAAATTTAAAAATCTGAGGCTGTGACTACGATTTTTTTATAAAAGGAAGTTTATCAGTCAGTGCTTATTGTAACTGTTACTAAGGCTAAACTAACATCAGAACTCTATTTATTAAGGTTAAGCCTTAAACTTTGAAGTCTTAATATTATAAGTATGATTCTAGTCATCATCTTTTATTACATACCTTAAATCACTAAGACAACAACACGGTAGCTGGACTTTTACATTTTGCTTTTACATTTAAATCTGTTTTGTGATTTTTATCTTTCTGGGCATGTAGCTTGTCAACGTGTTTACTGTTAGCAGGTTTGCTGTTAGTAGGCTTACTGTCTATGAGTTTGTCTTTCTTGAAGGGAAACCTAGTAGCTCTAGGCAAATGGAGGACTGATTTTTACACACAAAACAAATTTAGACTGGTAGGAAATTGAACCCCACCTCAAAGCCATTTCTCTTTTTAATTTTGAGAGACTCATGTAATTTAAATGTTTTAAAGGTGGTTTTAATTTGTATCATCAAGTAGTACGTTTATCTTTTGTCCACAAAATTGTAAAACCAAAAATGCTTTTAAGGTTAAAACAGTCTTTTTAGCTATGAATGTACTGACCTGGGAGTGTAGCCAGAGGGGGGGGGGGGGCTGGCTGATGCTTGCTTGGGGCTGCTAAACTCTGCAAAATCTAGGTAATAGTTTCTCCACCAACATAATAAGCTAATTCAAGCCTAATTAGAAGTATGAAAACAGGTTTATTGGAGGCAGCTCTTAGGGAGGTTTATCCATCTTAGAGAACAGGCCAGAGGAGTCCCGCTCAGGCTATGGCAGAGTGGTTTTTAATGGATTGTAGGTAAAGGAAAATGACATGTCTGCCACAAGCTGGGCTGGTGCCCAAATAGTCACCTAGGCAGGGACTGCAGCTGAAGGGGTGATGAGGACCACAGTGTCCTTTGCACCAGGCTCTAGAGACTTAAGAGATAACTGCTTGAGGAGTACTAGTTCCCCTGGGGAGATCAGGGGTGGGTCTGCCATGGTGGCAGGAAGGTAGATGTCAGAACGTGAGCAGAGATGGGACCATAGGGAGGAGAAGTAGGGTGGGTACTTGGCCAGCAGAGGATTCTGGGCTGGGAAGTTTTAGATGAGGAGGAAAGGTCTCCCATATAGGAGCTCGAAAGGGCTTAGACTTGTAAGAGAGTTGGGTAGCTTAGAGGTGGGTAAGGGCAATAGGAACAAGGGAAGGAAGGTAACCTGAGCTCAAGAGAGAGCTTGGTGAGCTGCTGTTGATGATTCCATTGGCTCTCTCAACCTTTCTTGAGGATTGTGCATGGTAAGGAATGTGGAGTTTCTAGGAGATACTGAGAGTTTAGACACAAGCTCAATGACCCTGGAGGGGAAGGCTGGACCATTGTCTAGATGGTCTGTGGCATGCCAGTCTGAGAAATGATGTGTTCAATGAGCACTTGAGCCATCACATCTGCCATTTCCCTGGACAAAAGGAATGCCTCAATCCATCCTGTAACTGTCAACAAGTGTTAGGAGACAATGTAGCTTATTGTGAGTGAGCCAGCCCTCCCCCATTTTTGTCCTCAGAGCTAGTGCAGGGGCTGGTATATCTGGAATGCCTCTAGCAGGTTGGCCTTTGCATGTCTGACAGAAAGTACGGACCTGAAAGATGAAGGCCCGGAGTCCTGGGGGTGGTTAAAGAAAGGGTCCAGAAAGTGGAATAGAGCCTTGGAGCCAATGTGTCGAGTTTGACGATATCAAGATGATATGATATCAATATGATAGAGAGCATCTGATTCTGGGGAAGGATAAGGCAGTTGTTCAAATAGAACCATTCGTCCTTTATCTATGTGGCCCCTTTGTTGAGGAGTGAGTCTCTCTCCTTCTGTTGGTATTTAGGCCAATAGGAGGATTCCAGAAAGATATTATGTCCTGCTGATCCAGTGGAGCTAGAGGCCAGCCCTTGGGCCATTGTATCAGCTCTAGGATTGTCTAAGATCACTGGATCTCCTGTATCAGCCTGCCTGTATGCTGCCATGCTCACACCTTGATGATAATGGACTGAACCTCTGAACCTGTAAGCCAGCCCCAATTAAATGTTGTCCTTATAAGAGTTGTGTTGGTCTTGGTGTCTATTCACAGCAGTAAGATTCTAACTAAGATAGGTCCCTACCAACAGATGTATTACCTCGACAGTTTCAGTAGAGCTTACCATGGCATAGACCCCTGGACAGTTTCCCAATCTGTCTATGAGAAAGCCTCAATTCATAAAGAGATTGAGTTGGAGGTCTGTGAGGAGTTGGCCTAGGAGACCAGGATGTGGTATAAGCATAGCCTCTGGGCAGGAGTAAGAGGTGGGTATCAGAGGAGAAACTTGGAGGAGGGTTGCAAAGTTTAGGGAAGGATTGGAGGTCAAAGTATTATGGGGGCTTTCTAAAAGAAATAGATGAAAGGTTTGGGCCACCAGTACCCAATGAAGGAAAGACTTAGAAGGTCTGAGAGGCAGTGGGAGGAGAATACAGTGATAGGCCAGAACAGCATGACCTTGAGTGCCTCTCAGGTAAGATCTGAGGCTGCTGCTAGGGCTCTTAGACATGTATGCCACTGAAAACTGGTAGGATCTAGCTGGACAAAAAAGCTATGGGCTATGGGAAGGCCCAGCATGTTGAGCTAGAATACCCATGGTCACTTCCATCCTCTCATCTGTGAAGAGGTGCTAGGGGCAGGTGTAGTCCAGGACAGCCAGCACAGAGGCCACAAAGAGGTCATCCTACAGTAAGGAGAAGTGATGGCAGACCATGGTTGGGTAGGTGAGAGGCCCCATTGGGGTCCTGGCTGTCTGGTAAAGGTGCTTGGCAGTAATGACAAAGTTAGGGATCCAGTGATGAAAGAATTCTATTAGACCCAGAAATGAAAGGATCTGATCCTTCGTGGTCAGGGGCTGTAAGTCCTGTCAAAGTTGGACTCAGCTGACTTGGACACCCAAGTACACAATGGCAGGAGAGTACAGTTGAGCATTATACAGAGAGATGTGGTTTCCCAGGGAGCCAAGATAGTTTTGGAGTGACACAGTGTCTCCTTGGGAATGAGACAGGGCTGCAAAGTAAGATGTCATCAACATAATAAAGAAGTATGCAAAGATTGAGGTCAAAGGAGGAGAGGTCCCAAACCAAGGTTTGGCCAAAGAAATGAGGACTATTCCAAAAGCCCTGAGAGAGAACTATCTATGTAAGCTGTCTCGAAGTCTGTGTATCAGGCTCCTCCAGGTGGAGGCAAAGAGAAAATGAGTCAGGATATAGGGGGACAGTAAAGAGAGAGTGTTCTTTAGGTCCAGTATGGTTCAGTGGAAAGTTGTTGGAAGAATGTTAGAGAGGAGGGATTGAAAATCACAAGGTGGGCTGAGCTTACTTCCTCATTAGTCAGGCAGAGGTCCTGTACTAAGCAGTAGTCACTGGAGGGCTTACACATTGGAGGGCTTACACTCTGGGTGAATAAGAGTGTTGCAAGGGTAGTTAGTCAATAGGAATTAAGAGTCCCTGAGATAAGAAGTAGGTAATGATAGGCTTGAGATTGTGGTGGCTTTCAGATATGGGAAGTCTAGAAAGTGTATTCTAAAAATGATTATTAACATTAACATAATTATTATAATTATGGAAATTAATACAGTGGCAATTATTCCTCAACCAGTTTGTCCCCAAATTACCACACAGAAACTTTTCAATATTTCAAAGCCTTGGGTTTTAGCTGGTCAGACTCTCATCTAGCTCATCCAAGTTAACCAGACCACCTACCTCTATTCAGCCACATGGCTAGCTATACCTTTGAGGCCTGTAATCATGTCCTTCTCCTTCCATGTTTCCTAACAAAAAAGCATCTCCTTCTTCTCCTTCCCAGAGTTCCTTTCTCCTTCTCAGGAAGTCCCACCTTCTACTTCCTACCCAGCTAATTGGCTATATGATTTTTATTAAAGGCAATCTAAGAATGACTTAAGTTTGTTCTGGGACCAAAGCCTTTGGTATAGCATCTCAAGAGGTAGATTGAGGTTGAACAGTGAGTGATGGGATAGCCTGGTGACAGGCTTCTCTCAATTCCATGATGCTCCCAAGAACAGGGACTGTCTGTTCCTGAATGGGCTTGCCCTGGTGTAGCTACCTCTCTTGGGGGGGAGCCCAGTGGGTCCTGGACCTGGAAGAAGTCTTTGTTGGCTACTGGGAAGGCTAGTTTACCTCAAGTCAAAAATTGGTCACCTCAGGAGGAGAGAAAAATAGGAGAAGAGCCTGTCCCACCTGGCTGGGGGCTCAACTTTTCTGGAAATTTGACACCAAGATAATATGTTTCTCTGCAGAGTTAATAGGCTTTTTGAGTGGATGGGGGGTGGGGTGAACCATAGGCTCCAACTGAACACTAGGGTCCTCCATCAATTCCATCACAGAAATATAAGGATGAAGTTGAGCAGAAAGTATAGATCAAATGACGTCTGTACCACTTAAAATGATGGAGACTCACTACTTGGACAGCCAGCCTGGTATCCTCCATGGTAATCTCAATGGCTTTTTGGGGGACCAGAGATCATCAGTCGTTGGTCTCCACACAGGACAGTGTTAAGTCTTCAGATACTACATAGGACAACATCAGCCTTTGGCCACCAGACCCAGAAGATCTGAGAGATTTTTTTTTTTCTTTATGTGGAGAAACTTGGGGAACTGGCCTACCTTGGCAAGGCAGAGTGAGGCAGTCAAGCCAACTGTCTCCAGAGGTTTCGCAGGGCCCTGGTGGTAGGAGAAGCATGAAATATTTCTTTGCCCAGGGGTCAGTGTTGCCACACTTGAAGCAAATACAAGAGGAGTCTTCATTAGAGATAGCCACAGCACTGCCAGACACTGGTATTTCTGGATATTAGGGGTAAACATTTCTTTAAACACCTTAAAGTCACATGTTGTAGATTTCTCTGAGAGGTTTGAGGGCCATCATCTAATTTACTAAGTATACCTGGTTTTAAACAAACTTTACTTATTTTTAATTACTTGCTTCAGGCTTAACCTTGAAAGCATATACAGAAGGCTGAAGCTTGTCTCTAAGTGAAGTGCATTTCTACTTAGCATGACTATAAGCATAGTTCTGAACAGATTAAAGAATTTGATCATTTATAAACTGATCATTAACTTATGTGTCTTAAGTATATTTAACAGTTTACAAGTTAGAAGCTTTTATAAGATTATGAGTTAACAATTTTATCCCTGTAAAGTTTGAGCATTAAATATTTTGAGTTGAAGATTTGTTACTCCTGGGATTCATGAAAAACAAAACAAAACAAAACAAAGCAAGCAAGCAAACAAACAAACAGAATATGAGTCCATGATTGTCCAAACCAAAGAAAACGGTTTTAACTAACACTAGACCTCTCATCCTGCAAGACATGTTTTCTGTTTTGGTTTCACTTTAACCTGTGAGGTATTTGTTCTGGCCTTGGTCTCCAACATCCTATAGCAACAAAATAAGAGTTTAAAACATAAATATGGTCCATAGACCGACTGGGAACCATATTTTCCTGATCCTTATGGAATACCACAGTTTCAATAAAAATTTTTTTAGTATCAAAACAAAACTTTAAAAAAACAAGTGCAGTCCACAGAGAGGCTGAGAACTTAATTTTCCTAATTCCTTCATAGTGTACCTATACAGAATACCACAGTTTCTGGTATGACTCAATTTATACAAATCATTAAAGCTTAACAACGTTAGTAAAGACATAGGAGCTAGACATACATCTTCAAGTCAGTTTTTTTCTGGCTTGAATGTGCCTTAAGAATTCATTAATCATATTTATCAAACACATGGTGTATTTTTTTATCTAAAATTTTTAGAAGACTGGTGTTGAACACACTTAGCAAAGACATACATGGTTAGACATACAACTCTAAGTCTGTTTTTGTTAGCCTGAGTAGACCTTTTAATTTTAGGAGTTTATAAACCTTATCTATCAAACATTTATTATCAGTAACTTTAAAAAAATTTATTTATTATGTATTCAATGTTTTGTCTGCATGTATGCCTGAAGGTCAGAAGAGAACACCAGATATCATTATAGATGGCTATAAGCCACCATGTGGTTGCTGGTAATTGAACTCAGGACCCCTGGAAGAGCAGCCAGTGCTTTTAACCTCTGAGCCATCTCTCCAGCCCAGTAGCTTTTATTTTTATGACCAAGAATTGAATTCAAGTTACATTCAAGTACACTGTAGCAATTCTTTTTTAAAAAAACAAGACTGAATCCAAGTTACATACTACTGTTACAGAGAGTCAACCAGAGATGACCACTCAGACACAGTTTCTTTTTCTTTTTATAAAAAAAATTTTATTGGATATTTTATTTATTTACAATACAGATGTCATCCCCTTCCCCCATTTACCCTCCCTAGAACCCCCTATCTCATCCCTTCTCCTCCTTTTTTGCTTTTACACCATTTTAATTACATGCATGTATTAAGGTCAATTCTAGGTTGAGGGTCTAGCAATACAATTGGTGCAAATAGGCGAGGAACAAGCAATACAATAAACACAAATAGTCAAAGAACAAGCAAGGCATTAAACCCAGTTACCTGAACACTCCCATGATCACTGTTTCAAGGGCTTATCAGGATGACCAAAGTATCTGAGCCTACTTCTCTGTCCTAGCCCAAGGTCATTTTCATGTTTGAAGCCTACTTCCTTGTTCTAGCCTAAAATTTAGATTCCTGTCTGAAATTACTTCTTTGTTCTAGCCTAATACTTAGATTCCTGGTTGAGATTATTTCTTTGTTCTAGCCTAAGATTTAGATTCCTACCTGAAATTACTTCTCTGTTCTAGCTTAATATCAGATTTCTGCCAAGCAGCCCATTTCCTTGTCCTTGGCCTATGTCAGATTCTTGCCAAGCAGCTCCAAAGGCTCTCTACCTCTCTTTCTTTTTAATTTCATTAACAAGACTGAACCTGTCTTAGGTCGTTCTGACAAGAATGCCTTCCTTACCCATCATGGAATATGCATTATCAAAAGCAATGCACTTCTGTCTTAGGTTGGCAAGGCTCTGTGCAGAACCTACTCATCCTTGGCTTGCCAGCCTGTTAATTTAATAACTCTGTCTGGGGGTACATTTTCAGGTTCAAGCCATGTACTTTGGCTTGAACCAACATATTGATGTTAAAGAAAAGCTTTAACACAGTGGACAGGAATACAAATATTCCCAGGGCAAAAAAGGCTATATATGCCATTTTTGAAGCTTGACCAAAATAGAAATACTGACCTCAGGCCATGGATAATTTATCTGCAGTATCTACTGCATCAACACTCAGTAAAGCAGCAAGCATTCTTGAAATTCATAAGCTCCCTATGTATTGTTAAAACATCCCGAGAGGTGTTAGAATTATGCCAAATACACTGCACATGTCATTAAACTTCTTCCTAATTAATGATTACCACTGTAAATTCTAGAACTAACATGAATCCAATGGTATTTGGCATGACACTCAAGATGGCTCCTTACCCTTAAATTCTGAACCTCCTTCCAATAATTTGAATAGGATAAGAACATGAATCCATTCTTCCAAATGTCTATCTAAATCCTCTTGTATATTCAATACATTTGCAACATTTTTTTTTTTTTGCTAAATGATTAATAAAAGTAGCTGTCTTAACTTCTTGTGTCACAGTAATTGTAGAAGCAGTGGTGCTAGCAATTAATGTAGTTAAAGCTGTTATACCAGCAATAATCAAGCCCACTACCCTCTTGCTTCTAGTTAAAGTCTGATTCATTTCTTCCAGTACTTGTAAGCTATTTTTAAAATACCAAAGCTCTGCAGACACAGTTTCTAACCTTTTGAAAGTCTTTATTCCAGCTGGCTGGAACTATATTCAGGTATTTGGACACCTAAATGTTGCATTGAGTGTCCAGAGCATGGGATTTTTGAAGGTAAAAGCCATGTCCTGGCTTATTTCTTGGTAGTGGAAGGGGGCAGGGCATTGTACAAGTGAGCATTTTAACAGAAGCTAAGTATATTAGACTGAGTCTGAGACAAAGACCAACTTAGCGAGGCCCTGGCTTCCATTTGCTACATTGTAAAGTCCCTGACCAGGATGGCACAAAAACTGAGTTTCATGTGGTGCCAAAACTGAGTTCCATGTGGTACCAACCCCCTCCTGAACATCCATCAGGCAATCAAAGAAGCACGTTATACAGAAAATAGCCACCTCTTGCCTGACAAGTCATTCTTCTGCTTGCCCGGGACTATAAGAACCCTCCTCCTTGAGTCCTGCATTCAACTTTCCCAGCCCAGTGTCCTGGGACTGGTGAGCTGGGGGCCAGTGTCTGCTTCTGCCCTCTGGGTGTCCAGGCACCATTTTTTACCAGGACTGCTGGAATGAATGAAGTACAGCTAGATGGGTGGGTTCCACAGGACATTGGTTGGTGACAAGTACAGGGAGAAACAGCCTTCTCTGAGGCTTTTTTTGTTTTGTTTTGTGAAACAACTTTTGCTTTTTAGGGATGAATAAGGGATATATAAATCTTGGGGAGTGGGTAGGAATTTTGGGGGTGAGTGTACAACATTGACTGGGGCTGAAGTGCTAGGAAAGCTTCATTTGCCTGAAGAGGAATTCTAAGTGCTGGCTGGACATGTCCTTATAGGGAGAGAGGAAGTTAAACCTGTAATGTGGCCACAAGGCTACATGACTATCTCAAGAGCAGCAGAGGTGGGGGTCATACAGGCTAAGTACATGCAGACAGAGAGCAAGGAGGAAACGGTCCTAACACTTGCCGGTCTCAGGACGAGACTTTTGGGGTTTGGCCAAAGTTTTGAACTCCCTCTTGCTCCAGACTGACTTCCCCAGTTGCACTGCTTTCTGGTCACACAGTGAGCCTTGCCAGAGAGCTGCACTAATAAAC
Source organism: Grammomys surdaster (assembly GCF_004785775.1). Lineage (NCBI taxonomy): Eukaryota > Metazoa > Chordata > Mammalia > Rodentia > Muridae > Grammomys > Grammomys surdaster. Next base: position 1,976,275 of record NW_021620660.1, read on the forward strand.
CTGATATTGCTGCCAACTCAGTTTGATCTGGTCACTTCACAACACCTTCGAGTCTCTTAAGCAATTTGCTAGATGGAAGAATTTTCAGAAAGCAAGCAGTTTAACAGAAGTGATGATCAGCTAAATAGGGCATCGTGGCCCTGGGTTTCTAGATAGTGTTGGGTAATTTCCCAAGGGGCTTTTCATCAAGGAGACCAAATTCTAGTCAAGCCTACATATAGCTTAAGGATGTAGGAACCTCTGCACTATCTTGCTCTATCAAACTAGCGTGTTGTAGCCAGTTAAGATTACCTACGAATAGATTTTTAACTATGAATTCTTTTTGTTGGGTTGCAGTGTGCATGGGCATGGGTCCTGTTGGGTTCAATTGTGGGTCCCCAGTCTGCTGCCCCTAAGAGGCTACGGCCACGGCTCAGAGATGTAGAGGCATGGGAATTTGACTGTGTTCACTCCATGCTGGCACTGGGCGGATATCAGACTGTGTGAAGCGGCAGAACTCTGCTCGGGGAAACACAGTCTGAGGTTCCTAGGGGATCAGAGCTTTTGAGTTGGGGGTCCCTGAGCTAACGGAGGCTCTGTAGTTGAAGATCTTCTCCATGGTTCCCCACATGGGCCCCAAAGAAGAGAAAAAAGCTATGGTCTTAAAATATTTATAGTCATGGTGGAAAAATGAATGAAGCTATACTCCAGTACTCTCAGGGTAGGCCTGAGGTTAAATACCTTTTGTAAGGAGGAGGGTCTGGGAAGAAATGCCTAATTGGCTATACCCTCTGACCTTTACGTACCTCCTTAATATGGAGATCTGTCTTGAGGCTCTGTGGCCTGTAGTCACACTCTCTACCTGTGGAGGGGCTAGTAGGAGCATTGTCCTAGGAGACCTTGGGCACAGACCTCTCTGTGGGGGGCTGCAGCTATGTGAAAGGAGGCAGTGGCCTAGGGCAAGGCCAAACTCTACTATCCCTGAGGGTCTCCAGGGTTCAAAGCCTACTCACCAGGTATCCAGCTACCTGTCATAGCCCACTTTAAACTAACTTTTTAAAAGATAGATTTTATAGATCTTTGAACCATAACCTATATACTTTTAAATTCCAACACACAGAAAGTTTAAAAAATGGTCTTAAAAGATTTTTTTTCAAAAGATTTTTATTCTCAAGAGAGAATAAAGAAAACTTAGAGATTTTCAAGCATGGAGAGTAAATAAAGCCAAAAGATAAGGCGATTTGGGGATTATTTACTTGTACAGAGGCAGAAGTTGTTATTATCCATGGGAATTTGGAAATTGAGTATGCTGTCTTTGAGTAATTGAGACTTATGATCTAGTTTATACTGAGGCCAAGCTGTTTGCAGTAAGTCAGTGAGACTTTAATGGAATCTCTGAGTATATGGAAGAAAAATGGTTAAGAGGCAGGTTAAGAGTCAATGAGTCTAATAAGAATCCAGGGTTAGTTTAGGCTCTAGTAGGTGAGTGAGACAGAGCAATCTCCAGAAGCAAGCTGTGAGTCAGGTGGGAAGGAGGCCAGGACCACAGCAAGGGTGAGAATTAGGAATTTAAACAAGAACTACAGAGGCAGGTTTCACTAACAAAAGATAAGACAGATAAGAAAGAATCTCAAGGGTGGAAGAAATGGATTTATTGGTCAGCAAAAATATTAAACCTAAAAACTTCTGCTATAAAACATCCAGAAAATCTGGGATGCTATGAAAAGACCACACCTAATAATAATAGGTATACAGGAAGGAGAAGAAACTCAAATCAAAGGACTAGAAAAATGTTTTCAACAAAACTACTATAGGAAAATCTCCTAATCTAAAAGAGGAGATGCATATGAAGGTAGAAAAAGCATATCAAACATCAAATATATTAAGCCAGAAAAGAAAGTCCTCTTACCACTTAATAATCAAAACACTAAACACACAGAACGAAGAAAGAATATTAAAGGCTTTAAGATAAAAATGATAGGTAACATATAAAGGCAGATCTATTAAAATTGCATCCAACTTCTCAATGGAGTCTCTAAAATCAAGATGGGCCTGGGCAGATGTTCTGCAGACTCTAAGAGACCACAGATGCCAGCCTAGAGTTCCATACATAGGAAAACTTTAAATAACCATGATTGAAGAAAATAAGTAATTTCATGATAATACCAAATTTAAATGATACCTAGCTACAAACATAGCCATATTGAAAGTCCTAGAAGGAAAACTCCAACCTAAAGTGGTTTACTACAACTGTATAGCAATAATAGACATTAACTCAGGCTAAAGGATTAGAAAAAGATATACCAAGCAAGTGTACCTGAGAAACAAGCTGGTGTAACCATTTTAATATCTAACAAAGTAGATGTTCCATCCAAAACTAATCAGAAGGGATAGGGAAGGACGATTAATGCTCACCAAAGGAAAAATCCACCAAGAGGACATTGTAATTCTTAACATCTATGCCCCAAACACAAAGACATTCACATTTGTAAAAGAAGCACTACTACAGCTTAAACCACATATTAATCCTCACAAAGTGAAAACGATAACTATACCCCACAGTCATCAATAGACAGGTCATCTAGACAAAAACTAAACAGAGAAAATTTTGAGCTAGCAGAAGGTATAAAACAATGGACCTAGCAGTTATTTATAGAACATTTCATTGAAATGCAAAAGAGTATACCTTCTTTTCTGCACCTCATGGAACTTTCTTCAAAACTGATCACATAGACACAAAGCAAGTCTCAGCAGATACAAGAAAACTGAATAACTCTCTGCATTCTATCAGAAGTTGAAGATCATCCTCAGTTGCATAGGGAGTCAGACACCAGACAGACCTATGTGAGACCCTTTCTCACCCTCTTCCCCTTAAGAATCTTAGGTCTCTCTCTCTCTCTCTCTCTCTCTCTCTCTCTCTCTCTCTCTCTCTCACACACACACACACACACACACACACACACACACACACAACCTACAAACCCAATCCACAAACCCAACCCACACCAAAGAAAGACAACAGATGCACAGTTATTGAATTTGGAGTAAAGCTGAGTATCAACAGTAGAAATGACAAAAACTTATAAACTCATAGTAACTGAACAACTCTTTACTGAATGACTACTAGGTCAAAACAGAAATAAAGAAAGAAACAAACATACATCATATCCAAGCTTATGAGACACACAAAAAAAAGTGGTTTTAAGAGGCAAGTTCATAGCACTAAGTGCCTACATTAAAAAAGAAAAAAAAAGGAGAGAGATCCCATACTAGCAATTTAATACCACACTTGAAAGCTCTAGAAAAAATGTATAAATCACAATGAGAGGAGGAGATGGCAATAAAAAAAATCATAATCTAACTGAGAGCTGAAGTTAATAAAATGGAAACAAAGAGAACAATAATCAAAGAAACAAAGGGTTAGTTTTTTGAGAGTGTCAACAGGATAGACAAACCCTTATTCAAATTAACTAAAAGACAAAGGGAATATCCAAATTTACAAGATCAGAAGTGAAAAGGGGAACATATCAGGGATACCAAGGAAAGCCAAAAAATCATTAGGCCTTACTTCAAAAACCTGTACTCCACAAAATTGAAAAATCTAAAAGAAGTGGATAATTTTCTCAATTGACACTACCTACCAAAATTAAATCAAAATCAGAAAAAGACTTATAGCCCCTAGTGAAATAGAAGCATTCATTAATAGTCTTCCAACCAAAAAAGAAAAAAACCAAACCAAAACAAAAACCAAACCAAACCAAACCAAAAAAAGCCTCCAAAACAACAACAAAAAAAACCCAACAACCACAAAACAACATCAACAAAAAGTCCAAAATAACAACAACAAAAAGCCCAAAACAACAACAACAAAACCCACCCAGGGTCATATGGACTTAACACAGAAGTCTACCAGGCTTTCAAAGAAGAGTTAACACCAATACTCTTCAATTTATTCCACAAACTAGAAACAGAAGAAACATTGTCTAACTCATTTTGTGAGTCCACAGTTATCCCTTAAGCACATAGATACAAAAAGTACTCAATAAAATACCTTCGAACTGAATATATGAAGATGTAAAGAGGATGATCTCCATGATTAAGTAGACTTCATCCCAGAGATGTAGTGGTTGTTCAGTACATGAAAAATCAATAAATGTAATCCATCATATAAACAAAGAGGAAAGTTACATGATCATCTCATTAGATGCAGAAAATGCCTTTGACAAAATCCAACATCCTTTCATGATAAAAGTGTTGGAGAGATTAGGGATACAAGGAACACATCTCAATATAATAAAGGCAGTTTACAGCTACCCTATAGTGAACATCACATTAAGTGGAGAAAAACTCAAAACAATTCCATTAAAATCAGGAACAAGACAAGGTTGTCCATTTTCTTCATAACAATTCAACATAGTATTTGAAGTCTTAGTTAGAACAATAAGACAACTAAAGAGATCAAAGGTATACAAATTGGAAAGAAGTAAAAGTATTGCTATTTGTAGATGATATGGTAGTATACATAAGTGACTCTAAAAATTCTACCAGAGAATTCTTACAGCTGATAAACAATTTCAACAAAGTAGCCAGATACAAAATTAACTCACAAAAACACCAGTAACCCCCCTATGTACAAATGACAAACAGATTGAGAAAGAAAACAAGGAAACATTACCCTTCACAATAGCCTCAAATAATATAAGGTATCTTGGGGTAAGTCTAACCAAAGAAGTGCAAGACTTGTATGACAGAACTTCAAGTCTTTGAAGAAAGAAAGTGAAGGAGTTATCAGACAATGGAGAGTTCTCTCATGTTCGTGGATCAGTAGAATTGACATAGTAAAAATGGCCATCCTGCGGGTTACAAAAAAGTTCTTCAACCACCTGTACACACTCCATAATCTATTTATTATACATATAGATTTACTCTGTGATGCTTAATGTGTGATCTGAAAATTAATAATCAAGACTGGAATAAAAAGAACCCCAGTTAGAATTGCCAAGGAAAGCAGATTCCCTGGGAATTGGCTTCCACTGAAATTGCTACAACTTGCGAATATTGTCACTTAATAAATATTTCACAGACCTAGCCATTTGCCCAGAGCAGCAGGAGTCACAAGTGGCTTACTTATGATGGAGATACTTTCTTCTTCCCTGTCTTCTCAGATACTCAGTACTTAAAATTCAAGCAGCCAGTTTTAAGATGACCTGAGAAGGAAGAAACCCCGTGGGAAAGCTGTTAGTGGCATGGGACAAGAAAGATAGAAAGAACTATGACGTAGGGGACTGGGCAGCGCCCTTGGGAGGAGTTAGGGAAGCTAGGTCACTTGCATTTGGGAACCCATCTGACATAGCAGAGCCACGAGTGGCTGGGCACCGCAAGGATGTACTTCAGCTGGGCTGCAGGAAGCCAGCATCCTAGGCGCCTGGAGGCGGGAACCGGATTTAAACTCTTGCAAGCGGCCAGCGGGGAACGCCACTCACTGCTATTGTTCAGCAACCACAGGGTGTATTCCTGCGGGGACAACAGCTGGGGCCAGCTGGGCCAGAAGAGAGAGCAGAGTACCCAAGGGCCAGGTGACTATCAAGCTCCTGAGTAGGTGCTCAGGAGGATGTGGGAGCCTCAGGTCACTGGACCAGGGGGCGAGGGAAGGAGACCAGGGATACCGGGTGGCTGGAAAAGGGATTTCTAGAAGCCTGAGCCCTGTTTTAAGCAGCTTGCATCAACTGGTCAGCTGTTTCCATTCCCAGGGCTCTAGAGTTTGTGTTTGTTTCAGTTTCCAATTCCTCTTCACTGAGAAACTGAAAGCAAAACAGAACCGCGTAGTTCCTCTGGATAGAAAAAAGTTCCTCTTTACCAAGCTAAGTCCTAGAGAACTTTCTGGGGAGGTCTGTCTTCCAAACCGAGTAGCTTCCAAGCCTCTAACTAGCTTAACAATACCTTGGGGCATCTTTTCTCCTAAGTTTAAAAAAAAGTATAATAGCATTTTTGGGCATTAAGGCTGATGTAGGAATGTACTAAAGGAGCCACCTGTAGGGTCTGGAGAGATGGCTCAGTGGTTAAGAGTTTAGTTCCTAGCACTTATGCTGCAGTTTACAACCACTTATAATTCCAGGTCCAGAGGATCCGATGCCTCTATGGGGACCAGCACACACATATGCACACAGTGATTCACACACACACACACACAAATAAAAATAATAAAATATTTTTCTAAAGAAGCTAGCATCACACCAAAAGCAGCTCTAAGAACGTTGCGGCTCCTCCTTGCTTTATTTTCTGCTTATGTATTTAATCCTTATAGAAATCTTTTCATTATTAATTATTATAGTTGTATCTAAGTTGTGTTTTTACCAAAACATTAATCTACTAGGGAATTTTATATATGATATTGATTCACTTGTAAGTATGGCGGTTCTAGTTTGTTTTTCCGTTTGTTTGTATTTTTTTTTTGTTTTTTTTTTGTCACTTTATATGCTAAGCAAGCATTCTACCACTGGACTATTTTAAATTCCCATTGACTATATTTGTTTATGTGCGTAGAAAATGAAAACTATTCCTCTGTTCCTTTTGATTCAGTTTCAGGAAGCTGCAAATTTAACTTTAAAAAAATGAATAAGCAAAAACCAACATGAGATTTTTATTAGTCTTTTACCTAGAGAGTAATTTGTGTGTATATAGGAATTCAAAGAAAGTAAATGAAAAGAAGTGTTTAGATTCAGGAACTTGTGTACTGTATTTCACAAAAGAAAAGAGGCTGGATAATAAATTGTGGAGAGCCATTTAGGAAGTAATGATAGAGCCCTTGCCAGACACGAATGGTCACTGTTCAGTTTCGTTTCCCTAGACAGTGAACATCAGTTTGCTCATATAGAAACTCAGGGTGCTCAAACCTTGCCAGCCAAGTTGTGTCCAGGTAGTCCATATAACACAGCTGTCTTTCCACACTTGTATAAACATATTGAGTTTGTTTCTTCATGGTGTTTAGTAAGGACTTTAGACTTGATTTAGCCACCATTGAGGGAGACAAAGAATTTGTGTATCTCCTTGTCCTCCTTTTTTTTTTTAACAAAGCTAATTGCTACTTTCTTTAACTCTAGAGGTTTATACTCTTATGGGAGTTTTTTTCCGTTGTTGTTGTTGTTGTTGTTGTTGTTGTTGCTGTTGTTTCTGTTTCCAAAGAACTGATTCAGGCACTGAATACTCTGCCGGTTGACCTGGTGAGCTGTGGGAAGGAGCACTCTGTAGCTGTCTGTCACAAAGGGAAGGTCTTCACATGGGGAGCTGGATCTGAAGGGCAGCTGGGGATTGGAGAATTTAAGGAAATAAGTTTTATGCCTACGTAAGTATTTCAATTCACTGTTTTCCAATATTTTTTAAGTGCTAGCTACTCAAATGCAGGGCACAAAGATTACTAGTGTCAAGGGTTAAAATGTGGTGAGAAGAGTGGTCAGGAAATCATGTGTAGAATCATTCGATTAAATAGAGGGCCATGAAGGAGAGAGTAAGGATGAAATAATATGCGATTCCTGATATTACTTATTGTAATGTAAGTATGGGAACCCATTTGGACTTGGACAGCAAATAAATAAATAAATAAATAAATAAATAAATAAATAAATAAATAAATATTTTAGTACAAACCATCAAGATACCAAGGATTCAGAAAGAAATCTTACTTGGTTATCTTGTATCTGACTAAAGCAGAGCCTCTCATATGAACTTATTATGTATTTCCCAAATACTCAAGCTCTTATGTGGGAGACTATCCATTAACATTATGATGAAAAAAGTTAACGGAACATGCCATACTCTTCCACTGAAGCTCTAAAATACACAGACCTTTGTTGAGACACAGACAAGAGAATCAGAAGTTCAAGGTCATCCTCAGTTGCATAGTCAGAGGCCAACCAGACCTATATGAGACCCCTTCTTTACCGATCTCCTCTTAAAATCTCTAAGTCCCACAAACGAACAAAAAAAACCAACCCACACCAAAAAAGACAACAGATGCTAGGTAATTTTAGCTGTGTGCTGTGTGTGGAAGTAAAGATATTAGATTAAGGAGTGCATAGCAGGGACTTGTGGTCCTTGTCAGGTAGTCAGATGCCTTGTCATTTAGTGATGCAATGGTTAGATGAATGACATTCCTGCTGTCCCCAAAAACTACAGCCAGTGAAATTACAGCCATGGGAGTGGCATTAGCCGGGTCAGTGTGGGAAAGAAGATTTTCTGGTCCTTTGCAAAGATATGGGAGGTGCAGAATAAGTGGGGAAACCCAATGCTACTGTCTTCACAGAAGGACAGAGGTAGTCTCAGTTCTTGGAAGCTGGGAGTGAAACCCTCACTAGCAAAAATCATAAAAAGCAGGAAAGAAAAAAACAACTTGACACTTTGGGACAGTGGTATTCCAGAAGCACAGAATAAAATTGTCCCCTGAGATCTGTTGTCTTATCCAAAATACTTTTAAATGTCTGTAATTTCTTTGATAACTCATCCTAAAGAAGGTTCAACAAATTTTTGTGACTTTTTTATTATAGGAAAATAAAAGCTCTGGATGACATAAAAATAATCCAAGTTTCCTGTGGACACTACCACTCTTTGGCATTATCAGAAGGTAAAGAATACTTTCGGGACCCCTGTCATTAGGAAATATTTTAAAATAATGTTTTGGAGATTTTGATTAGGACTGCACTGAATCTGTTAATTGCTTTTGGTAGGATGGTCATTTTCACAGTGTTATTTCTGCCTTTCAGGAGCATGGGAGGTTTTTCCATTTTCTAATGTCTCCAAATCTCTTCACTCAGAGATTTCAAGTTTTCATGGTGGAGGTCTTTCACCTCCTTGCTTAGCTTTGTTCCTAGATAGTTATTTTCTTTGAGGCTATTGTGAATGGGTGTGTGTCCATCACTCCTTTTTCATACTGTTTATTGATGGCCTTTTTGTAAAATGTAATTTTGCTGAAATTATTGGTTCTTTCTAGAAGTTTTCTGATAGAGTATTTAGAGTCAGTTATGCCTACTATCATGTCATCTGAAAATAAGGATAATTTTACTTTTTCATTTTTATTTTTGACTCTTAAATTTCCTCTGCTGTGTTCTGCTCCAGATAGTGCTTGGAGCACTCTATTGAAAAAGAGAGGACAATAGACAGCTTCTCCACCTTCTTGGTTTTAATGGGAGTGATTCAAGTTTTTCTCCATTTAGGATGATGTTTCTCATATATTAATTTTTAATTTAAAATTAATTTTATTAATTATTAATTTAAAAAAATAATCTCATTAATTATTAATTTGAGTTATGTTCCCTGTAGTTCTACTCTCTCTAGGACTTTTATTCTGAAAATACGTTGGATTTTCTCAAAGGCATTTGCATTTATTGAGATATTCGTCTTATCTTTAAGTTGGAGACTTTCTATTATTGTTTCAATCTCATTTGTTTTGAGTCTGTTTAGGGTGTTAATTTCTTCTTGGTTCAACTTTGCTGGTTTGGATGAATCTAAAAATTTGTACAGTTCTTTTAGATTTTCCAACTTAATAGAGTACAAGTTTTCTTTAAAAAAATAATTCTCTTAAAATATTCTCGATTTCTTTGGCATGTATTGTAATATTTCAATATTAATTTCTGATTCTGTTAATTGGGACATATCTTTCTTTTTGTTAATTGGGTTAAGGGTCTGTCAATTTTGTTTATCTCACAAAGAGCCAGCAGGTAGATAAGTTAATAGTATGTTTCTTCTTGCTCAGGATTGCTATGACTTTCCAAGGTCTTCTCTCTTTTCATAATGAATTTAGAATGTTTATTTTCTGTTTCTGCAAAGAATGCTGTAGAGATTTTGTTTGGAATTTTGTTGAATCTGTAATTGGATTTTGATAAAGCATTTTTTTCACAATATTAACTCTGTCCATCCATGTCCCCCATGAAAGGGCTATCTACTGTCATATCTTCCTCAGTCTTTTTCTTCAGGGATTTAAAGTTTTCATCATAGACGTGTTGGTTAGGTTTATTCCTAGATCTCTTATTTTCATAGAGACAGTTGTGAGTGGGATTGTGTCAATGATCTCTTTCTCAGCAAATTCATTGTTATATAGGAAGGCTGCTGAGTTTTCTAAGTTGAGCTTGTATCACACTACTTTGCTGAAACTGTTGATCATTTCTAAATGCCTTTTGGTACAAATTTTGTGATCTTTATGTATAATATCCTATCATTTGCAAATAAAATAATTTGAATTCTTTTCCTATTTTTATACCTTTTCAATTTTTTTATCTTATTGCTCTAGTTAGTATTAGAGTACTAATACCTATATTGACAAAGAATGAGGATTGTGGGTAGCCCTGTCTCCTTCCTGATTTTAATATGATTGCTTTAAGATTTTCTCCAGTTAGGATGTTAGCCGTGGATTTGTCATATTCAGTCATATTCAATAAATTATGTTAAGGTATGTTTTCTCCAGTCCTCCTATCTCTAAAACTTTTTTTAGGGTGTCTTTGTGAAATATAATTTTTTAATGCTTCATACTAATAATTTTCTCTCTCTCTCTCTCTCTCTCTCTCTCTCTCTCTTTCTCTCTCTCTCTCTCTCTTTCTCTCTCTCTTTGTTTATTTATTTATTACACTGAAGATTTTATTCCTACCTTGCCCCCTTCCACCCTCTAGCTGTTCCACATCCCATACCTCCTCCCCAATCCCTTGTCTCCATGAAGATGTTGCCACCCCCTACCCCCCACCCAATAAAACCTCTAAACTCTCTGGGGTCTCCAGCCTCTTGAGGGTTAGGTGTGTCTTCCCTGACTGAACCCAGACTTAGAAGTCCTCTGCTGTATATGTATTGGGGGTCTCATATCAGCTAGTGTATGCTGTCTGGATGGTAGTCTAATGTTTGAAAGATCTCGGGCGGGGGGTCATGTTAATTGAGACAGCTGGTCCTCCTACAAGGTTGCCCTCCTCCTCAGCTTCTTCCAGCCTTTCCCCTAACTCAACTACACGGGTCAGCAGCTTCTGTCCATTGGTTGGGTGCAAATATCTGTATCTGACTCTTTCTTCTGCTTGTTGGGTCTTCCAGAGGTCAGTCATGATAGGTCTCTTTTTGTGAGTGCTCCATAGCCTCAGTAATGGTATCAGGCCTTGGGATCTCCCTTTGAGCTGGATCTCACTTTCGGCCTGTCACTGGACCTTCTTTTCCTCAGAATCCTCTCTATTTCCATCCCTGTAGTTCTTTCAGACAGGAACAATTATGGGTCAGAGTTTTGACTATGGGATGGCAAACTCCTCCCTCACTTGATGCCCTATCTTTTGGCTGGAGGTGGGCTCTACAAGTTCCCTCTCCCTACTGTTTGGCATTTCATCTAAGGTTCCTCCCTTTGAGTCCTGAGAACTTCTCATCTCCCAGGTCTCTGGTGCATTCTGGAGAGTCCCCTCTTCCCTCCCAAGGTTGCCTGGTTCCATTCTTTCTGCTGATCCTTAGGGCTTCAGACCTTTTCCCTCACCCAACACCAGATCAGGTTCTCCCCTGTCCCCCCATCCACCCATTCACTTTCCCTTCCAGGTTCCCCCTGCCTCCCCACTGGTGATTGCTCTCTTCTCCCTCCCAAGTGGGAGTGAGGTTTCTTCACTTTGGCCCTTCAGCTTGTTGACCTTTTTTAGTTCTATGGAATGTATCTTAGGTATTCTGTAGTTTTTTGTTTTTTTGTTTTTGGTTAATATCCATTTATTACTGAGTAGATACCATGCATGTCTTTTTGAGTCTGAGTTACCTCACCTAGGATGATATTTTCTAGTTCCATCCATTTGCCTTCAAAACTCAGGATGCCCTTGTTCGCAATAGCTGAGTAGTATTCCATTGTGTAAATGAACCACATTTTCTGTATCTATTCTTCTGTCATGGGACATATGGGTTGTTTCCAGCTTCTGGCTATCACAAACAAGTCCACTATGAACATAGTGGAACATGTACCTCTGTGACATCGTGGGGCATCTTTGGGGTATATGCCCAAGAGTTGGTGTCGCTGGGTCTTCAGGTAGATCTATTTCCAATTTTCTGAGGAAACTCCAGATTGATTTCCAGAATGGTTGTACCAGTTTGAAATCCCACCAGAAATGGAGGAGAGTTCCTTTTTCTCCACATCCTCGACAACATCTGCTGTCACCGGTGTTTTTGATCTTAGCCATTTTGACTGGTGTGAGGTGGAATCTCAGGGTTGTTTTGATTTACATTTCCCTGATGACTAAGGATGCTGAACACTTCTTTAGGTGCTTCTCAAACATTCAAGTTTCCTCAGTTGAGAATTCTTTGTTTAGCTCTGTACCCCATTTTTAATAGGCTTATTTGATTGTCTAGAGTCTAATTTCTTCAGTTCTTTGTATACCTTGGATATTAGCCCTCTATCAGATGTAAAATTGCTAAAGATCTTTTCCCAGTCTGTTGGTTGACGCTTTGTCCTATTGATGGTGTCCTTCGCTTTACAGAAGCTTTGCAGTTTTATGAGGTCCCATTTGTCAATTCTTGATCTTAGAGCATAAGCCATTGATTTTTTGTTCAGGAACTTTCCCCCTGTGCCCATGTGTTGGAGGCTTTCCCCAATTTTCTCTTCTATTAGTTTCAGTGTAGCTGCTTTTATGTGGAGGTCCTTGATCCACTTGGACTTGAGCTTTGTACAAGGAGATTAGTATGGATCAATTTGCATTCTTCTACATGCTGACCTCCAGTTGAACCAGCATCATTTGTTGAAAATGCTGTCTTTTTTCCACTGGATGGTTTTAGCTCCTTTGTCAAAGATCAAGTAACTATAGGTATGGGGGTTCATTTCTGGGTCTTCTATTCTATTCCATTGATCCTCCTGCCTGTCTCTGTTCCAATACCATGCAGTTTTTCTCACTATTGCTCTGTAGTACAGCTTGAAGTCAGGGATGGTGATTTCCCCCCAAGAAGTTCTTTTATTGCTGAGAAGAGTTCTCAATATCCTGTTTTTTTTTTATTCCAAATGAATTTGAGGATTGCTCTCTCTATCTCTGTGAAGAATTGAGTGGGGATTATGATGGCGATTGCATTAAATCTGTAGATTGCTCTTAGCAAGATAGCCATTTTTACTATATTAATCCTTCCAATCCATAAGCATGGGAGATCTTTCTGTCTTCTGAGATCTGCTTCGATTTCTTTCTTTAGGAACTTGAAGTTCTTGTCACACAGGTCTTTTACTTGCTTGATTAGATTCACATCAAGGTATTTTATATTATTTGTGGCTATTGTGAAGGGTGTTGTTTCCATAATTTCTTTCTAAGCCTGTTTATCTTTTGAGTAGAGGAAGGCTACTCTGATTTGTTTGAGTTAATTTTATATCCAGCCACTTTGCTAAAGTTGTTTATCAGGTTTAGGAGTTCTCTGGTGAAAGTTTTGGGGTCACTTAAGTATACTATCATATTATCTGCAAATAATGAAATTTTGACTTCTTCTTTTCCAATTTGTATCCCTTTGACCTCCTTTTGTTGTCTAATTGCTCTGGCTAGGACTTCCAGTACTATATTGAATAGATAGGGAGAAAGTGGGCAGCCTTGTCTAGTCCCTGATTTTAGTGGGATTGCTTCAAGTGTCTCTCCATTTAGTTGGATGTTGGCTACTGGTTTGCTGTATATTGCTTTTACTATGTTTAGGTGTGAGCCTTGGATTCCTGATTTTTCAAAGACTTTTATCATGAAGGAGTGTTGAATTTTGTCAAATGCTTTCTCAGCATCTAGTGAGATGATCATGTGGTTTTTTTCTTTGAGTTTGTTTATATAGTGGATTACATTGATAGATTTCCTTATATTGAACCAACCCTGCATTCCTGGGATAAAGCCTACTTGATCATGATGGATAATTGTTTTGATATGTTCTTGGATTTGATTTGTGAGAATTTTATTGAGTATTTTTGCATTGCTATTCATAAGGGAGATTGGTCTGAAGTTCTCCTTCTTTGTTGGGTCTTTGTGAGGTTTAGGTCTGAGTGTGATTGTGACTTCATAGAAAGAATTGGGTAGTGTTCCTTCTGCTTCTATTTTGTGGAATAGTTTGAAGAGAATTGGTATTAGGTCTTTCTTGAAGGTCTGATAGAATTCTGCACTAAAACCACCTGGTCCTGGGCTTTTTTTGGTGGGGAGACTTTTAATGACTGCTCTATTTCTTTCAGGGTTATTGGACTGTTTAGATGGTTTATCTGGGCCTGTCTTTACTTCGGTAATTGGTATTTGTCTAGAAAATTGTCCATTTCATCTAGATTTTCCAATTTTGTTGAGTATAGGCTTTTGTAGTAGGATCTGATGATTTTTTGAATTTCCTCGGTTTCTGTTGTTATGTCACCCTTTTCAGTTCTGATTTTATTAATTTGGATACTGTCTCTGCCCTCTGATTAGTCTGGCTAAGGGTTTATCTACCTTGCTGATTTTCTCAAAGAGTCAGCATCTGGTTTTTTTTTTTTTTTTTTTTTTTTGTATAGTTCTTTTTCTTTCTACTTGGTTGATTTCAGCCCTGAGTTTGATTATTTCCTTCTGTCTACTCCTCTTTGGTGTGTTTGGTTCTTTTTGTTCTAGAGCTTTCAGGTGTGTTGTCAAGCTGCTAGTGTATGCTCTCTCCAGTTTCTTTTTGTAAGCATTTAGAGCTATGAGTTTTCCTCTTAGCACTACTTTCATTGTGTCCCATAGGTTTTGGTATTATCATGTTTTCATTTTCATTAAATTGCAGGAAAGGCTTTAATTTCTTTATTTCTTCCCTGACCAAGTTTTCATTGAATAGAGAGTTGTTCAGTTTCCATCTGTATGTGGGCTTTCCGTTGTTTTTACTGTTATTGAAAACCAGCCTTAGGTCATGGTGATCTGATAGGATGCATGGGATTATTTCAGTCTTCTTGTATCAGTTGAGGGTTGTTTTGTCACCAACTATATGGTCAATTTTGAAGAAGGCACCATGAGGTGCTAAGAAGGTGTATTCTTTTGTTTTAGAGTAAAATGTTCTGTAGATATCTGTTAAATCCATTTGGTTCATAACCTCTGTTAGTTTCACTGTGTCTCTGTTTAGTTTCTGTTTCAATGTCCTGTTCATTGGTGAGTGGGGTGTTGAAGTCTCATACTATTATTGTGTGGGGTTAAATGTGTGATTTGAGCTTTAGTAAAGTTTCTTTTATGAATATGGTTGTCCTTGCATTTGGAGCACAGATATTCAGAATTAAGACTTTCTCTTGGTGGATTTTCTCTTTGATGAATATGAAGTGTCCTTCTTCATCATGCTTGGTAATTTTTCGTTCAAAATCTATCTTACTGGATATTAGGATGGCAACTCCAGCTTGTTTGGGGGGACCATTTGCTTGGAAGACCTTCTCCCATCCTTTTACTCTGAGATAGTGTCTGTCTTTGTCATTTTTTGAAAAAGATTTATTCATTTAATTTATATATGTGAATCCACTGTCATTGTTTTCAGACACACAAGAAGAAGGTATCAGATTCCATTACAGATGGTTGTGAACCACCATGTGGTTGCTGGGAAGTGAGCTCAGGACCTCTGGGAGAGCCGTCAGTGCTCTTAAGCACTGAGCCATCTTCTCCAGTCCCTCTGTCTTTGTTATTGAGGTGTGTTTATTGTATGAAGCAAAATGCTGGATCTTGTCTGTGCATCCAGTCTGTTTATGTCTTTTTATAGGTGAGTTGAGTCCGTTAATACTGAGAGATATTAAAGACAGATGACTGTTGGTTCCTGATATGTTTGTTCTTGTAGGTGGCTTTGTGTGCTTGTGCTTTTCTTCTTTTGGCTTTGTTGTGAGATGCTTAATATCTTGTCTTTTCTTTGGTGTGGGTACCTTCCTTGTGTTGGAGTTTTCCGTCTATGATTCTCTGTAAGACTGGATTGGTAGATAGATACTGTCTGAATTTGGTTTTCTCCTGGAACATATTGTATTCTCCATCTATTTTGATAGAGAGTTTTGCTGGGTATAATAGCCTGGGCTGGCATTTGTGCTCTCTTAAAGTCTGCATGACCTCTGACCAGGCTCTTCTGGCTTTCATAGTCTCTGTTGAGAAGTCCGGTGTAATTCTGATAGGTCTACCTTTGTATCTTACTTGACCCTTTTCCCTTGTAGCTTTTAATATGCTTTCTTTGTTCTCTGGGTTTAGTGTTTTAACTGTTATGTGATAAGAAAATTTTCTTTTCTGATCCCATTTATTTGGTGTTCTATAGGCTTCTTGTACCTTTATGGCCATCTCTTTCTTTAGTCTGGGGAAGTTTTCTTCTATGATTTTGTTGAAGACATTTACAGGTCTGTTGATTTTGGTCTTTTCATTGTGTCCTGAATTTTCTGGAGGCTTTGGGTTAGGACTTTTTACGTTTTGAATTTTGTTTGACAGTTGTGTCAATCTATTCTATGGTATCTTCTATCCCTGAGGTTCTCTTTTTTTATCTCTTGTATTCTGTTGGTGATACTTACATTCATAATTTCTGACTTCTTTCCCAGACTTTCAATTTCCAGGTTGCCTCCATTTGTGTTTTCTTTATTGTTTCTACTTCCACTTTTAGGTCTTGTGTTGCTTTATTCAATTCCTTCACCTTTTTGATTGTGTTTTTCTATATTTCTTTAAGGGATTTATTTGTTTCCCCTTTAAGGGCTCTACCTGTTTACCTGTGTTTTCCTGTATTTCTTTCAGTGAGTTATTTATATCCTCCTTAAAGGACTGTATTATCTTCATGAGATAAGATTTTTAGGTCAGCTTCCAGGTTTTGAGGTATGTTGGTGTATTCAGGGCTTGGTGAGGTGGGAGAACTGGGTTCTGATGCCTATGTTCTTGTACTTGCCTCTATCCATCTGGTTATCCCTGGTGTTTGCTGGTCTGGGCGACTCTGTCTGGATTCTGTCTCTTTTACCCCTGGGTTGCTTCAGGTCTAGTAGGCCTGCAGCCCTGGCTGTAGTAGACCACTTATGGGGCCTTCCAACTGGGGGCTCTTCAGAGGGGCAGAGAAGCTTCTGATCTGTTGCCCTGGCTGCAGTAGATCTCCTGGGAGGCCTTCAAACTGTTGGATCTTCAGAGGAGCACTCAAGCTTGTGATCAGCTCAGTTGCTCTGTGTGCAACAGATCTCCTGGGATGCCTCAGGCTGTGGTATCAGTTGTCTGACTGCTCTGAGTGTAGCCGATCTTCTGGAATGGCTCAGGATATGGTTTCAACTGCTCTGAGTGCAGCGGATCCTCTATGATGGGTCAGGATATGCTGTCTTCATTGGAGCAGATTGGCTAGGAGTCTGCCCCAGCAGAAAGGACCTGGCAGAAGGGGCGGAAGAGAAGTGATATTTGAGGGGCGGGGATTTTGGTGGTCAATGGGTCTCGAGTCTACTGGGGCTCCCAGCAGGCCGCTCTAAGACTTTGGGGGTTGGGGGAGGTTCTTGACGACTACTCTGAGTGGAGAGGATCCTCTAGGATGGGTCAGGATATGGTGTCTTCGAGGGAGCAGACCAGCCAGGAGTTTGCCCCAGCATAAAGGACTGGGTGGAAAGGCTCTCTAGAACTTTTGATGAGGGAGCATATTGGATTTCATCAAGGCTTTTTCTGTATCTATTGAGATGATGATGTGATTTTTTCCCTTAAGTATACTTATCTTATTTATTGAGTTATATATTTTGATCCAACTCTGTATTGTTTTGTTTGTTTCCATTCATTGATTTCTGTACTGATTTTTATTAGTGCATGCCACATTTGTGATGTGGTGTATTTTAGAGGAACTTCTATGGACTGCTCAGTAGAATGTATATTCTTTGGCATTTCAGTGAAAGCTCTGAAGATATCTGTTAGGTTCTCTAGATGGCCAATCTATTGGAGAAAGTAAGATTATCTGAAATTATTAAATTGGTGTTAATCTGTCTTTAATTCCAGCTCTATAGTTGCTATCAAGTTGTGTATACTAGAGTTTAGCTTAAAATTCTTTTTCCCCTTTCTATAGTCACTTGGCTGTGCATATTCCTATCTTCAGTCTCAAGTATTACTTCCTGTATTCTTTGCAGGTCTGATTTTGTAGACACAAACTCTTTTAACATGTCTGTACCGTGAAAGGTTTTCTTTCTGCTTTATATATGACTGATATTTTCACTGGGTACAGACATATAGCTTTGCACTTATGGTGTTTTAGGAGTTAGATACATTGCTTCAAGCTCTTCTGGCTTTCAAAGTTTCTATTGAAAAATCAGTTGTTGTTATAATGGGTTGTCCTGTATATCTGGTTTTTTTTTTTTTCCTCTCGCAACTTGCAATACATCTTCCTTCTTCACATTTTAATGCTTTAACTATTGTATGCCATGACTAATTTTTTTCTGATCTTGTCTATTTGGTATTTTGTGTGTTTCTTATATCTTTCTGGGTATATTTTTCCTTAGTTTGAGATTGTTTTCTTCTGTGATCATACTCAAGTTCTGGCCTATGATACTCTTCTGGGACTTGTCCCCTTTATCTATGTCTTAGTTCCAAGGTTTGGTCTTTCGTGCTTCTCCATAATTCGTCCATGTCCTGCACTAGACATGCTTGTTCCTTTCCTGTTTTTTAAAATGTTTTCCATTCTTTGCTTGTACTGTCTAATTCTATTTTTTATCCTTGATATTCCATCTCTTACTTGATCAATTTATTTGGAAGCCTTCCTTAGAGAATTCTAAATGGGATATTGATATTTTTAGAATTCCATTTTCATATCAGCTTGAGTTCTCTTCAATATTTTTATCTTTTTTATTAAATTTGGATCTCAAATTTTGTACTTTCTTTGTCGTTTCATTCATGTTTGCTTTTATTGAGCATCAATAAGACAGTTTCCAAATTCACTAAATAGTGTCCTTTTTAAAAGCATTCTTTGAATTCTTTGGTTACACTTATGGTTGTTCATTTTAAAGTCTGTGCCTCAGTGTCCATCTAGATAATTCTTACCGAAGAATGTTTCTATAGCACTGGTTGATTTGGGGATGTACATACTGTCTTGATCTTTCAGATTGGTTTTGCATGATGATAAGGGAATTTGGACTTTTTTGTTAGCTATTTCTGATGTGGTTGCAACAGAAAGTGAGGCTGGGCTCTAGTACAGGATGTGTGTGTTGGGCTTTGCCTGGAGAATGGATCTATCCTAATCTTCACGGGGTGATCAGAGTCAGGAAGGGTCATGCAGGTGGGTTACCTGTGTCTTCCCATAGCATGGTCCAGCTAGAAGACCCTTATTAGAAAGGAGCCTGTTATCTGGTGAGTTTCAAAGAGAAGAGGGACTGAGGGATGTAGCTGCAGGGTGACCTGAGTTGGGAGCTGCACTTAATTTTTTTTTAAACCTTACTTTGGCCACCCTTGACAGAAAAGACTGTTGAAAGCAAGGAAGACATGTGGGACACCAGTTTGGGACTACTATAAAGTGGTAACAATTAAGAAATGAGGAATGATTGAACTCTGCATAATTTTGGCAGTGGAAAGAATGGGGATTTAGGATTTTCTAGCTTGAAGCATATAGAAAACACAAGTCAGGGACAACTCCAATTATCTGGTGGCAGAAAAGCTGTAAGAACACAGTTGTCTTTAAAAGGGAGAAGAATGGACATTGTTTTGAAGGGGATCTTGAATATGCCTTCCCCTTTGTCCAAAAATTTTAGTCACATTTCTCTTTATTTTGGTTTTATTTTTGAAGGTTTGTAGAATTAAGTCCAGTACAAAAAATAGGAGAATCGTGCATTTGCAACTTTAGGATATTACAGTAATAACTTTAGCCAAACATAAGAATATAAATACTACCTAATTCACCTACACATAAAATCAAGTAACACTGGACTCATAGAAACAGAATAGAGGAACATGCAGGTAGGGAGAAGGAAGAAATATTCAAAGGCTACAAAATCAAGTATAGGATGAATGAGGTCTGGAAACCATTGTCCCATGATGTGAATATTATTAATAATAATACATTGTATACTTGATATTTACTGTGACAGTAGGGTTTTGTTTTTTTCACTTTCCTGTTTGCTTATTTTCTTGGACCTGGACATTGAGTCCAAGGCCTTACTTAGTCTGAGCACACACTTAGAGCTACAGCCCCAGCCCTACAAGTAGAATTTGGAAAAATAAAACAAAACAACAAAACTGCCTGTGTGAGGCAATTTATTTAGCTATTTTTGGCATTTATTTTACAGTGTATATGTATATTAGAATATTGCTTCAATATGTATACATTTCCTTTGTCAATGATACCTCTGTAAAACCAATGTATATGTGTGTATGTGTATAATTGAGGTGATAGATTTTACTGTGTTGGGAATCCAGTAGGTGTACAGTTCTTAAGTGTTCTTCATTTTTGTAGATGGCCATGTGTTTTCATGGGGAAGTAACAGTCAAGGACAACTGGGCCTGGGGAAGGATTTCTGTTCCCAAACTATCCCACAGAAGGTGAAGTCTCTAGAGGGGATCCCACTGGCTCAGGTTGCTGCAGGTGGCACACACAGTTTTGCTCTGTCTCTCACGGGAACTTCATTTGGCTGGGGCAACAACAGATCTGGGCAACTGGCTCTCAGTGGGAACAAAATTAAAGGTAAGAAAAATAGTTTTGTTCTTATAACAAATTGTTATTCCTTTGAAGCTGGAAGAGTGGCCTGCTACAGAGTACATCACAGTGGTTCCCAAATTCACTCTGTCATTATCTGGAAAGCTGTATCAGCTTCTGGAATGATATCACAAAATTTAGCAACTTAAAACAATGCATTTTTTTTTATTATTATTTAGAGTCAGAGGAGTCTGTTACTTGGTCTCAGTCAGCAGAGTTGCCTTGTTTCCTGAAAGTTCTGAATGAGAATCCCCATTTTCTTGTCTATTCTAGTTCCTATATAGGACTCTAGCATTGATAGGATATTTACTGTTTCTCCAAAGCTTGTGGTGTCAGATTGTATCTTTTTAAAATCATGCTATGATCGCACTGGCTTCTTTTGCCTCTACCTTCCTTAGTTAAAGGAATAACATTGGATCTACCTGGATCATTTAGACTAATCTCTCTGTTTTAATGTCAACTGGTTAGAGTTTTAAAATTCTACTGGCTTCCTTGTTGGCTGTTTGCCAGGAGATGTATCATGTTTACAAGCTCTGGCTTTGGGATGTAAACCATTTGTCTACCACAGGATGCCTTTAAAGAAGGCTGATGCCCGTTAAGAAGTCTTCTCCAAGAACTTCATTCTCTCTGTTCATTCTTTGCATTTTGACTGATATATATCAGCACCTACTATGTGCCAGTACTGTGAGGAACACTTACATCCCATTTAATCCTGTTATGGTAGGTTCTCTAGTTCTTGGTGTCACTAATACATACATTCTGACACATACCATGCATCAGAAATGAATACAAACTATAAAAACATAATTGTACTGAAGCTTGGTACTGAAGCTGTTCTAGAAGGTTAAAGGTTTCCAGAAATAAATATTAGAATGCATGTTTTCCCATCAAAGCACAGTTTTTCCTTTTAATATTTCTGCATATTCACTTTTAAAATTAGGTTGAGTCATAAGACAGAAAT
>NW_021620660.1:1997783-2000534 GCF_004785775.1 Grammomys surdaster
GTTATAAAAATATGAAGATAAGAAATTCTGAGGCTGTCTCCCTCACACACACTAGAACCTCACTTTGTAGCCTATGCTGCCCTCAAACTTACAAACCTGTCTCTCGGTCTTTTGCCTATATTCTAGAAAGTCCTCTTTCTTTCAACAGAACAAATCTACAAGCCTCATTCAATTGGTGCCCTGAAGAATCTGAGTGTGGTTTATATTAGCTGTGGTTATGAGCACACTGCAGTGCTTACTGAGGTAATTCCAAATGTTCTTCTCCTCTTCAGATATGGAAGAATTATTAAAAATGTGTATGTGTTGTTTATTATTGAAAGCAAGTGATCTTACTCAGTCCAGGTTACTGTAACAAAATCCTACTGACTGTGCAGCTTAGAGACACCAGAGGTATGGCTTCTCATAGCTCTAGAGCCTGGGACATCCGAGAGGTACCCCCAGGTTTACAAATAATGATAGGTAACTTTCTGATTCCCAGATGACAGTTTTGCTCTGTTCTGCCACAGTAGAAGGGGTCAGGGTGTTCTGCTTGAGTTTTCTTTTATAAAGAAAATAACTCCATTTATGAAGTATATTAGAAATTGGGTTTTGTTTTAAAGATTTATTTTGTGGATAGAAGTGTGTTTATGCATGTGTGTCTGAGCATCATGGAATCAGAAGAGGGGCCAGAGCCTCTGGAACTGGCATTACAGAGCTGCTAGGCTCCTTATGGGTGTTAAAAACAGACCTTAGACCATCTGTAGGAACAACAAGTGTTCTTAACTGCTGTGCCATCCCTGGAGGGGATGTAACAACCCCAGGAGTTAGGATTTCCATAAACAAATTTTAAAAGAACATAAATGCTCAGATATGACACAAAGTGAATTTCAATATCTAAGCCTACCTATATCTAAAGTGGAAACCGAAATAAATATAAACCAATAGATGTTTCAAGATACTGTACTAGAAGCCAATGCAGCAGCTAATCTTTTAGGCAGTTATTCATTGGCAATGCAGATCTACAGAAAAATTTGTTTTATCATTGTCAATAACCCACCCCACAGACCAGAACACACTTTGTTACATTCCTTGATTGGTATAATGACAACCAGTTTTGTTAGTTTTTAATTCTGCCTCTTATCCTGGCTGTCCAATGTATTTGAATGGGATGGATTCTTCCCACCATCATAAAAAATAGACTTAAGAACAGTTTCTACAATTCAGATGTTTGTCTAAAAACTGAAATCTACAGGACCAGGTAGTGTATCAAGGGTAGGACATATGCCTGGGTGTTAAAGTTGATTCTCGGCACTAGAAAAAAAATAATGTATCAAATAATTTTTAAAATGTATTATTATTAACTACAATAATTTTCAATAAATAAAATGCAGTACCTTAGGAATGCTAGGTAAGTGCTCCACCACTGTGCTACATTCCTTGTCCAACTAATTAGTTTAATTTTTAATTTTATTATTTTTATTACTTGTTTTAAAACCATGACTTAAAGCCGGGCTGTGGTGGCACATGCCTTTAATCCTAGCACTTGGGAGGCAGAGGCGGGTGGATTTCTGAGTTCGAGGCCAGCCTGGTCTACAGAGTGAGTTCCAGGACAGCCAGGGCTATACAGAGAAACCCTGTCTCGAAAAAAAAAAAAAAAACCCATGACTTAAATTGGGAAACCTCAATTGTTTGAATTATATTAATCTTAGTTGTCAAGAGAAAGACCTGGGTGTGTGTCTGTGTCTCTTTCTGTGTCTGTGCGTGTATGCATGAGCTTGTGGAGACTACAGGATAATATTTTGGTATTTTGGTATTGTACCTCAGGAGCTAGCCACCATACTTTTTGAGGCAGTGTCTCTCTGATTTGCCTGGAGCTCATTGTCAACCCACAATCCAGGGAGCCTAAGGGATCCTTCTTTTTCATATTGCTGGCACTGGGATTACAAGTGCACATTGCAATGCCTTGCTTTTTATGTGAATGTCTTGCTTTTGATATGAATGCAGGGCATTGAATTCAACTCCCCATGCTTCTGTGACCAACATTTCACTAAGTTAATCCCCACCCAAGCACCTAGATTTGTTTTAAATAAAGAATCACCATTAAAAAACCTTTTTTATATTTTAAAATCAATTTTTAAAAAGATATATTTATTTTTATTTTATATGCATTGGTGTTTTGCCTGCATGTATGCTTGTACAAGGGTGTCAGATCCCCTGGAACTGGAGTTACAGAAAATTATGAGCTGCCATGTGGGTGCTGGAAGAGCAGCCAGTGCGTTAGCTTTTGAGCCATCTTTCCAGCTCCTAAGAATCATCTTTTGAGGAGAAAGTATTTTCAGGAAATGCCCAAATAAATTAAGCAGCAAAGCCAATACTTAAATGTTAGTGTTAGAGTTTAAGCAGTTAAATTGTCATTGATTCTGCCAGCAAACACCTATTAAGTATCTAGTTCTTATGCCCCGGGGAGGGGAGGAGGGTACCTGCTCAGAGGAGTATAAAAGGAAGAACTCTATGAGGAGGGACTTGGAAGGGAGCAACATTTGGGATGAAAATAAATAAAATAATTTATAACAACAATAAAAAGTAGTTGTTCTTTTCATCGCCTTATTGGAACACAATTCACAAAATAATAGATATGCCTGGTGTGTATATATAGTATATATGTGGAAAAGGTATCTTTCTGTTTCTTAAATAATAGAGAGGGAAAGGGAGAAGGATAGAGAGTGGGTAAGGGAGAGGGAGAGGGAGGGGAAAGGAAGAAGAAGAAGGAGG
>NW_021620660.1:2000934-2015385 GCF_004785775.1 Grammomys surdaster
TCCTCTCTCTCTCTCTCTCTCTCTCTCTCTCTCTCTCTCTCTCTCTCTCTGTCTCTTTCTCTCTCTTTGTGTGTGTGTATGTGTGTGTGTGTGTGTGTGTGTGTATACATGAGTATAAGAGGATTCGATTTCCCTGGAGCTGGAGTTACAGGTGGTGGTAAGCTGCCTGATATGGATGATGGAATCAATCTCTGGTTCTCTGCAAAGCAGTACATGCTCTTAAATGCTGAGCCATCTTTCCGGCTCCTCTTTTAGAAAATTTAAGCATGTAATACATTCTTAACATATTCAAAGTGCTCAGTTTTAAAGGAAATTCCATAGATAAATTTATAAATATTTTTGGAACAATAACATAAATATTTTGAATAAGTTATGAAAATTTATAAATATATAATAGATATGATTTTAATGTAAATGGTTAGGTACATAAATATTCAAAATGCCCTCATGATTAGGTTATCTAAAACCCTGAATATACACTAATAGTCATCATGCTCTGCATGCATGGGCTTAAGTCTCATAAACTTATATTAAATATATATAAATAAATAATTTTGGAATATATTTATGGAAATTTATTAATCAAGTCATAAAAGATACAACAATTTTACATATCACTTTCATACTAACATTTTGTGATCTGATTCCTTATTTCTTAAACAGGACGGACAAGTGTTTACATTTGGAGGCAATAGCTCTGGACAGCTACAGCACAGCCCCAGGAGTGGGCGAAGAGGCCCACAACTCATAAAAGGGGTTGACGGCTGTGTTTCACAGATAGCGTGTGGAAGGTATCAGGCCTTTTTAAACGTTTGAATAGACAGTATTATGCTTATTACTTAGAAACCCCAAAACACATGGCTATGCTTCTAATAAAGATTCTGTCTTTGAAAATTTATTTCTTTAAGATACATTTTAATTTAAAATATTCATATCTATTGATAATTATGTAACAAATAATTATTAGAAGCTTACGACATATAGACTGCCTTACTCTGAGTAGAAGGTAGGAGAGAATTAAACAGCAAAGGTGGGGTTGTTGGCTGCTTAAATTGATGAGACTAATTAATATCATGCACTCAGGACATGATGATGATTAGCACATATTCAGGGTTTTAGATAACCTAATTATGAGGGCATTTTGAGTATGTATGTATCTAACCCATTGCATTAAAAAATGAGAGTTTTTCATTTAGAGCACATAGAATAGAATATGGGACCCACAAATAAATTTACACAAATAGGGCTACATAGTATTTGATTGGGAAAACAAAACAAAACAAAACAAATCCCTCCCTATTCAACAAATGGTGCTAGCAAAACAGGATAGTCACCTGAATAAAAGTAAAACAAGATTCATATCTCTTATTCTGTAAACGTTAACTCAGAGTTATCCTGGAAGATGCTCTGTGATTCAAGTGCTTTCAGCATAAGCAGGAGGACCAGAGGTCATATCTCCAGGAACCATATCAATGGCAGTGGGTGTGACAGTCTACCCGTAATTCCAGCCTTGGAAGGTAAAAAGCAGGGCCTTCTGCAAGAGGCTAGTCATGTCTGCAGTCTTTGGCTGGGTTCATTAATAGACCTTACCTTAGTGATGAAGGAATAAAAGCAGTGGGAGAAGATTCTTGACATGATCCCAGGGACCCAACAGACTCACACATACATTTGCCCACACTCATGTATGCATACCTACATGCACAGACACCATACATGCCCAGACACCGCACCCACATGGGCATCATACATACACAGATACTTGAAAAGAAAAAAAAAAAACAACTCAAGTGAATTAAAACCTTAATTTGAAAGCCAAAGCCCTGAGAATGCTAGAGGGAGACAGGAGGAAAATCCTTCAAGATGTCGGCAGGCATAGCAGAACTTTCTGAAGGACTCCAGAGGAAGAAGGATAGCTCTAAGAGTTAACAGTTGAATTGAATGGAATTTAAAGGCTTAAACAAAGCAAGGAAATCTATCAGTAGAGTTAACAGACAGCCTTCAATGGGAGAAAATCCTTGTCAGCTACTTCAAACAGAAGGTTAAAATCTAGAACATATAAACAAACCCAAACTGCTAACAGACAGACCATGAACTGAGCAGAAGGGTCTCACAATAAGCAGCACACATAAACATGAACATTTTTAGGCATGTTTAACATCTCTAGCCTGCAGGGAAATGCATATGGAAACTAATTTGAGATTCCACCTCACTCAGCCAACACTCACCCATGTCAGACCAGCTGTCACCAGGAAAAAAAGCCAAAGGAATCCTGGTAAGGGAGAGAAAAAGCCAGTGCTGGCAGAGCTATAAACTGATGCAGTCACCATGGAAATCAGGCGAGAGATTCCTCAAGCTATTAAAAGTAGAGCTACCATTTGACTCAGCTCCAGGGTATACACCCAAAGGATTGAGATACCTTACCACAGAGACACTTACATACTATTCACAAAAGCCAGGAAATAGAATCAGCCTAGGTGTCTCTTGATAGATGGATAGGTCATGAAAACATGATATACATATACAATGGAATTTTCTTCAGCTATCAAGAAAAAAAAGGAATATACAGTTTCCAGGAAAATGAATAAATCTAGAGATTACTATTTAAGAGAGATGACTCAGACTCAGAAAGAAGAATGTACTGTCTCATGCAGATCTTAGCTTTTTCTTTTTGTCTGTATGTACATGTGTGGGTGGGAGCGTGATGGGTCATACAACTATAAAGGGGACCAAAATGGAGAAAAGTAGGCAATATGAGGAAGGCAGGCAATGGAACACGTGTGACATGAAAGCAGCAAGGATGCCACAGGGGTGGAAGGATAAAGGAGCAGGGACATAGAGAGATATGAGCAGATATGACAAAGGGAGTCAATAAAAACAAGCGTTTGCCAGCATTGTAAGGAAGCCTGATATTTCGTATGCTGTAGGAGGAGCTAAGGAAGGAGGAGTAAGGAGAGGAAGAGGAGGAAGAGCAGAAGGAAGAGGAGGGGCTGGGGAGAGAACAGGAGAGAGGGGAACATGGAAGCAGACATGTGTGTGTCTCTAGCAGTCAAAGGTAATTGGTATATCTAAGTTAGGTATTGGGTTACACCTCTGATTGTGTGAACATCTTGTTATTGAGCATTACCAGATATATAAAGCTTTCGGATAATCTAAGCATTAGAGTCTTGTTCCTACTGGGCCCGCGTGGATGGTGGGATGGTCTGGGCTCAGCCAAGCATTGTGGAGACACTGGTGTCTCATGAGTGGCAGGGCTGGTGTCTCTGACGGCCTGAGCACACTGCCTGAGCTAAGCAGCGGTGGTAAGCTGCAGCCGCTCCTGGTCACAGGCCTAGGCTAGTCGGGAACATGGTGGCTGATTAAGAAAAGCCAGATTGAATGCTGCCAATTTAAATATGTCCTGCAACAGTATGCTGTTTTTTAAAATTAAGACTAAATAAATAAAATAAATAGAAAACTGATAGAGTGCTTGCCTAACATTCAGTGGTCCTCGTATAGATCTCTAGAACCATACATACTGGGTGTGGTGCCAGTGGTCCCAGCTGTAGTGATGGTGGTGGTGGTGGTGGTGAGCTATTCTTCTAATCCCAGCACTAAGGAGGTCAAGACAGAAGGATCAAAAAGTCGAGGTTATCCTTGGCTACATGGAGAGATGGTGGCAAGCCTGGTCTATATGAGATTCTGTCTCAACACAAAACCAAAAAAGCAACATGGTATGAGCCATAGTAAATCCCGTCACTAATAGTATCTTTACCAGTAAGTTAATACCACCTCTTCAGGGATTGAGGGATGCCTAGTACTCTGCAACACTAATACTGTAATGAGACAGCTGGTTGTATGGTGAAGGTAAATCTGTCATTTCCATTCTTTTCTTAGACTCAAGGGTATCTGGTTCTTTGGACTATCATATTGTCACTATTGTATTTTATATTGTAGTTATCACACCATTGCATATGTCTGCACCACTGGACAGGTGGTATCTTTAGGCCATGGACCAAGTCACTCAAGCAACCCAACTCATCAGGATGCCCCAGCAGAGAACTCTGACATTACCACTCATCAGGATGCTCCAGCAGAGAACTCTGACATTACCTGCCTGCTATCTGCAGAGGGTATGAGTCCTTCCACTAGCTCATGACTGATTGACTGAAAGGAGACACCTCAGTCAGACTTCTTTCACAGGACCCCACTAAACTATGATTATAGTTCTTAGTATTTTTATTTTAAACTGCTGATTTTTTTCCTGGAGTAATAGGCAATCATTTGTAAAGATTTAAGTGATTCAAAAGATGTCAAATTAGTTAATTATATTAACAACATGGTTTGATACATTCAAGCAAATACCTAAGCAAATCAACCCTGATGCATTATGCAAGGGCCTAGAACCAAAACTATAAATGTTTATTGAGTGAATAAATAACATTTCATCTGGTCAAAATGAATTCTTATGCTATTTGTAGTCAAAATTTAGGAGAGTATAAATTTTTAACAAGTGAGTAAATTTGGCTTAGTTTCGTATAGGTTTATTTTTCCCTGGTAAAACTTTGAACATGGATCTCTTAATTTTTTAGACCTGGTGAATATTGAAGTCAAAGACATTTTTGCTGGAGCACATGCCAACTTTGTGACAACTCGTCGGGTATCAGTACGTGTTATTTCTCTTTTTCCTTTTAAGTTTCAGGAATCCTTTCTTTCTCTGGTGCTGGGGATCAAACCCAAAGCCTTGTATATGCTAGGCAAGCATTTTCTTCTAAGCTGTACCCACCTTTCCTTAAATTTCAGACTACTGTTTGAGACAATATATTATTTATTTTCAGACCTTTTACTAATGTGTTCTTCTGTTAAAATGGTGGACATGTTAACAAGACCTTGTATCTGAAAATGAACAGAGGGCTGGAGATGTGGCTCCATGGGAGGTTACTTGCCTTGCGTGCAAAAGCAATAGCCCTAAATTTGGTTCCAAAATGGGGTGGCAGGAGAAGGATGTGGGCAATGAGGGGCAGGCTCAAGACAAAAGAAGAGAGGGAAGATTGGGCAGGGGAGATGTCTGAGACAGAGGGGAAGAAGAGGTACAAAAATCAGGCTGTGGGGCACAGATGGGACAGCAGAGGAAGAACCAAATAAGAAGATGTGAAAGAATGGTTTCTTACTTGGGAGCTAGGAGGCAGCGTTTCCAGAGAAGCAACTGTGCAGGAAGGTCAAGACAGACAAGCGCAGAGTTTAATTTTAAGAGAGAGCAATAAATCTCCGGGTGGGGTCAGTGCAAGTAGAGGAGAAGAAGTGGAAACAAGGCTTTTGACAACAGAGACATTTGACAGGAAAGTAAAATTAGAAGATAATGGGATGGATTCTCATGAGTGACAGAAGAATGTCCCAGAGCAGGAGAGAGAAAACAGAGTCCAGTGCTGTGTCAGTTGTTCTCACTGGCTGTGATAAAACATTCTGACCAATAGCAAACTGGGGATGAAAGGGCTGAATTGGCTTACAGCTTACTAGTCCATCATGAAGGGAAGTCAGGGTAGGAACTCGGGGCAGGAACCTGGAGGCAGGAACTGAAGTAGAGACCCTGAAGGAACACTACTTAATGTCTTGCTGTGGCTTGTTCTGTTACTTTTCTTATAGAGCCCAGACTCATCTGCATGGGGATGGCACCACTTACAGTCAGCTGGGCCCTCACACATCAATCATTAATTAAGAAAATGCTCTAGAGACAAAAGCCATAGTCCAATGTGATACAGTCAGTTCAATTGAGATTCCCTAAGCTTTATGTCAAGATGACAAAACGTTAAGTATAGAATGGAGATGCCTAAGGAGAGAAATATGCCATTCTGGCTGCAGATGAGAGTGAGTTGGTGATTAGTAACTGCTTGATGACCAAAGCTGATGTGAGAGTGAGAGAAGCAGAGGAATGTGAGGAAAGCCAAAGAGAGATGAGCAATAGTATCAGAGTAAGAGAAAGCAACTGGCTTTGGAAGTGCCCATTGAAATTTGTGATCATAGCTTGAGTGTGGTTGGCCAGCACGATGGGCAGGTTGTCTTCAGTGGTGTTAGGCATTGGGAGTTGACTTTGAGTAATCCAGACTTGAACATAATGACAGATGAAATTTTGCAGTCCAATAAGGGAGGCCTAAAGGAGTCGTGGGAGTGATTAGAAGAGTGAAACATAGGAGCTAAGCTAGTTCTAGAGTAAGGAGATGATCACAGAATGAGATCTGATGTTATGGTCAGAGAGACTATTCCAAACGGATGCTTACAAATGGAGCAATTGTTAATGTAAAAGTCCAGTTTATGCCCTAGGCATAAGCTGGTGCTTTTTAAGTAAGGGTGATTTTGCATTCTAACAATCATTTGGTTGTGTCTGTAGACATTTTAAGTTGGTATGCTGACAGTGACTACTACTGGCTTCTAGTGGGTAAGGGCTAGGAACAGTAAGTACTAAATATCTTACTATGTGTAGGATCCTTCACAACGAAGAATTATCTAATCCCAGGAGTCAGTCGCTTCAGTTCGGAAACCTTCTCCCTGTCAGGAGTAGCTAAAATGAGGAGAGAATGGAGTGAGGATAAGATTGGGAGTGAGATGTTGAAGCAGGAGATAGACTGCTGTCATCAACTTTGAAGTTGCCAAGAATGAGAGCAGGGAGCACGAGGACAGGAGCAGTGGCAAGCCCACCAAGGGCCATGGTGCTTGTGAAGTTTCCAAGGAGAAGCTAGGGACTTTGAAGAGGAAAATAAATGACACATAGCTGCCAGTAGGGGGCAGATCATTGTACTGAGATGCTTAGATGCAAGAGAAAATAAACCTTTGTGAATGATAAGTTTCCAAACCACTGGAATTTAAATCTAAGTGCTCAGGTAGGAGCTGGAAGTGTGGCTCTGGATGAACAAAGTCCTGGCACAGACCCTGTCACCAGCATAGTGGGTCTTGACACTTGATGCATTGTATTTATACATATTTCCCAGAAGATTTTATTTGATTGAAGAAAAGTGGTGTGTGTGTGTGTGTGTGTGTGTGTGTGTGTGTGTGTGTGTGTGTTTGTATCAAGTGTCACTCTTGGCTATATAGTGAGACCCTATCTCAAATTACATATAAGATTGTGTTTATGGTATTTTCAACACATTGCCTACAATTTTCTGTGGCATTAATTGCATTCCTAATGCCATCAAGTTTCATCACTGTTTCTCAAACCTTTTAATCACCCCAAACAGACACCTGAGATCTATTAAACAAGAATTCCTCATTCCCTGACCTCCTCAGTCCTAGGGAATTTCTCCTTTGCTTGACATACTTTATATATGTGGAATCATAAGATTTCTATTTTTATTTGATTTATTTTCACTTAGCATGGTCTAGAATAAACACACCTTATATTAGAGTACCATTTTCAATGCTAAGTAATATTTCACTGCATATTATATTATCACATTGAAAATGCATTCATCTGTTGATCGATATTTTCATCTTATGGCCATTTGGATGATGGTAAGATGAATATTAATTTACAAGCACCTATTTCTGTCTCTATTTTTAATCTTTTCTTTCATGATTACACTTTTAAAAATACAGACCAAGCAATGGCCCAAGTTAGGAAACAGAATGTACAGGCCAGCCCTGATGCAAAAGCTCACCAAACCCCTGTGCAAGAGGACAGGCCTTTCGTGTGTCAGGCACTGTACTGATTGTTACTCAACATGTGTGTGCATTTCCCTGATCATTTTTGCTTTTATCTTCTTGCTTAAAGAACACTAGGTCCACAAGTGTTTCCAGGAGAATCCTGCCCGAAATGATCCGAATCAACCAGTCTCTGGTAAAGAAATGGAGAGCAGCAAACAAAGGAAAAGATCATCAAGATGCCAGAAGGTAAGCTAGCTTGATGACGTAGAGCAGAGCCCCTTCTGTGCTTCTGAAATCCTAATCACTTTGCCCTAGCTGTGAGAAAGAAGGGTTGGCTCTGTCCTAACAGAATTTACATTTGGGGTTGATTCTCTTTTACTATCTTTTGGTTGGATTGGTCATTGATGTGCACGGTAATTATTTGTTTATTTAATATTAGAGCTACAAGGAGAATGTATATGGCACGTAACTTTCTAAGTAAGGGAGATGTATGAATGAGTCTTAGTAGCAAGTTGTACTGCATTCAGGTCTTCATAGTTGATTCACTAGCATTTCAGAATTTAGGCCTTCAAAGTGACTGGTTGTGTTCATTATTCAAATGCAAATGCACAGAAAATCAACTATAAACAGTTCTGGTGAGATACAGTAGTAACATTTACAAGCTGTATGCTCATAATATGGAAATTAATGAGTCTAGAGCTATTATTTATTCGTATATAAGATAAAGGAAGCTATAGGTATTTCTAACCTTCAGCCCAAAGATCACATGAATCCTAGGCTACCTATAAGTACTGCTCAACACATGTGTATATGACAGTGGTTCTCAACCTTCCTAATGCTGTGACCCTTTAATACAGTCTCTCATGTGTAGTGGTCTCCAATGTAAAATTATTTTTGTTGGCACTTCATAATTAATTTTGCTTCTATTACAAATCATAATGTAAAAATCTGGTATTTCCAATGGTCTTAGGCCACTTTTATGAAATGGTCATTTGACCTCCCCAAAGAGGTTGCAGTTCACAAGTTGAGAAGCACTGGCATATAACAATGTCACCTCAAAATGTCAAAATTCTGGACACTGCCCAAATGTGACTTGGCCCTTGTTATTATGTTTGCAGAGAAATCAGCTTGATATTTTCATCTTCTGCTTGTTTGACTGCAAGCTTTCTGAAGAAAAGGTAAAGCTTCAGTGGAAATTACCTTTATTTAAATTACTGGGGGCTGTGTAAAAGAAAACTTATAGAACCAAGTTGAGTGTGAATTTTGTCACCACACATTCCACCATAGAGAATTTTCTGGTTGATAAAGGATTCTTTCATGTTATAAACTAACTCCTCCATATTCCTTTCTCTGTTGTTTAATTGGAGAGAATGGCATTTTAGTCAGGCTCCTTATGTCTACAGATAAACAGCTGTGCCTAAACATGCTTTACTGTTTCAAAACCAGGACTCTCATGTAGCCCAGCTAACTTTGATCTCACTGTGTAGACGAGGAGGACCCTGCATGTCTGACTGTCCTGTCTTCATCTTCTAAGTGCTGACATTACCTAACAGTTTAAGTAATTGTTTTAATGCTCAGTATTTAGGCCTTCTATCTCTCATTCACATGAATATCTCTCTCTCTCTCTCTCTCTCTCTCTCTCTCTCTCTCTCTCTCTCCCTCTCTTACTCCTCCCTCTCTCTCTCTCTCCCTCCCTCCCTTCCTCCCCCTCTCTCTCTTACACACACACACACACACACACACACACACACACACACACACACGCTCACACGATCCATATGCCCAGGAATTCCAGCAAGTCGTTTTTCTTCCTTTGCATGTGTCTTAATTAGGGTTAGTATTGCTGTAATGAAAGAACATTGAAATGAAATGAAAGAAAGGAGAGGATGAGGAAAGAATAACTGGAAAACATCATAGAGCTATATGAAACCATCAGAGAACATTAAGTAGTAAAAGGGTAGAAATAAAGGCAAACAAATCAGGTTTGTTGAAAGGTAGTGCAATAGTTCCCATCAACAGTGAAGGGAACCTTAGTTTTTAAGACAAGAGCTGAGCCCTGAACCTGGAGCTTGCTCCTGTGACTAGGTTTGATGGTCAAGAGGTTCCTGGATATCATTCTCCACCTCCCAGTTCAGGTCACAGGTACACAGGCACCAAGGTTATTGGCTTTGTATGTGGGTGCTAGAGAACCCAGGTCCTCTTGCCTTCACAAATACACTCTCCCCTTCTGAACCATCTCCCTGCCCTATTTTGAGTTACCACTGGCCACTGTAAAAGGAAGTTTCTCTGGCCAAACCTGACACTGGCACTGTTTTCTGGGCATAAGTGTAATTTTTCAGAAGGAAAACTGGTTCATATTCATTTAGTAAAACAAGAGCAGTAGCTTCCCCATTAAGATCTGTGTTTTCCTTCCTGTGTATGAGACCTCAAGTTCAATCAGAAAGCGGCAGGTGACTAGAGAATTTGTACTATTGCACCAGTGAGTTTATGATGCCTGGCCAGTCAGTACTGTTGACTTCGAGGTCCACAGCTGAGAAGACTCTTACGGACAATTCTCCCCAAGCAGCTTTAAAAGTTGACAATATAAGGACTAGCCAGAGGAAAGAATTTCCTAGGAACTAAAGAAACTTAGCAAGATAAGTGCCATGGCTTCTGGCTGACAGTTCACTAGGCATCATCTTTTCAGAGTCTGCAAAACATCTGTGTATCTATAACAGGTCCCAGCCAAAAGCAGAGAAGAAATCTGGACATTGTTTGCCTTGCCCTCTGCCATCTCTCCCCCATTTTCTCTTTCTAGTTTGGAAGGGAAAGACTCTCCAGGACACGATGTCCCCTTTTTTCTTCAGACTCATGTTTATTGTACATAGGGGAATTTACTATACTAAATTCTAAGAGTTAATGCCATATCAGCTCAAAATACATCAAATTGGCATATTGCTTATTTCCAGCTAAAATCACCTAAGGCATGATAACTACAGAACAGATTAACCAGAGTATCTGGCCTGTTTTGTTTTTGTTTGTTTTTCTTTTGTTTTATCCAAAATATGTCTATTGGGAAAGTTACCACTCATCTCGAATCAGGGACTTTCAGTGCTGCTTACCCCTGAAAGAGCATCCTTCTGTCAGCCTTGCTTTTCCACCTGTAGGCTGACAGAGGACTGTGCGTGGCTAACGACTGTGATGATTTTATAGCATCCTGGGCATTTCACATCCATAAAGTAGGAATTGGTGCTCTGCACCAAATGCTTTTTCTTTTGTTTCCTCTTCTCTTCTGGAGAGGAATGAAGGAGATCCTTTGCAGGCATGTTCTTGCAGGGAGGTCTTCACTGCTGGAAACGTTGGTTTGTTTTTCTACACGTAGCAAGCAATAAATAGTTAAGGGCTGAATGAAAGGTGTGTAAGGGAAAGGAGAATGGTAAGTGGAGTTGTGAGGAACCTACATGGATACTCACTGGAGTAGCTCTTTTAGCTACACACACACACACACACACACACACACACCTCTCCTACTTACTCCTTAAGAGTTACTATCTTAGCCTACTCACACATTTATCTTATCATTCCTTCACAAACATTATTTGTCTAAAAAGTGCAAAACATGTTTGTGTCATTTCTTTGGATGTATCTTGTTCCTATGTACATATAATTTTAATAAAACTTATATCTCTTTTTCATGGTATTTTTTCCTTTTGTTTATTGCTTGTATGAGAATCCTCTATACTTATATCCTTCTTAGGCCCACCTAAAGATTCCACAAGGCCAGGAGCAAGGCAGAAGTGTTCTCTCCTCTTCTACA
Organism: Grammomys surdaster; assembly: GCF_004785775.1. Taxonomy (NCBI): domain Eukaryota; kingdom Metazoa; phylum Chordata; class Mammalia; order Rodentia; family Muridae; genus Grammomys; species Grammomys surdaster. Next base: position 2,012,342 of record NW_021620660.1, read on the forward strand.
ATACTGTCTTTTTAAAGAAGAAAAATATCCATGACCACTTTTTGGGAGTTTTAAACTTCCAGGTGACAGCTGCGAAGGAGAAAGAATTTTTGAGAAATATTGACAGTTATAATTTGTATAAATTCTTGTTCTAATATCAATATTGATACTTAATCAGCAAGCCCCAAATATGTGTTGATTATTTTTTTTAAAGCTGTTAGACTTGCTTGATGCTTGTCATGAAATATGACTTAATCAACCTGCCAACTAGACAGTATCTGAGCAGTATTTTAATGTAGTAAGTGGTCAGGGTTGAGAAGAATTGGGTAAATATGCAAGGATCTAGGACTGGTGGAAATATCAAGAACAGAATTTTGAGGTAAGAGATTCAGACTCTCATTGAACAAACAGTGTGTTCATTAATGAATTAATGTGTCTTTCAAAAAATTTCTAAAATGAACTGTCAAACCTCTGTGCTGACAAGGTCCCTGGCAATAGTGAAACCACTATTATTCCATCACCCCACCTCTAATGTAACCGGAAATGTAAAGCTTAAGCAAAACTGGTGGCTAGACACAGTGGTGCAGTCCTGTAATCCTAGTACTTGGAAGCTGAGGCAGGAAGGTCACAAGTTTAAGACCAGCCTGGGTATACTAAGACTTTGTTCCAAAAAGTAAGCAATTATAAATAAATAAGTATACAAATAAATAATTAAACAGAAATGGCACCATATGTAGAGAGTAAACAATTCCAGTCTGTGGAATAGACTGACTGTCGGGATTGATGGTTTTTAGACTTAATTTACAGAAACTTTCTAGAGATCAGCTTGTAACTCTGTGGTATAGTGTTGCTTATCATGTATAAAGTTCTAGGTCAGAGGCCCTGGGCTCAATCCTAGTACCATAAAATAAAATAAAATTAAATTAAATTAAAAAAATAAAATTCTGCTAAAATTGCAGCCCATGCTTGATGTTACTGATTCAGAGATAACAAGTTGTGGTTTATTCCTTTTTAACATGAATCTTTACACTTCTGTGTTGCTCTAGTCTATTATTTTGAAAAGAAGCAATCTTTAAATAAAGTTAATATTTTGTGCATGCTAAGACAGAAACCAAGTAATATTATTTGGAGTTTTAAAATGCTCTATTCTCATCTGTTTGTGTATTTTTAATGCTTTTTGTGTTCATAGAGATAATGGAGAGAATAATTTCATTGATGTGGACTTAAAACTGGCAAGGGATGTCTTCAAGAAGTTAACAGCAGAGAAATGGATTTCTTCCTTGGTAACAGCCACTATCTGTTAAACTTACCTGAGATACTGCACAATTATACTTCTTCATAGGAATAAATAAACCAGCAGCTTAGTTTTGGTGGGAGGTGGGGCTGAATAGAAGGCTAGTCACTTTAGAAAGGTTCTTTAGCCCAGACATTGTGATAGGTGGTGGCATTTACTTTTTTAGTAAACCATTCAATGAACAATAGATATAGTCTTTTGTTTCCAACTGGAAGAAAGTAATACTGAGACAAACTTCTTTCTGGAAATGCACATGGAAAGAACAGGGGTTTGGGAAGCAGGATACCCTCTATGGTGGATGATCAAAAAAGCTCAGTGTCTGTTTTGAGATGAATCTTGGGTGCAGCCTTCTGAGTAACAGACTCCGTATATGTGCCACTGCAACTAGCTTACTGAATTGTTTCTGGAGAACTTTTCATTAGTTTCAAACTGACTAGTCACTGTGTATGTTCATCTACATGTGATTTCACTTTATTTCCTTCATGTCTCATAATATAAAATGGACAGATGGCTCACTCAAAGACTACCTCAAGGGTATGTGAATGAAAAGGTTGACCATGGTTCATCAATAGACTCCAGAAGGTCTAAGTGAACTTTCTAATTGGAAGATAGTAGAATGAAACCTGCAGCCACAATTTGTAGTCATTCACAATACTGTGTCTTGTGTAAGTTGGCCTTGTTCTTTGTCCCCTTTTGACCACAGATAACCACCTGTCTTGAGGAGAATCTGCTCAGAGGGCTTCCATACAGTTCTCTACATCAAGAAGCTCTATTGATTTTTCTTTTGCTCCCAGAATGTTCCATTATGCAGGATCCAAAGAACTGGAAGACCCTGGCATTTGAATTTGCAAAAGCCATTCATGAAATGAATTCACAGTCATTATCATTCCTGAGTAAGTTTTATATCATTTTATATTCTGTAGAATCACTTTTGAAGTAGAAATCATAGCAGACATTGGAGAGCTTTTCTAATACTTATTTTTGTAAATTTTATATGAAGTTTTATAAAGATCAACCCAAAACTATTACATCTACCATATTTCTCACCACACAAAGCAAGTGTTGTTCTTAGAAGTAGACAGGACTTTGGCATTAGACTTTGTTAACCATACAGTGCCAGTCAAGATAAATCATACTTTATAATTTTTGATTACTATTTGAAAACCTCAAAATTTTGACCAAGAGTGATGAAAAGCAATATTAAACTTCTCATCACTGTTATTTTATTCAAATTGTGGAATTTTTCATAATTTTAAGTGAATGTTGAAGGTCTGATGTTTTAAAAATACAAAGCTACATACATAGCTATATATAGATATAGAGCTATAAACTATCCCTGTCCCATCTTAGGGTGAGTTACAGACTCTAATTTTTATGTGTAACCATGAAAGCATCCTTTTATGGTAGCTATGAATATGACTAAGTGGGTAAATGTGCTTCTTCCAAGCTCAGCACCCACATGGAAAGCTAGCATGGTGTGTGCACTTGTAAACCCAGAGCTGCAAGGAACAGAAGAAGGAGAACTGAGGTTTACTGGCTACCATTCTAGGTCTAGATTCAGTGAAAGACCATCTCTCAAGGGATGATAAATCAAGACACTGATAGAATGATAAATCAAGACACTGGACATCCTGCTCTATCCTTGGTGCATGTACCCACAAATGAGCACACACATGTGCGTATACCACAAACATACACATACACACACACACACACACACACAGAGAGAGAGAGAGAGAGAGAGAGAGAGAGAGAGAGAGAGAGAGAGAGA
>NW_021620660.1:2015395-2032998 GCF_004785775.1 Grammomys surdaster
AGAGAGAGAGAGAGAGAGAGAGAGAGAGAGAGAGAGAGAGAGAGAGATTTATAACAACCCTCTCTCAAGAACTACCAAGTGTTGCTTAAGGTTAAACTATCTCTGAAATGTGAATAACTAGAAGATAAAAAGAAAAAAGGGCAGGCTGTTGGGGCTGGTGGCTGATTGCAGAGGGCAAAGCAGGTACGGGAGTCACCAGGCTTGGCCAGTTCAGGTTCCCTGTGGTTTTCAATCAGAATTGTTCAAGTAGGCTCCTGGAAGTCCTGAGCACGTCATCTTGGTTTACTGTTTTCTTACTGTGTCTATACCATGGAAAATCAACTGGCTAAATCAATTGAAGAATGAACATTTCAGTACCAGGACTGTCTTCCATCACTGCCTGTTCCTTCACTTGAAGAATGATTAAAAACAAAAACAAAAACAAAAACAAAACAACCTTGGATCAGTGAAACCATTTGCAAATAAAGAAGAGTATAAGAGAACTGAAGAAATAGTTCAAAAGTTTCAAGATGGAGTTGGCAAAAGATTGCATCAGAAGTTACTTGAAAGGGCTAAAGGAAGAAGAAACTGGCTGGAAGAGTGGTGGCTCAATGTTGCCTACCTGGGCATGCATATTCCATCACAACTGAATGTGAACTTCATGGGTCTGTCTCCCCATTTTGAACACAACTGTCCTGCAAGGGAAGGCATTCAGTTAGAAAGAGGAAGTATACTGCTGGGGTACAACTTGAACTCCTGGCAGCTGCTAAGACAAGAAGAATTGCCTGTACATAAATCTGGAAATATTCTTCTACACATGAACCAATTTCGAATGTTGTTCTCTACCTGCAAGGTTTCGGAAATTACTAGAGATTTGATTATGAATTATTTTAAGACTGAGAGTGAAGACCATTGTCCAACCCACATTGCTGTGCTGTGTCGAGCCAGAACGTTTGTCTTTGATGGTACTGCATGAGGGATGTTTGATCACCCCGACAGTACTTCTCAGACCACTGACATACATCCACAAGAAGTGCTGGAACGAACCTGCTGGACCCAGTGTAATGACATTAACTAGTGAGAAGAAAACTTGGTGGGCAAAGGCAAGAGAATATCTGATTGGTCTTTATCCAGAGAACTTGACTTAGAAAAAAAACCAAACCAGTTTATTTGTGTACTCCATAGAAGACACCAGTCAGCATGCAACCCCAGAAGATTTTTCTCAGGTTTTTGAAATGCTTCTCAGTGGAGATCCAGCAGTACGGTGGGGTGACAAGTCCCATAATTTGATTTCCTGTGCTAATGGAATGTCTGGCTGTTGCTGTGAGCATGCTCCTTCTGATGCAATGGTTATGGTGCACGTTGCACATTATGGCGAGGAGAGACTCTTAGGGATGGAAGGAAGGTGGAAGGGTGCAGAAAAAGTCCGGGATATACCATTGCCAGAGGAGCTGTTTTTCACCGTGGATGAGAAAATACTGAATGATGTCTCCCAAGCCAAAGCCCAACACCTCAAAGTGGCATCTGATCTGCAGATAGCAGCATCACCTTCACATCTTTTGGCAAAAAGCTCACTAAGAAGAAGGCCCTTCACCCTGATACCTTTACTCAGCTTGCTCTTCAGCTCGCCTATTACAGACTTCACGGATGCCCTGGTTGCTGCTACGAAACAGCCATGACGAGATACTTCTACCATGGCCGAACAGCGGCTGTGTGATCGTGTACAGTGGAGGCCGTCAGGTGGTGGCAGGCCTTGCATACCCCTCTGCCAGTCTCCTTGAACATCAGCAAAAATGTTAGAAGCTTTTGTGAAGTATAATAAAATGATGAAAGATTGTTCACATGGAAAAGGATTTGACCGTTACCTTTGGCTCATAGCAAGAGGAAAGTCTGCCTGTTCCGGAACCATTTGAGGACCCACTTTTCTCCAGAAGTGGAGGAGGTGGAAATTTTGTGCTCTCAACAAGTCTGGTTGGTTGTTTACAAGTTCAGAGAGTCATGGTTCCTATGGTACATAGTAGATATGGATTTTTCTACCATATCAGAGACTACAGGTTTGTGGTGGCATGTACATCCTGGAGGTCATGTCCAGAGACTGATGCAGGGAAGCTAGTTCAGATGGTTTCTCATGCTTTCCACAATATGATACAGCTGAATGACACCGCTCATCTTTAGAGACTCAGAGACAGACACAGATCATAGAAACTCGGTACGAAGAGTAGTACAGTGATGTGACATGGAAGGAATGCTGACTTAAAGGAAGCCTGTTAATGTAGGGATTAGGAGAGTGATGCTCTCTAGATTTGCTCTACCTTAAAGCCTCCTGTGTTGCAACAGCAGTGCAAAGTCAGACATAGTGAATAGAACTATGCAATGTTTAAGCCTCAACAATCTGTACAGCTTAACAATACAAATTCTACTCTAATGTTAAAATATTTCTTGGTACATGTATAGGTTACAAATCCTCTGTGAATGTAATTGTAGAGTCTATTTCTCAAGCATTTTAATACCTTCTAATTGCCAGAGGGATAAAGCACATGGTTAGATACTAGTTTCCCTGACATCAGTGCCTTCCAGACCCAGCACAGGAGTACAAGCCTGTGAGATTTCATGGGAAAACCACTATTTCAATAGTAATAGTAATCTAAACTAGCTCCTTTGAACAGACAAAACGATCAAGTTGTATTAGAAGTTTTTACACTACCACAGAAAAGAATATTAGCAAAACTCATTATGATATGTTGTAATTCATTTTGTGAATATAAAATTAAAGCACTTCCATGTCAACTTAGTTGTTAGAGCTAGTGGCTTTTAAAGGGTTAAATGTTGAGTATGATTCTCAGAACTTTACAATTGTTTCTCCTTGTTATTCAAAATGGTGGCTTATAGACTTTCTCCCATTGCTATTCAAAGTGGTGCATATTCTCAAAGAATAAAAACAAAAGAAAAAAGAAAAAATTTAAAAATCCCATGTTCCTACCATCTCCTTTTTAAAAGTACCAAAATCCAATGTAATCTCAATAACATTAAAAGTGAGGTGTAAGATATTTAAAATAAGTGTATATCCATATGTGACAGCTGTTTATGTAATCTGAAAATAGGCATTACTTAATTTTTAGGTAGAAGTGTCAGTAATATTGCATGGCATTCGTCTGTATATTTTTTAGATTTTTGTAGCTGTTTGACAAAATTGCTAGCTTGAAAGTAATGACATCAGTACATAATCTTAACCCTGGCACCCAGATGATGAGGCAGGAGGTTTGGTAGAAGCGCAAGGCCAGCTTGGGCTACATACTAAGGGCTACATAAAAATACCCTATCTCAGAAACATCAAATCAAATAATAACAACAGAAGCAAAGAAAATGATGGCCAGTTGGTTAATCAAAATCATTAACAATTGTTGGGAGCCGACTCCTAGCAGAAAGCGGCTATCATCTTTGCAGCCATCTTGAACCATGTACCCTGACAAGAGACTTGTTTTCAACAACCCGCAACAGCTGAGCACACTCTGATAAACATCTTGTTTTTCTCACATATCTTGTTTTGCTGTTTAGTGCTGCCAGCAGCTAGGCGCACGTGGTCTCCACGCAGCTAGCTAGGTGCACATGATATCCATGCTGCAAGGCACATGACATAGTGCCTTCAGCTGTGCTTGTCCACAAGGGCGTGTGGTAAAGGGTATAATACCCAGGATTTCCTTTCACTAGATAAGACTTGATCAGACCCTCTGTGTTGTCTCCATTCTTCGCGTTTCTTGTCCCTCCATCCCAACTCTCTCTCCTGCTAGACTCTGACGTGTGGACCGGAGCAGCAGAACCGGCCATTACAAAGTGGCCCCCAAACGTGGGGCAGAACTGGCAGTTACAAATAATTTTCTTCAAATTCTAAATTTGGATTTCTTTAATTTTAATAGATTAAAGCTTTGCCCTACATCTGTTGAATAGTATGTTGTTTGTGATAATATCCATAGAAGAGTTGCTTTATGGTTATGATGGTAGATATGGGAAACATTGTCTAATTCTTATTTCAAACATCCCAGGAGAAACAGGGGTTTAAGGGCTGAAAAGAGGAATACATTTGTCATGTTTGATTTTCACACCCTCAGGAAAGCGATGGGCATCTTTGGAAGTTTCTTCTCTGAACATACTGGTCCAGATGCTAAAGAAGACCATAGTCTCTCAACTGTGGGATGGAGTTCCAGAGATGCAGCGTGTGTCTAATACTCAAGTTCTTTTAGAAGTGATAAAACAGGTGCATAAGGTAAAGTGTCCTCTTAAGGAATGTATATGCCAATTTATTAAATAATAATTCCTTAGTTCTCAGCCAGTTAAACTTTTTAAAAATACTTTAAAGTATAATTATATAATTTCTCCTTCTCTTTGTTCTCTGAAACCCCTTCTTTGTCTCCCTGACTTTCTCTCAAATTCATGGACTCCTTAATTATTTTTCATATATATATGTATAAACGCTTAGATGTATAATTACAACCTACTGAGTCCAATTAGCGTTGCTTCTACGCATCTGATTTCAGAGTTGGCCACTAGCCAATTGGGGGAGCATCCCTGGAGATAACTCATTTCCCTCTCAGCAGTTCTTGAGTTGACTGTAGTCTTTTTTGTAAGGGTGGGACCCTGTGACTGTTCCTTCTTCTGCAGTAACATGTCTGTAGGTACTGTCATTGCTCCATCCTCATTTTGACAACCTCAGTATTAAGATATGGTAGGTGTAGCTTCCCTTTCATTACTAGGAAACGCTATCATACACCAGACTTCCTGGTCCTCTACCTTTTAAAACCTTTTCACCCCCTCCTTCACAGTATTCTCTGGAACTTGGATATAGAAGTTGTAGATGTTTCCACTGGGTCGGGGCAACATTGTTCTCTGCATTTTGACCAGTTGTAGTTTTCTGTAATGATCTTCATTTGTTACAAAGAGAAGCATTTTTGATGAGGGTTAAGAGCTACAATTATCTGGGGATGCAAAGATGATTGTTTAGAATGCGGTTAGGAGGTATACTGGTCTAGTAAAGTGGACAGTAGTAGGCTCTTCTCTAAGACTATGACCTCTCTGGCTCTGGGTAACTGGCTAGGTTTCCAGTACCAGGTATGATGTCTCTCCTGTTAAATAAGCCTTACATCCAATATAAGAGATGTTGGTTACTGCCAGGATTTGAGTGCCACCTTTAGAGATATTTGGCCATATTGGTCATGCTGTAGAGCATAGGCATCATGACTGGGTAGGACTATGGTAGCTTCCCTCCCTTGGCAGCTTCTGTAGTATGCTCCGAGACTTCTGAGATTATAAAAACTGGTCCCCAGGTCAGGAGGCTTTCAGGTCAGATCAGCATCTAATGCTGTTAGGCCAGCATCTGAAGTATATGGTGTCTTTACCCATACTGGGTAGCAGACAAAGGCAGCAGCAATATCCCATTTTGTTTTGGGAATCTCTTGAGCTACCCTGACCAAAACTCTAAAGGAAGTAATTTCTTATGCATAGCGCTGGAGGTTTTGTTAGATAGTCCGTAGCCTTTGTAGGGAGCATTCTGAGTCCAAGTGACATAACTTCATCACACACACACAAGCACATGCACACGCACAGTGTGTGTGTGTGTGTGTGTGTGTGTGTGTGTGTGTGTGTGTGTGTGTGTAATTGTAGGTTGATATAAAATAAAATGATTCTTTATGGCTTTTTCGAACATCCTTAATGTCATTTTCTCTGCCTGGCCCATCCTTTCCTCTATTGACCCCCTGTCTCCTCCCTAATTAAAGTCTCTAAGGATTTCACATTTCCCCTTTCATATCATTTGTATCTGATTATTCCCCTGCAAGCATTTTTTCTCTTACACTGTATCCCCATAGTCCCTTTTTACTCTCCTGGTTTCTGTGGTTTCTCCATGCTCTATGCACACACCCAACGATTACCTAACTCAGCACAATCATTTATAGCTCTGTTTCCATGAAATTTCCACTTTTATTTAGAGTTGAATAATAGTCAATAGTGTATATGCACCACATTGCATTTTTCCATTCATAAGTTGTTTCTGTTTAGGTTGTTTCCATTTTCTAGCTATTGTAGACAGCATGGCAAAGTGAATTGCTGAGGAAGTATCTGTGAGTAGGGTATTGTGATATTTTGAACGAAAATGGCCCTACTGGCTTTTATGTTTAAATACTTGTCCTCCAGTTGGTAGCTGTTTGGGAAAGATTATAAGATATGGTCTTGCTGGAGAAGTACGTTACTTGAAGAATTATCCCCCTGGAGGCAGGCTTTGAGGTTTCAAGGATTTATGGTATTTTAGATTGCCTCTCTCTATTTCCTACTTGTAATCAAGATGTGTGAATACATACATACATACAGATATGTGCTCTTACCTATTCCTGTTGCCATGCCTTTTTGGACTCCAACCTTCTGAATCAATAATCATAATTAAATGCTTTCTTTTATGTTTTTTTCGGTCATGATGTTTTATCCTTTAAGCATATACCAGCAGTTCTCAATGTGTGGGTCACAACCTATCTGGGGGTTCCAATAACCATTTCACAGGGTTCACCTAACACCATTAGAAAGCAGAGATATTTACATTATGACTCTTAACAATAGCAAAATTATAGTTATGATGTAGCAACAAAAAAATTTTATGGAATTTGTTGCATTAATCTGTAATTTAATCTTTCTGTTAAGTCCACTTACATTCAAAGTTATAACTGAGAACAGTTGGCTTTGGTGAATGATTTTGCTTTCCATCCTGTATGGTTTCTTGTAAATTCCTTTCTTTCAATATTGTTAGTGTTGGATCTTCCTGGAGAAAAGTAAAGATACATAGAGGTTAATAAAGTAGTTAATAAGAATTATTCCAGTGCTGACATAAAAAATAATTTTGTGGTTGGGGCTCATCACAACATGAGGAATTGTATTAAAGGTCACAGCACGAGGGAGGTTGAGAACCACTGGCATATATCAAGGAGTGGTACAGCTGAGTTATGTGGTGGATTTTTGTTTGGCTTTTTGAGTATTCTCCATACTGATTTCCAGAGTGGCTGCACCAATTTGCAATTTCACTGACAGTGAATGAGTGCCCCCCTCTCTGCAGGTCTCTCTGGTATCTGTTGTCACCTGCTTTAGTGATCTTAGCCATGTTACTAGGGTAAGATAAAACCTCAAAATTGTTTTGATTGCATTTCTCTAATTCCTAAGGATGACGACCATTTTTTCGAGATGTTTCTTAGCCATTTTTATTTATTCTCCCATGAACTCTCTTTTTTGACCCATAGCTCATTTTCTAAAATTATTTTATGTTTATATTCCAGCCATTGCTCCTCCTCAGGTCCCCCCACCAACAGTTCCTCATACCATTCCTCCTCCTTGCTTCTGAGAGGGTGCTTCCCTCCGTCCCAGGTAGCCCTCTTCCTTGAGGCTTCAAGCATCTCAAGGGTTAGGTGTACTTTCCCCACAGAGGTCAGACCAGGCGGGTGTCCTTCCATCTCCTTTCTCTTTCTCCTTTCTCTTCCTCTTCCTCTTCCTTCTCTTCTTCCTCCAACTCCTTCTCTGCCTCCTCCTTTTTTTTCTATGGCTTTGCAAAACATTTGGGGGTCTGGAATGGCAATCTCTCCAGCATTTTGCTCAGTATTGCTTTGACTATACGAATTCTTTTCTGGATCCATATGCATTTTTCTCTTTTTTTGTGGAGAATAATGAGGATATCTTGATTGGGATTGCATGAATAACAGTACAAATGTTGTATTGATTACAACATTAACTAATTACAGTATTAATTTTTCAACAAGCATGGCCTCTTTTTCCATTTCCTGCTATCTTTATCTCTTTCCTCAGAGATTTAAAGTTTTTGTTGTAGAGGTCCTTTACTTCCTTGGTTAGGTTTATTCCTAGATGATTTATTTTTCATGATTTTTTAATGGGAGTGTGTGTATGATCTTGTACTCAGCATGTTTGCATGTTGGTGTTGGTGTATAGAGAGTATAAGTGTTACATCTCTGAAGGGAAAGATATCCTGGCAGTTGGGAGCTGAGGAAAACCTCACAACAATCCTCACTCAAGAGATTTCTTGGGAGGGAAAATATCAGAAGAATGACTGCCTCTGCTCAGGGCAAGAAGCAGCCAAGACTTATATAGGGTTTCTTGGGGAGTGGAGCTTTCCATGGTGGCCTGAGATTATTGGAGGAATTATATGGCCTGATCTTAGGGCAAGCTCAGGATTTGGTGAGATTTTTTTTTTCCTGTAGAGTAGGCCCTGGTTACTCTTCTACCTCAAGGGCCTTTGGAGCTTCTCAGCAGCCCAGCCCTGAAATTGGAGCTACTCAAGGCACAGGGATGGGGTGTCCTACCTTGCATGCAGATAGGTGTCAGGCCTTTCAGCCAGAGGTCTCCAAGGGTGGAGCCTATAAGGAGAGTCTCTATGTTTAGCCTGGAAAGCCACCCTGCTGCCTGCGTCACTGCACAACAAACCTCACACAAAAGACTCATTGGGAAAAACACAGGTGGCTGGGTGGCTGTCTCTGGTTGCAGAGAAGCATCAAAGAATTGAGCTGGAGGCAGACTTAATATAGGGTTTCCTGGGGGTGGAGCTTTCTAGGGTGGCATGGAGTTGGTGGCATTTTATGGCCTGGTCTTGGACCATTTTACTCTGTAGGACAGAGTGTGGCCACTTCCTCTTTGAGGGGCTGGATCCAGCCATTATGGCTGGTAGAGTGTTCTCTTGGTAGAGCCTGGAAGGTTCAGGGTCCTGGGGTGGAACCCTGCTACTCCTGTGCCTCCAGGGCTTATAGGAAGGTTAATGAATTTTGTAAGTTTATCTTATATATTGCCACTTTTCTGAAGTTCTAGAAGTTTTCTGATTACGTTTTTTGTATCTTTCCACATATCACATCATCTGTAAATAGGGCATTTTACTTATTCTTATTTTCTTATTATTATCCCTCAATAATAGAGGGAAATCCTTCTTGACTTATTGCTCTCTAGACTTAATTGACTTACTACCTCTATTGATTTCTGATTGTGTTAGTTTGGGTCATTTCTTTATTTTAATTAATTGAGACAAAGGTCTATTGATTTTGTTTATTTTCCCCAAAGAACCAGGTCTTATTAATTGATACTTTGTATTGTTTAGTTGTTTCTATTTATTTTATTTTCCTCTGAGGACTCCTTTTAATGTGTTCAGATATCAGGTGTTGTGTTTTTATATTTGTTTATCTCCAGAATTTTAAAAATTTCTTTCTTGTTTTATTTTTTGATTAATTTATCACCTATTTAGTTTCCATGAATTTGTGTACTTAATAGAGAGTAACTTAATTATGAGACTATAACAATCTAGTCTTCAACTCAATCAGAGACTTGAGAAGGAATAAATATTACCTGAGTAAGTAGGTAGTAAAGGCAAGCAGCTTCCAAAACTACAGAAATGACAGAGAAAGCTGGCTGCCTGGATAATCTCACAAATTTCTCTATAATGCTGAAGCATTCCTCTTCAGCATTATAATTCCTCTGAAGCAGGAATTATGAAAGACTGCTTACCTTGTCTTGACAAAGCTTAGCAGTTGACTTCCCTGCTTCCCATTTGTCTGTTTTGGACAGCATGTTGTATACCGTTGAAGAATTCTTGCCCAGTGGCTATCTTGCCATATTTGAATCAAGCTCCATATGAAGGTTCTTCAATGTTCGTCATCTTTTTGAAGTAGTATGGGGGTACTGCTAGGATCAGACCTGTCCCACTGTCATAAAAGGCCTTTTATCAATAAGATCTTTAAATGCCATATTCTGTAGTCTCTGAGGTTTTTGAAGAACATCTATTAGTCTATCTGCATAGGTAAATGTTTGTTTCTAGCTATCTGTTCAACTTTGAAAACCTATTTCTGTAATAAACTAGACATGTTTCTAACATGACCATGAGTTTGACTGTCTGACTATTAACTGGTATTATCTTAATTATCCTAAACAGTTTGTAATAGTAACTTTCAAAAAGACTAGAAGTTAACATTGCATTTTTAAGATTTACATAGATACAATAGCTTAAAAGGAGATGATACATAGTATGTTGTAACAAAAAATAACCTTAATTTTATATCAATATATAAATATCTATATTAATATAAGATTTTTGTTAGTAGTAGCTCTATAATTTAAGAATAGATCCAATAATCCACATTCTTATTATTCCTATAACCTACCTCTCCCTTTTCATCCCTTCTCCCCCATCCTCCTAACACTAAATAGGAAAGAAAGAAGGATAGAGGAAAAAAAGAAAGAGAAAAATCTCTGAGTCTAACCTCCATTCCTTTGTTTCCTTCCTGATCCAAGACCATTACAACTTGTAACTACTCCCCACCCTTAAGTGACAACAAAGATCAATCATCTATTGAACCACAAGGAACCATCCATCCCACTTTTGGGGAATGGGGTATTGTTATCTTAAAATTGCATCCTGCTGTTTTGGGGCATTGTTTTTCTTTTGGGGATCGCCTAAAAATTGTGATTTGGGCCAGTCTTTAAAAAGCTAGTTGTAGCATTTATTGTCCAGTCTTTGCATGTTGAGAAAGTTCAGGGCTTAACTGAAGTCCTGAATGGAACAGTCTGTGTTGCTCACCAATTGGGTCAGCAGCTTTCTTTGAATCTGTCCTGGATTCAGAATTTTGAGGAAACAGCATTGAGGCAGTCTGAGGTAGGATCAGGCAGGATGCTTGAGTATCTCAGTGTCTCAGTATCCTTTTCGGTATCCTTAAGGTAATCTCACCAGGGCTGCTTGGCTGGTTGTTTTTCTCTGTGAATATTTAATCATTTAGAGTAATACATGTTTTATGTGTTTACACACGCATGGAATGTGCAGTGTTTAGAATCCAGCCTAAGATGATTCTCTTCTCTCTGTTTGAGCAGGTAAAGTGTCTGTCATTCTTTATAAGTTAGTTTGCATTGTTTAACCAAACTATAACATATTTTATCTATGCCATTTGAAAAGATGGTATCATAAGTCTTGAGAAATCTATAGACAACATGACTTATTGGCTATACATAGCTGAAGTTTTGGCTCAAAACATTTTCGTGTCTCAGCCAGTCTCAGAACTGTCCCCATGTAGAAGGGTCGGCAAAACAAGTTACCTGCTTAGTTGGTTTTCATGTTTTGTTTGTTGTTGTTTGTTTGTTTGTTTGTGTTTTGGGTTTTTTTCTATCTGTAGCCACAATCTTCAGGAGTCTGAAGTCAAATCTGTCAGATCTGATTTTTATCCGTTTGGAAGGAATGCATAGCTTTTCTTTTCCTTTGGAAAAAAATACAAAATCTCTCCCCCAAAGTATCACATTTCCTTTCTTCCATTCTGAGGTTAGGACACCCTTAATATAAATAGGCTGATTTAGTTCAGCAGTCTTTCCATAGTTCATAGTTTAGCAGTTATGTTATTTGTCTCATTGAGAAACAGCATTGAGGCAGTCTGAGGTAGGATCAGGCAGGATGCTAGAATAGATACACCTCAGTGTCTCAACATCCTTTAAAATTATACACACACGAATCAAATTTAAGACTTAAAATATTAATGTCAACAAAGCATTATTGAAACTCTCTTTGGGAGATTCCATGTCCCCCTTTCGTTCTATGAGCGTTATCTTTAAAGTCCTGTTAGATCTCTGCACAATTACTTGTGTTGTAGGATTGTAAGATATGCCTGTAACAGATCTTATGCCATAATGTCTGAAACATTGTTGTATTCTAATGTATGATACTTGAGCATAATTAGCTTCCATCTGCAAATGCTTCTCTAAGATAGCCACCATCTATAATAAATGTGCAATCTCAGAATCAGCCTTTTTAGAACTTAAGGCAGAAGCCCACTGGGATTTGAAATATCCACCAACTGTGTGATGTATTATCACATATGTATATTATCACTTTTCAAACTCTGCAAAATTAAATACGTAGGCTATTGCATGTCATTGCTCTCAGGTGACTACATTAAGCATTGCATCTCTATGGGTTGCCATTCTTACTCCCCAAGGCTTTGTGAGTTTCTTTTTCATCTGGAACTACTTTTTTTGTTCTTATTATAGGTTCCAGATCGACTTCTTTTGAAGGTTCTTTACTCTGGTTTAAAGAATCCTCTAACCTCTGTTTTATGGCCTGTAATCTAGCATTCTATCTTTCAGTTCTCTCCTTACCTAAGTCTGTTTTATTCTGATATTAAAGAGGTTATATAAAATTGTAATTGTTACAGATAAAACATTTGTATGCTGATAAGCAAGACAAAGTCATATGAGACCCAGATGCATTGTGCCATTGTGTTTCTCTACATTTTTAACACAGAAAATATTTTTCTTTTTAATCTCTAATTCTTTCCTTCCTTCAGAGACGTTCTCCCTATAGTCTTTCTATATTCATTTTCTTTTTTTTTTTATTTAGCACTTAAATCCATTTTCAAGCATATTATACCTGCTTAGAGGTTTGTGTCTGGACTTGTTCTTTTTTTTTTTTTCCTGCCTGCTGCCTCTGGAGTTTCTCAGCTTGTACTTCTTGTTGCCCTTCAGCCTGGCATCTGGCAGTTTCCGTTGACTCTGATCCCTGAGGGCTGGTGCTCATAGCACTGGAGCTGATGTCTGCCCTCTGACTTCTGGGCTGCAGCACACCACCACTTCTTTTTGGCTCTGGGCCGTTACAAGGATGTGGACCGGAATTGGGCTGCGGTTTTCCTACTGCTGCCTAGCTCTCTCTTAAAGAAATTTAGCCTCCTAAATTTCCTCCAGCTAGAAAACTTTGTCTGGTTCAGGAACTGCTTTCCTATGAGGCTGTGCCCTGAGTCTCTAATTTCCCTGCTCTACTTGCTGGTCCCAGGCTTCCAGCCTTCCCAGCCAGGAGTTTTCTAATCTTGGATTTTATGCCCAGTGGCTGTTACCATCTGTAATCAGTGCCATCTATAAAGCATGTTTTTCCACCTGGCCTCTTTACTCCCCATAATAATAACTCTGAGACTTTTTATGTGTGAATGCCTAGGTTAATAGCTTTGGCTTGTTCCCCGAATAGCTTATAACTTAATTAACCACTCTATTATCTATTCTATTCTAAGTCATACCACATGGCTGGTTACCTGGTCCGCAGTTTCATGTGACTGTTTTCCTCTATCTCTGGGGCAAATCTTCTGTGCCTCCCACTCTGTCCCAGAATATTCTCCCTCTCCCCGTCTCCCTGCCTCCCCTCTCCCTCTCCCCCTCACCCCTCTTCTTCCTCCTCTCTCTTTCCTCTCCCCTCTCTGCCAGATGTGTACCACCATCTAATTCTGCCTCAGTTCGTTGTCCACGATCTGTCTATTAGTCTGAGCTTTTTTTCTGGTCTCTTCAGTCGAATGGATAAACAGAAATCTAGCCCACTAATATGACTCTGCATGGTAACGCATTGCATGGTAACTTTATGCATGGGTCCTGAGATCTAAACACTGTTTACCTAGTTGTTCTTGCTTTCTTCTTTCCTGATACATAGAGGGAGTGATAGAAAGACACTACTTCTTTTTAATTGCCATTGCTTGTTTGATTGTTTTTTGTTTGTTTGTTTTTTCAAGACAAATTTTTCTGTGTAACAGCTCTGACAGTCCTGCCACTCACTGTAAACTAGGGTGGCCTTGAACTCAAAGATCTGCATTCCTCTGCCTTGCAAGTGCTGGGATAAAATGTGTGCATCGACGCCACTATGTGAAAGATACTGTTTATTAAATCTAACCTTTCCTTTATAGCTCAATTATGTTGTTTAATAAACTGCATCTCTCCTTGGTGATTTTTAGCATTGTTTGTAGTTGCTCTAAATTTAACTTTGTAGATGAACAATGAAAATGTTTAATTACTTATTCACTTACTGAATACTTATTCTTCACTTGGAAGAAAACTTCTAGTGAACATATTATAGTTAGGAATATGTAAAAATAAAAAAGGATATAGGAAAAAGAAAATCAGATGCTTGCTAGATCCACCTGTTTATTTACCCTCTACCAATACCAAACTGTCCTACCCAGGCATAGTGGTAGATCCTATAAGTTCTGCATTTGGTAGTAGAAGAAGAAGCAGAAGCTTAAGCTTCTCCTTAGCTATCTATATATAGACCAAGATATCGTGTGTGTGTGTGTGTGTGTGTGTGTGTGTGTGTGTGTGTGTGTGTTTCTCTCTCTCTCTCTCTCTCTCTCTCTCTCTCTCTCTCTCTCTCTCTCTCTGTGTGTCTGTTTATGTGTATCTCTGAGTATCTATATATATGTTTATATATACACATCTTCTTTCAGTTGAGGAAAGTTTATATTAATTAAACAAATACTGATATGTGGTAGAATAGGCCAAGGTTTTTATTCTTTAGGATTGTTGGACTTAATATGATATTTAAATCTATTTTATTATCTCCAAATTATATCTATTAGAGTTTTTGTTTTTCCATTTTTGATTTATGGTAGAAAAGGTTTATCTGTGTTCCCAGGCCAACCACCACCTCAGTCCCCCAAATTTGCAGACTACTCCATCATATACAGTGTGTTGGGTTGTTGGCTATGTTTCTGACATGACATTGATTTGGGTGGGTGTATAGAATAATTATAAAGAGAATAGATGATTTCACACAATTGAGGTCTTCTCACCTCCATCTCTTCATTTACTCCAATCTTCTTTAAGTGTTTACATTATTACATGTTCAATGACTCTCTTCCATTCACTGTGTAAACATGCCATATTTTTATCCTTTCAGCAGCTGATGGATATTTGGGTTATTTCCATCTCTTGGTCATTTGCATTTGTATATAGGTTTTTTTATAAATCAGTGTTTAAATTTCTTTTGAGCACACAGCTTAGAGTAGAATTGCCAAGTCATATGAAAGCTCTTTTGTGTGAGGCGCTACTAGCTTATTTCCCAAAGACAGCACAATTTTGTTTTCCTCTCAAGAAAGTATGAACATTACATTTTCATATTATTCTAAGCTACTTATTGCCTCCTATTTTGGTTATACTCCCATAGTTGGTAAAAAATGATATCTCATTATAGTTTTGATTTGCATTTTCCTGCCTACCAATACTTAATAAGTTTGAGCATCCTTATGTAGTTATTGACTAATAAATCTTATTTGACATTTTTGCTTGTTTTAAAATTATTTTCTTTGTTGAATTATAATTATGTATTTATGTGTGTATAATTGCATATAGTTAGCATATACAGATTCCTTTTTTGAGAATAAAGAGTTTATTTCATCTTATATCTTACAGTATATTATGAATGGTAGTCAGGACAGGAAATTAAACATGAACTTGGAGGCAGGCACTGAAAAAGAGGTCATGAAGGAATAGAACTACTACCTGGTACAGACTGGTTTCTTATTCCAGCTGTTCAGGGATGGCACTTGCAATAGTAAATCATCAGTCAAGAAAATATTCAATGATCTTTTGGCTACTAGACAATCTGATGGAGACGTTTTCTCAACTGAAGTTTGACTCCTGTTAGACTATATTTGATAAAACACAAAGAAAGAACAAAGAAAGAGAGGAGCCCCATGAAGGCTGGATGCCGAGTGGGTGGGAATTTCACGGTGGGGAGGTGAGGGGGGTTAGGTAGGGGCACATCTTCAGAGAAGCAGGAGGAAGGGTGATGGGATACGGGGTTCCTGCGGGGGAGAATGGGGTAAGGGGGTAATATCTGAAATGTAAATAAAATATCCAATAAAAAAAGAAAGAGAGAAGGAAAGAAAGAAAAAAATTTTCTCAAAGAACCAGCTCCTGGCTTTGTTGATTCTTTGTATAGTTCTTTCTGTTTCCATTTAGTTGATTTCAGTCTTGAGTTTGATTATTTCCTGCCTTCTACTCCTCTTGGGTGTATTTGCTTCTTTTTATTCTAGAGCTTTTAGGTGTGATGTCAAGCTGCTAGTGTATACTCTCTCAAGTTTCTTTTTCGAGGTACTCAGAGGTATGAGTTTTCCTCTTAGCACTGCTTTGTGTCCCATAAGTTTGGATATGTAGTGCCTTCATTTTCATTAAATTCTAAAGGATAATAGACAGAAAACTCCAACATAAGGAGGGAAACTACACCCTAGAAAAAGCAAGAAAGTAATCTTTCAACAAACCTAAAAGAAAATAGCCACACAAGCATAATTTCACTTCTAACAACAAAAATAACAGGAAGCAACAATCACTATTCCTTAATATCTCTTAACATCAATAGACTCAATTCCCCAATAAACAAACATAAACTAACAGAGTGGATATATAAGCAGGACCCAGCATTTTGCTGCATACAGGAAACACACCTCAGTGTCAAAGACATACACTACCTCAGAGTAAAGGCCTGGAAAAAAGTTTCCCAAGCAAATGGTTCCAAGAAACAAGCTGGAGTAGCCATTCTAATATTGAATAAAATCAACTTTCAACCAAAAGTTACCAAAAAAATAAGGAAGGACATTTCATACTCATCAAAGAAAAAATCTACCATAAAGAATTCTTATTTCTCAACATCTATGCTCCAAATGCAAGAGTACCCACATTCATAAAAGAAACTTTACTAAAGCTGAAAGCACACTTTGCACCTCACACAATAATAGTGGGAGACTTCAACACCCCACTCTCATCAATGGACAGATCATGGAAACATAAAACTAAAAAGAGACACAGTGAAACTAACAGAAGTGATGGGCCAAATGGTTTTAGCAGATATCTATAGAACACTTCATCCTAAAACCTTCTTCTCAGCCCCTCATGGTACCTTCTCCAAAACTGACCATATAATCGGTCACAAAACCATCCTCAACGGATACAAGTAGACTGAAATAATCCCATGTATCCCAGCAGATCACCAGGGACTAAGGCTGGACTTCAATAACAACAAAAACAACAGAAAGCCCACATACACATGGAAGCTGAATAGTGCCCTTCTCAGTGAGGAGAACTTGGCCAAGGAAGAAATAAATTAAATGCAGATTCTTTATATGATTTAATATACTTTTGCTTTACTCTCTGCATCTATTTCACTTTCTCAGTGATACTCTTTGAAGCATGAAAGTTTGTTACTTCCCTCCATCTGTCCCTCCTTCCCTCCCTCTTTCTTTCCCTTTTTCCTTCCTTCTTTCTCTCTCTTTTGTGGTGCTGGAGATGCAACCTACAGCCTCACAGATGCTAGGCAAGCACTCTGTCACAGAACTAAGCTATATCCGACACAGCCCTTCTGTTGTTGTTGTTTTGTGTCACAGCCAGGGTTTTGCTATCAAGTTATATCAGGTCCAGAATACTTGGTCCTCCTGTTGTAGCATCTGATGTTATGCCCAGTTCTGGGGAACCCCAGGAGATTTCCAGAAATTGTGATATTGATGTAATAAAGAAAGAAGGTTTTTATTATAGGAGTCTGGACACGTATCACAGTCCTTCCTGCTCTGCCGGTTAGGAAAGGGACGCTTGAGTCTAGGGGTTTGAGACATATATAGGAAGATGCATAAGCTGGGCCTCTTGAGCCCTGGCATTACATGATTGCGTAGGGGGAAAGGAGTGCAGTCCTTCAAACCCGGTAACATTTGTTCAGAGAGGCAGGATCACGCAGCTGGAGAAGGACCCTTTTGACCTGGAAAGAAGTAACTCATTCTGGTTATCAGAGGCCAGCCTCTTTTTTTTTTTTTTTTTTTTTTTTTTTT
>NW_021620660.1:2033098-2042310 GCF_004785775.1 Grammomys surdaster
ACCCCCTGGGGCATCCAGCCTTCATGAGGTCAAGGTTCTCTTCTTCCACCTATGCCCAGCAGGGCCCTCCACTTTTACATATTCAGCTGAAGCCCTGGATCCCCCCCTAAGTGCTCCCAGGCTGGTGGTTTAGACCCTGGGAGCTGTGGTTGGTTGGTATTGTTGCTCTCCTCATGGTGCCATAAATCCTTTCAGCTCCTTCAGTCTTCACTCTAACTCCTCTATTGAGAAACCCATGATCAGTTCAATGGCTAGTTGTGAGCATCTGCCTCTGAATATGTCTGATTCTTTAAGGCCTCTGAGGAGATATCCATATCAGGCTCTTATCAGCATGCACTTCCTGTCTTCCACATCAGCATGTACCTTTGGTGATTGCACATGGGATAGATACTCAGGTGGAGTGGTCTTGAGACGGCCCCTCCTTCAGTTTCTGTCCCTCACTTTGTCTCCATATTTGCTCCCTTGAGTATTTTGTTGCTCCTTCTAAGAAGGACCGAACCACCCTCACTTGGTCTTCCTTCTTTATGGGCTTCATGTGGCCTGTGAGTTGCATCTTGGGCATTTCAAGGTTCTAGGCTAATATCCAATAATCAGTGAGTGAATACCATGTGTGTTCTTTTGTGATTGGCTTACCTCACTCAGGATGATAATTTCTTCTTAACAAAGTGGTCACAGCTGCCTGGGAACACTTGCCTCTCTCCCATAGCTCCAGAGTGGGCTTTATCACTTCAAGGACACTTCCTTCAACGGCAAGAGCCATCTGCACCGGGAAAGTGCTATCAGTTAGAATTATCAGGAAAAAGGGAGTGCAATGTTAGGCACTGGACTTGGGCTCCCCTTTGCCCTCTTCGAAGGCTGGAGACATCTGTGCTGTGGGTTGGGGGAAGGGAATGCTGGCCTTTCTGGCTCAGTGCAGGGATAAGAGAGTGCAGGATTTGATGCGCAGAGACAGGGGTAGGTTAACTGTGTCTCTTTACAAAGTACTAAGATAGGCATTTTCCGGATTGAACTGGCTATCTCAAGTCCATGATATAATTACAAATACTGGTGCTCCTCCCTCTGTCTCCCAGTAGCTGAGATGATAGGCTTCTATGCCTCTGGGTTTGCATGAGGTGCTGAGAACTGACTCCTGGGCTTTGTTCATGCTAGGCACAAACTACTAACTAAACTATATCCCTCAGCCTTACCTTCTCTTCTGAAAGTGAAATCTCTAACCATTTGTCATTACTTTGTAGAAATCTTGCTAGATTTACCCATTAATACTAAATTATGGTTCCACTTTTGAATTTCTGTGCATGCAATCCTATAATTTAAGAATAATACCATTTTTTCTTTTATCTTTTTGCATGTAGTATATATAAGTTGTGGATGCATGCCTACTGAAATCATTGATTTCTGAGCATTGTTTCTTCTGGGAAACCCTTGTTATACCCCTTACATCCATAGCTAGTGAGAAACTATATCCTAGATGTGGGGCTACTTTCTGATTACTTACAAGTGGACAATCCATATCTGCAAAGAGCCTCTTGTATTTTTCAAATAAACTTTTATTTTTAATTTATGTGTATGGGTATTTGTCTTGCATGTATGTCTGTGTACCGCTTGTAAACAAATATCCATGGAGGGCAGAAGAGGGCACTGGGTCCACTAGAACTGGAATTGTGATCTTGCATTCAGAGCTGGGAATTGAACTAAGGTCCTCCAGAAGAGCAGCAAGTGCTCTTAACTGCTGAGCCATCTCTCCAGCCTTCTGTGGATGAAGTCTTAACATAGCACACTCATTGGTTTGCCTTGAGTGATACCAAATATCCAGGTTGAAAAGCTATGAGAAACTATGTGGACCCAAGCACAAAATATTACTATCTGTATTTAGGATGATGTTTGCTGGTTAGTGTTTGTATAGTAACCGATAGGTAACACAGAATTACTATTTTTAAAAACATTTTTTGGCTAAGCCAGCAGCAATTTATTCTCAAGGACATAGGTATCTTGGTTTAAAGGCCTAGTTGGAATTTGGCTTGAGGTCAGAGCAGGCAACCTCTGAGGCTGTGTCTCAGGAGTTCTTACATTTATCTGCTCTTGGAAGATGTAGTTTTAAGCAATTCTTCTGTCACAATATATCTGTCTTAGAGTACATGTGTCACCTTCTTTGTGGCCTGTCCATAACATTAAAGGACTCCTTACCCCAGTGTTCCTACCATGACCTACACTTCCTCCATTCCTACTCTGACATAGAATAATATCTCCCCCCCAAGATAGTTTTTTTAAAAATTTGTAATTAAATTTATTGAGAAGATCTTTGTAAAATGACCATGAGTACCTTATATTGAATGTATTTTGGGATACACACAGTGTTTCCTCAAGTATCAAAAATATCTATGTGTGAAATTGAAAAAGCAAGACACACATACAAATTGACATAGAACTAGCGTTTGTATTTGTAAGCAAAGGGGGAAAAACCCAACAGCCCTGCAAATGCACAGAGAGAATAGCACTAGAAAATACCATGGAGAAGCCAGAATTTTTTAAAATGACTGATAGATACCATGAGGATGGAAAATTCTTTTCTTGTTGTTGATGTTTTTGTTTGTTTTGTTGTTTCTTTGAGTTCAGGTTTTTGTTCCTTTGTTTTGTTTTGAGACAGTTTCTCTGTGTAGCCTTGGCTGTCCTGGAACTCACTCTGTAGTCCAGGCTGGCCTCTCAGATATTCTCCTGTCTCTGCCTACTGAGTGCTTGAATTAAAGGTGTAGACCACCACCACCTGGCATATGGAAAATTCTTGAGTGACAGAATTTGACTTTTCAGTGAAATATTCTGAGTGAAGTTTATCCCATCCAATTCCACTAGCCTAAAATACATTTACTCAGCCATTGACAAATGTATATATGCATATGAATCTTGGTTTTACATGTTACATAATTTATTAATAAAAAGTGAAATTCGAGGTCGTGTTCTCTTTAAGGCTAACTGTCAACTTCCAGAAAATGCTTTCATCATAAATGAACTTTCTGACATCTTTAACTTCGAGACAGAGGAAATAAGAATACCAGATGGCAATCTGGTAAGTATATCATATCACCCTATAGAATGTTCACAACTTAAAGCAGGACATGTTAGCAACTGTGTCATCCCTACATCAGAAAATTTCCTTATTACAATACTAAATTTGTTAAATTGCATGCCATTGAAAACTTAAACACTTTGCTCATAAAACAAATTTATTTTCTTATAAAATTATCTCTAAGAGCTAGAGATTTAGCTCAGGGGAGAGTGCTTACTTAGAACAAATGGAGACCTGAGTTCTTGATCCCTAGTACTGCACGAACCAGGAATGGCAGTGAGTGCCTGTAATCTTTATACTTTGGTGGAGGATAGAGGATCAGAAGTGGAAGGTCAGGGCTGGAGAGACAGCTCTATGGTTAAAGGAACTGGATGCTCTTCCAGAGAACCTGGTACTATTCCTAGAATCCATATGATAGTTGACAACTGTCTGCAACTCTAGTTCAATGAGATCAGATATCATCTTCTGGCATCTTTGGACATTGTAGACACTGCATGCATGTCGTACACAGACACACATGCATCAATAAAAACCAGTATATTTAAACCGATAAAAAATTTTAAAAATTAAAAAATAATTCTTAAAAAAAAAAGAAGTGCAAGGTCATTCTCTGGGACATAGTGAGTTTGAGGTCAACCTAGGATGTATGACATTTTGTCTCAAAAACAAAAAAAAAAGACAGATGACAGAAGGAAGAGGAGACGCTTCATTGTAGTAGATTCAAAATATCCTAGCAGTAAATATAGTGGTGAAGTTAGGAAAGAAATGAATGTTATTTTTTTCATTGTCAAAATTGTTGTTTGCATCTTTTTTCTTTTTTAGTTGTCTACAAAATCCTTTGATATCACTGTTTTCCGTGATTTTCTATTTATCTTTGATTTGCCATCCAAAATTAAATTAATGAAACATGACTCATCTGTAAAACTGTGGGTATGTATGTTTTCTGTTACTATGCCAAAATAACTGAGGTGATATCCTTTATAAAGAGATTTATTTAACTCAAATGTTTACTGACATGATGTAGGAATCCTGATAGGCCCGTTCTTATTTCTTCATTACCCTGTCTCCCACCACCAGCATTAAAACATGAGGAGAACCACAAAAGGACTTTGCCATGTGTCAAAAGCGCAAGTTGCATTGGATGGCCTCACTTTATAACAACCTGTTCTCACAGGAACTAACCCACTCTGTGAGGCGCATAGTAATCCCCTCCAAGGGTAGTGTCCCATGACCTAATTATCTTCTAGGAGTACCAATCTAAAAGTTAATTATGAGCACACTAAAGACAAAGTTTCACATGAGTCTTTGGAGACTCAGTCAAATGATATTCAAGCCAATATGGGTAACCATACTTTTGTGTGTGATGAAAAATTTAAAACATGTATAAAGTAAAAATGGTGGTACCCTTTACCAAGATCCTCAGGTATAAACATTTTACCACATATGTTTGTCTATCACTTTTGTTAATTTTTCAGTTACTACTTCTTTCTTTCTTCTGAAATATTTTAAGGCAAATGCCAGCTCAAATTTCTTTTCAGGATTCAATCCTTTAACCTGCTAATCTGGCCACCTCATTCTTCTGTGTGCTTGTCATCTCATGCTGCTTCCAGTTTAATATTTTCCTCACTTACTCTTTCTAATTAAATGTTTTAATTTAATTTTAATAAATAATTTATTTATTTACGTTCCAAAAGTTGCCCCCTTCCCAGTCCCCCTCCCCGAGTTCTTCACCCCCTCCCCCTGCCTCTGAGAGGGTGCTCCCCTACCTGCCCAGTTTCTCAGAGCTTGGCTTATAAGTATAAACATATTTGACTATTATTTTGTTAATTCTTTGAGAATGTCATACAATGTATTTTGATCATATTAACTCCTCATAAGGCTCCTCCCAGATCCACCCTCACCCTCATTTAGTGTTCTTTCTCTCCATTCCACCCTGTTTTTAATCCTTAGTCCAATTACTGTTGGCCATCTACCACTCCTGGATTTTACAGTCTCACCACCCCTTCCTCTGTGAAGGTCCCTGAGCCTGTAGAGAGATGGCATGATATAGGCTCTATCACGGACGACACCGAAAACTTGACTTATACAATATAGAGGAAATCAAGTCGGTACTGACTTGGAAGCTTCATTCCTATTGGATAGCTTTTACGGTCCTAGAAGGTGCTACACACACTACCACAGGAGAAAAACAATAATAATCAATCTGACCTAGGGATGAATCCTGCAAGATAATGACTGTCCTGGCAAGATATACTAAGTGCTGCTAGTGGCATGAGTGTATGGGGAAAAAAAACAACCATTTTCTGGTTCAATTTAAAGCTCATTCTATGAGATTAAACCAATACCTTGCAGCAGTATCGGGGCTGAGGAACTTGTGCCTAGGTAAGTTAGAGGCCCTAGAAGAGAACCTACTATAATTATTCTGCTAAATAGCCATGGTATTAAAATAACTACTAATGACTTATTGCTATAAACATAGATTCTTAGTGAATTTCTCAAGCTCTGTTAAAGAAACTGTTCCTTATAATACACAGCAATTAGCACAGAGACCCATAACTGCTCAACATGCAAATGATGAGACTGCAGAATGCACAGTCCGAATATGACATCTACATCCTATAGCTAACACATACCTTGTAATTTTTACAACTTACTTTCTACTTTGATTATTTTGTTCCTCTCTCACAATTACATTACTAGCATACAACATTTACATATCACAGTTGTATATTATATCATGTCTAAGGAAAAATTGTATATATATATATAATATATATAATAATTATATACAACATACAATTATATTATATATAATTTGTATATTAATTATATATAACATACAATTATATATAATTATTATATGTACATAATATTGCCCTAGACATTATGCTAAAGATTATCCAAAATTTTTTGATGGCTAC
The DNA here is from genome assembly GCF_004785775.1 of Grammomys surdaster. Taxonomy (NCBI): domain Eukaryota; kingdom Metazoa; phylum Chordata; class Mammalia; order Rodentia; family Muridae; genus Grammomys; species Grammomys surdaster. The sequence continues at coordinate 2,039,081 of NW_021620660.1, forward strand.
AGTTTGTTTTCTAGGTCATTTCTCAGGAAGGATTCATATTGACTTATGATATTTAGACATTAATGATTTATTACAATCCAACATCGTATACATTATTATATTTGTTATAAATCCAAACAACACTGGTCATCTATATAAAACAAAGAAGCCTAGGCTACCATGTCCACAACAGAAGCCCTTTTGACAACAAAGTATTTCCTTTTTATACTGCATTAATTAGATATGACTTTGCCAGGGCACCATGCCATAAATTCCAGGTTTATACAATAAGAAATCAAGATACAAGAAGCATGCTAGTAATATCATTCCAAGGATAAAGATTTATTCCTCTACTGTTACTAGTGTTATGTTTTATATAAAAGAAAGAAAGAAAGAAAGGAAGAAAGAAAGAAAGGAAGGAAGGAAGGAAGGAAGGAAGGAAGGAAGAAAGAAAGAAAGAAAGAAAGAAAGAAAGAAAGAAAGAAAGAAAGAGAGAAAGGAAGGAAGGAAGAAAGAAAGAGAGAAAGAGCCAGGATATGTTTGGTAGAGGCATGGCATGGTGAGGTGGAAGGGGGTGCGTCTGCGGGCCCATGCTGAAGCATCCTTTCCCCCTGAGGTGCCAGCCATATGACAGGTATAGTATGGAATAGAGTTTATTTAGGGTATGGGGAGGGGAGGGAAGGGGAGGAAGGAGTAGAGACAGAGATAGTCAGGGGTGGGGGGAGTAGAGGGAGTAGAGGGTAGAGGCAGGCCAGGAACACAGGGAGGAGGAGGGGGGAATGGGGAGAGAAGGAACAGAGAGGGTAAGAGAGGAAGAGAGGAGGGGGAAAACAGCCCTTTTCATAGTGAGCCAGGCGTACCTGGCTATTCCCAGGTAACTGTGTGTTGGAGCCTAGAAGGAATGCTGATAACTAGCTCCTTTTAATCACCATGGCATCAGTCAGTTTGACCAAGCCCTACCTATTTCATCTGCCTGACATTCTGGCAAATGGAAAAAGTAAAGCCTTTTCCTCCCAAACGTAAACTCCCATAAAATTCCTTTAGGCAGTTCCTTCCATATGTAGTATTTTCCTCTATAGAAATGTGTGATCTATCATGTTAATGAGAAGACTCGTGAACTTTTACAAGTTACGTAAAAGAAGGACTAGGTGAGATCGTTTCTAGTAGTAATTCTCATGGGTATACCTGGGAAGCAGACTTTGGAGAACAGTTCTGTTCTCCAAAGGATTTGATGTAGAAAGTCAAAACTCCAAAAAGAAAATCTCCAAATTATCCTAACCAATTCAAACAAACTAACCAATTCAAATACAGTAGTGTAGGAAGGGAAGACTCATACACAGAGAACAGGTGGAGATAACGTGGACAATAAAATAAGACGGAGATTCTTAAACTAAATCTTCACTAGGCAAGAGAAATTTCTGCCTGCTATGGTCAATGGCCACTGTGTGTCACTCAGAGCTATAGACAACATTGTCTAATAGTCAGTGTTGCTGAAGCATCCAAAACTACAGACTCCTGAACACAGGAATCAATAAAGAACCAGGCAAAATGAAAAGCTCAAGGAATAACAGAACAATTTAGTAGAATTATATAAATGTCTCAGTATGTGGTGGGGTTGCAGAGGTCTGGAATAAGGGTTCTGCAGCCCAGAGTTGAATATGCCTTACCTAAGATGGTAGAAAGCTTGTATGAACAAGAACATCTGCCCTAGAAACCTGTTATCCATTAATCAGAGTATCGCTATTGCAAAGCAGACCCCAAGGGAACTGTCTTGACGCATGATTCCTAAACATTGCTTTATTGTTCGTGTGATAGACCTGAAGGCTCAGAGGTACGTAGAAGTTTAAATCAAGGGTAGTCAAGACCAGTGTTATATTTCTAATCCAAAGGAGTTTAGCAGAAGCAAGACCAAGGCCTATATATAGTAGTGGAGGAATATTGACAATTTAAGAAAGCTCTAGACACTCCTATTTTAAATGGTCAGAACAACGCTCCGGAACAGTGTGGTTACCTGAGACACAGTTTTAGAGACTTCCAAAGTGGATGGTTATTATTTTCATGGAGAATCCTCTCAGAAAATGTCTCCCCTTTATCTTCTTCCTATTGACGTCAGTTTTCCCCATGACCCTTACAGTCATGTCTGAGGTTTACATGCAACACTGGACTTCTGAAGGTTGACAGACGATTGTGCACTTAGCAGGTTTGATGTCAGCATTATGATTGCGGTAGTAAGGAGTCGTAGACATTTTTAACAACTTAACTGCTCGTGGCCAGTTCCTCATTTTTGCACGTGAACACTAGGTGCTACAATTTGTTTGGTCCTGTAATCTTACAATTTAATGTCACCTTTCTCAAATTATAAGTATAAAGAGAGGTGGCAGCAAGATGCAAAAGATATTTTTATTAGAACTATTCAATATAAATTAAGCCTGATGCTTTGTGCCTGTAATTCCAGCACTCAGAAGGTTGACTGGGTGGGTGTCAGGGTGGGGTGTGGTGGCTGCATCTTTTGCAAGAGCAAAATCAAAAGAACAAACAATAAAGAAGTACTTAAACATTTTTAGTATTTTTTTTTGTAAAAAGATGGGGAACCATGTAGCCCAGACCAGTCTTGAATTTGAGCCATATATATATATATATATATATATATATATATATATATATATATATATATACACCCACCCAAGATGGCGTCGAGTTTCTAAACTATTTTTACGTTTATGTCCTGTACATGTATGTGCTGCCATCTACATATGGAGTTCAGAGGACAACTTGCTTGAGTCAGTTCTCTCCCTCCAGCACATAGGTTCCAGGGAGGTAATTGAGGTTAGGAGGCTAGGCAGCAAACCCCTTTGCCCACTAAGCCATCTCAGCAGCCCCAGATCTTGAATTTTTGATCCTCCAGCCTCCACCCCAGGGATTGAAGGCCTGCTCCAGCATTCACTCTTTTATCCCTGACAGTATTAAAGGTCCAAAAGATAACCAGCTAAAAGAATTCTTTTTCTAAAAGTCTGAAGCCATGGCATCTCCAGAAAAGATGGGTTCCCAATTCCTTATACTGAAAGTGAGACGAAGTCACCTGGTGGAAGACACTTTGCGTCAGTTAAGAAATGCTGAAGACTGGGACCTTAGGAAGCCACTAACGGTAAAACAAACAAACAAACAAAAACAAACAACCTCACTGGGTTCTTTCTTTCTTTCCTTCTTTCTTTCTTTCTTTCTTTCTTTCTTTCTTTCTTTCTTTCTTTCTT
>NW_021620660.1:2042320-2043882 GCF_004785775.1 Grammomys surdaster
CTTTCTTTCTTTCTTTCTTTCTTTCTTTCTTTCTTTCTTTCTTTCTTTCTTTCTTTCTGTGGGAAGGAACCTTTGTAATTAAAGAGCTACATTCACAACCCAGTTACCAGAAATTTCCCCTTTCCCTTGAGACAATACAATGTTTAATTACATATTTAGTTGCAGATTAACTTATTGTTAACTTATTGATGATTATAATGAATCATTCCAATACTTAATGTCATAAAAATAACACTTTATTTTAAAATCTTCTAGTTCAGCTGAATTTCTGGGTGTCTTTTTTTTTAATGAATATGTGTTTGTATGTATGAGGCTAGGAATAGAACCAGAGTTTCCACACTTGCTAAGCAAGTGCTTTACCATAAGCTACAGTCCCAGCCATACAATTTTTTGCTTGAATTTGTTCACATATCCAAAAGTTAGGTAGGGATTGGCTATGCTATGCTATTACTGGCTGAGGACATTGGGTTATACTTTAATGTCCTTCCTTTTGGGACCAGCAAGCATGTTCTTCTCAGAGCAGTGCTGGAAATGCAAGCTAGTAATCATTAAATATTGTTTGATCCAAAGAAAACTCATGAATGAACCCAAGCCAAAAGCTGGGAAAATATACTAACCTCGTGATGGAAAATATTGCAAAATCATATTCAAAAGAATTCTATCAAGAAATAGTGGAGAACTGGAATTGTGCATGCACCCAACAGATAGCAAGTATAACATGCATATTTCCCCCACATTGTAGGTCTAGGCTCCGCAATAGAAGTTTCGATTCCAGCTGCTCTTCATTGGATGCCTGGTAGAGTGTTTACTATGTAGCACCTCAGGCCATATTACATAAAGAACAGATACTGACAAATGCTGGGATAAGATCTGGAGCCTGGAGTTCCAAAGGGAGTGGATTTTCCTGATACCAGCAGAGAGTATAAGTGGTCAATTCCCAAAGAAATCAGGTCCTGGAAGAGAGTGCTCAAACCAGAAAGGGCTAATCAGCATGCGATTCAAGTAGAAAGTAAAGAAACAAGTTTATTTTAGAAACCAGGCTCCCTTTGTATTCAGCTTTCTTCTACTTTGTCTATGAGGAAGATATCAGTAGAAAACTCTTTCCTCTGTAGGAAATGATTCTCCTTTAGGGGAGATGTTAACTTCAAGATTTATACAAAATAGACTGTGCATGACAAGGCCATCTTGTCTAACCTTCGGCATCACTGTGAGTCCTGAGCAGGCCGAAGCATTGGATCAAACAGTAGCAGGTGCGCGCTCTCAGACAGCAAGAAGAGCAGAAACTGGGAAAATGAAGCGTGAGGATACTCATATTCAAAATACAAGATATGGGAGTGGTGTAGTGCTTGCCTAGCATGCCTGAGGACCCAGTGCCATCCCAAAAATCAGATACATACATTAATGAAAGCAATTATGTGAGCCAGAAGAGGAATAGTCAGAATTGGCAGGGTAATATCAAGTCAATATATGGCCATCAAATCCAGAGACATGGAGAACTATTGAAAGGAGAATCTAGTGTGTGTGTGTGTGTGTGTGTGTGTGTGTGTGTGTGTGTGTGTGTG
>NW_021620660.1:2043892-2050018 GCF_004785775.1 Grammomys surdaster
GTGTGTGTGTGTGTGTGTGTGTGTGTGTGTGTGTGTGTGTGTGTGTGTGTGTGAATGAAAAGATACTTAGCCCAAGCTCACTCACTGGAAGGGATGCTTACTAGAAGTACCTTGAGTAGGGGCTGGAGAACACAAATGGCTGTTCGTTAGAACCAAGGTTGCTCAATCTGAAAGCTACTATGAAGACAGAGAAGGTAGAATAACGTGAGAATTTCATGGCTCATGGGTTTAAGGCATATCAAATTTCATATCAAGATATTGTTCCTCTTCCAGTGGTTAAGTGTGTCAGTCTAAAGGATCTACTCACTGTCTTATCAACCTGAGAATAAACAGTTTCCTGGCTTTCACTGTTTGGCAGCAAACTGAGGGAAGGCAGGATGTGAGAAGGAGAAGTGCTGGGTGGATCTTGCATTGTATTGAGCTCAAGAAGGCCAGAACAGGCTGAAGACTTTTCCATAAAGAGCAAACAGCTATATTTTAAATAAAATCCTTGAAATAAATTTTCTTTCTTTAGGTTGAATTTATTAAAGAAATTCGTCCTGAGGGTGGGGGAGTGAGTTCTGAGTTCTTCCACTGTATATTTGAAGAGATGACAGACCCTAAATATGAAATGTTCATGTATCCTGAAAATGGTTCCAACATGTGGTTTCCAGTCAATGTAAGTCCTGTCTTTCTCATAAAACACATTTCATGCTGCAATATGCAAGCCATAGTGTAAACTCAGGACTGTACAGCCTGGCTTCTCTATTTTGAGTAGTACCACATCAACCATGGAGCAGCAGCTGTGCTACGGCATGAGCAGGCAGTTTGTAGAAAACCATGTCCTGGCATGTGTCCTTAATTTTTACAGTTATAATGCAGAATGTTTCAAATTAGTAGAGAGAAACTGTTGGTAAACTAATAGAGACTAGTAATTCTGAAATGTTGGTTGATTCCTTTGACTATAATGTTTTTTTTATCTTTTTATAAGTTGTCTTATTCAGTGTGTTACTATATATTCTAAACTAGCCTTGAACTTCAATTCTACATCCACTTTCTAAATGCGTGGATTGTAGGAGTGCACCACACTCAGCAAAGCTCTCACTTTTAAGCACATCCATACAGTTCTGTTCAGTAGAAAACACACACACACACACACACACACACACACTTTTATTTTAATTTGTATATGGCTTGATAAAAACAGCAAAATCGAGTTGAACCAGAGTGCATATTACAAATTATGAGATGGAAAACTGACTGGGAGAAGCCTTTGCAGATTGTTTGTGCTGCCTTTAACTCATTTCAGAATTCCAGCAGAGGAGAAATAGGGTAGGGAGAATTGAGACACATCCTGTGAGTCACTGAACCTGCTAATGGCCAGAAAGGCACTGGGCAGGAATCCTGGAATGCCACACTAGGAAAGCTTCCTCCCTGGGCTGCGGTTTTAGCCTGGAAAGTTTTTGTTGTTTTGGTTTGGTTTCTCTAATGAGGACGACAAGATGTGGAGAAGAAAAGTGAGGGCGGCCGCATTGGTCTGTTTCTGTTTAGTGAACCACCCGAGTACTTTGTCAGAGCTCAGAGGTCATAGTCCAAGGGCCTGGTGCTGACATAAACCAGCTCTCAAGACGTCTCCCGGCACAAGGCATCTTGACAGGATCGTCTGCAGGCAAAGAGTCTACATTGTAAGACAGGATGCCAGAGTGGCCCCAGAGCGCCACTCCAGTGGTAAGCTCCACGTGGGGCTGCATTGCCGAATGGCGCCATCATTTCCGGAACACTCATCTGCCATTCGTTCTGCTAAATTGAAATCTTGCTGCAGAACAACCATCCTTCCTCAGTGTCACCTGTCTCCATGAACTGGACGGCCAGGACCTTAAAATTCCAAAGGAAAATTTGTAATTCCACCTGAGCATGTTTCTACATTTCAGAAATACTATCAGTAACCAAAAATTCATTTAATTAATGTTCTTTATTGTTAATTTATATTGGAAAAGTATGCAAGAAGCTGGGCATGGCAGCATATGGCTATAATCTCTCATTTAAGAGGTACAGGCAAGAGGAGTTCAAATAAACATAAAGAATAGGAAGAACATTATGGAAGAAGTTTAAATTGTATTATAATTTATAAAATGTCTGAATTTTTTTATTCTTTTGAAACCCAGTTTTTTTCTAACTTGTGGTATTAATTAGAAAAGGGAGCTAAAATTTGTTCTTTTTTGGTCTAATTGTGACTTTGTATAACTGATTATTTATAATAGCTTAGGAACTTTTTTCAAATGTATTTTCCAGCCCAAGTTTGAGAAGAGCAAGTATTTCCTATTTGGGATCTTATGTGGACTCTCCTTACATAATTTAAAGGTTATCAACCTTCCTTTCCCACTGGCCTTATATAAAAAACTTTTGAACCAAAAGCCATCTTTGGAAGACTTAAAAGAACTTAGTCTTTTCTTGGGAAAGTAAGTACATATATCTGCCTTATGAAAGCAGCATTAAGTCTCATCTTTTTAAGTATAAATAATATCACACACAACACAGGCAAGGCCTTCAATTTTAATATTATGTGTCCTGTAGATGGGCTTTCATTAGCAGTAAATAGAGTAAGCCGTCAGAAATGGAGAAAAATCAGATGTTCCTCTGATAAGAGAACTAATATAATAAAGAGTTTGAACCTGGGCTCTTTATCAAGGTAGAAAGAACTTAGGGGAGTTCTCAGGATTAATATGGGTCATCCTTTTTATCCTACAAATGTATATAATGCTCTAAGTGCATATACATACATAGAGATGGCTTACAAATGTATGCAATGTAAAAGTGCATTGATATGTAGCTTATAGACAGATGCAGTGCTATACTTATAAATAAATGTAATGTGATTTATAAGTAAATTAGTGCTATAAGTACGTATATGTGTAGACATGATTTATAATTACACTGTTATAAGTTCATATATACATACAATTTAAAATAAATATACTGTGATAGGTACATGTACACAGATATGGTTTATAAATAGATATAGTGATATAAGTATGTATATATATACAGAGATATGGTTTATAAATATAGTGTGATTAGATTGCATAGATAGATGTGATTCGTAAAAATATAGTACTATGACTATGTTTATACAGAGATTTAATTTATAAATAGATACAGTGTTATAAGTCCATGTCTATAGATGTGGTTTATTAATCTAGTGCTATAGTACATTTATATGGTTTATAAATTGATTTAGTACCATAAGTGCATGTCCATGTGGTTTATAAAGATATAGTGCCATGGGTGAATATGTATATGGTTTACCCAAAACTCAAAGCATGTTCAGGTTCACTAGGGACTAAGTGGATACACATAAAATGCCCTTTGTCTGACACAAATTTTTCTCAGAGTGTTGATAGCAAATTGAATGAAATGAGTCTTTTTTCTCATGGTCCATTAGTGGGGTAGGTTTTTGTTAAAGAAGAGTTTCTCAAGAGTGGCAGTTTTGACATTTTGGTCTTTTCTGATTTGAATGTTTTGACTGGGGATCCAACCCCAGGCCTCTTCACTCTTTAAACAAGGGCATCTACAGAACCATAACCACAGGCATGTGGTTGTTTTAATTCTCTTTGTGGCAGGTTGTTCAGGGAATGTGGTGTATTTAATAGTCGCTAGATGACAACCTTTAACTGTAACAACCAAAGACACTCCTGGACTTTACACTTTGCTTAGAATCTTGTCTGCATAATCATGTTCACAATGCTCAGCACTGCCGATGAGCTAGAGTAGACGAACAAATCAAATTCTAAATCAAGATCATTCTAGGAAGATAAGTGGCAAGGAGTAGGAGACAAAATTTATACTGAATTTTGTGCATGTCTGTATTACTTAATTTTCCCCATTGAATGATTATTACTTTGAAATTTTATAGTATCAAATATATCATTTTAAGTTAATTTTTCAATAGGAATTTGCCAGAAGTTCTAAATTGTGAGGCTGGTGATTTTGAAGAACTTAACATGTATTTTTCTGTGAGTAGCAAGAAATCTAGATTATAAGTTGGCTTTAATCAGCTTTTGTTGTTTGTTTGTATGTTTGTTTGTATGTATGTATGTTTGTTTGTTTGTTTGTATGTTTTAGTGTCATAAGGAGTTGCTGGAGATTGCACTTATGCCAATAAAGTATTATACAATTAAGATATATCTCCAGCCATTATCTATTACTTTAAAATAATTTTATTATAGAACCTTTAATATGAAATATCAATATGCTTAAAGATAATTAATTTCTGTAAAATTTTAGGGAAGATGTATGGATAATAGTGACAGATTCATGTTCATGTTTATCAGTTGATTATATTTTTGGTTACAGATATACTGGGATCAAAAAGATGTTGATTTAATTCCAAATGGGATCTCTGTGCCTGTGAACGAAACCAACAAGTACGTTTAGAGACCTAAAATATCTACTTTGAATAGGCATAAAATGTTTGCATCGATGCAGTTTGAAGTATTGAGCTTCTTGGATGTTTGTTTTAGATTTTTTATTTTTTAGAACCCTAAACATGTAGGAGAAGAGAAGAAATGATTCAAGAATAAATATTTCTGTCCTCTAAAGTATCTTTTTAGTCCCTATTCTATGCCACACTGTATTGGTGACAGAAGCATGAAAAAGGTGAAATACGTAACTTATATCCTAGTGGTCAGAATGCTGACACCCGCCATGTAATGTAATCAAATAAACCAGTTGGTACCAGTTTATGGAATATGACTGCAAAATTTTCATCACCATTCAAAGGTTAAAGTATTAGTAATTTGAAGTCAGCTATGGCAGAAACATATTAGAAATATTTGTATCATTGGCAAATGATGCAAATGAGGTTTTCCTTCCTGTCTTTCCTGTTTCCCCTCCCTCTGCCCTTTCTCTGTATTTCTCTTCCTTTCTGTCTCCTTACATCCCACCCTTCCTCTCCTTCCTTTTGGGAAACTGACTGATACACTGGCAGCACACGATTGGTTATAGGGAGGACAGGGAGAAGTGGTTCAAATAGGCTAGGTACCAAACACTGTTTAAAGGAGGAGGGTGGCAGATGGGGGTGGACATGTTTCTACATGGCTACTCCACTTAGTCCACTTTCCATTACTATAATGAAACATCAAATACTGGGTAACTTTATAAGGAAAAGAGTTTTATTTATGTCACAGTTTAGGAAATTGAAGGACCATATCTGTGGGTGGCCTTCTTGCTAGCCTCGTCTTGAGTGTGAGAGGGAAGCACCTGAGGGACATAGTGTGATGAATGTGTGTCTCTTTTCATCTTTCTCCCTCACCTGATAAGGCTACCAGAGTTCAGTCATGGGGCTCTGCTGTGATGATTTCATGTAACTATAATCTCTCTCCAAAGGTCCCACCATGAACACTATAGTTAGATCAAGTTTCTATCTTCTTAATACCCAACAATGGGAGAAATAAATCTCACCACATATATGCTTGGGTCAGAGTCACACGGTATCACTTACCACTGGGAAATCTATCATACTGTGGAAAGTGCATTCTTTAATGCAAGGCCAGCCTTGCAGAACTTATTTTCACAACGTGATCCACTAGAAGAGAGATGGGGAATGGAGGAGGGGGGAGGACAGAAGGGTCAGCCCTGAGAATTTCATTTTCATAGGAGAATCTGATGATTGCATAGAAATTGCCAGGAAAGAGGAAGCGTGCTATGCTAGAGAGAATGCTTACTATGTGGTTTCCTGTGAACCAGAGGTAGCCAGATAAGGATGTCAGAAAGGAATGTGTAGAGGCAAAGAAGCATGGCTCAAGTGGTTGGACTTATCCCCATAGTTTCCTGTGATGTGAAAGCATACGACATTCCATAGTGACCATACTCCATAAAGTTTGAATTTTTGACCATTCTTTAGCTATATAAGATACAACACGTTCTTCTGATGCTGGAGAGCAGCTAATGAGGGAAACTGGCTAAGCTACAATATTTGGTAGGTCAGATGTGTTACAGTGCATTTTCCATGCAGAACGAGCTCACTGGGACATGTCCCTGTTCAAAGTCAAATGTTCAGATTGGAGCACAATTGCTCCTTACAATAAGGAAAATGGGAATACCGTACAGTCTGAGTCCTTCTCTTTTTTTTTTTTCTTTTTTTTTTTT
>NW_021620660.1:2055018-2090997 GCF_004785775.1 Grammomys surdaster
TTCTTTTGTGATTGGCTTACCTCACTCAGGATGATAATTTCTAGTTCCATCCATTTACCTAGGAACCTCTCGAATTCATTGTTTTTAATAGCTGAGTAATACTCCATTGTGTAAATATACCACATTTTTTGAATCCATTCCTCAGTTGAAGGACATCTGGGTTCTTTCCAGCTCCTGGCTATTATAAATAAGGCTGCTATGAACATAGTTGAGCATATGTCCTTATTATATGTTCGAGCATCTTCTGGGTATATGCCTAGGAGTGGTATAGCTGGATCCTCGGGTAATGCTATGTCCAATTTTCTGAGGAACCGCCAGACTGATTTCCAAAGTGGTTGCACCATCTTGCAGTCCCACCAACAATGGAGGAGTGTTCCTCTTTCTCCACACCCTCGCCAGCATCTACTATCACCTGAGTTTTTAATCTTAGCCATTCTGACTGGTGTGAGATGGAATCTCAGGGTTGTTTTGATTTGCATTTCCCTGACGACTAAGGATGCTGAACATTTCTTTAGATGCTTCTCGGCCATTCGAGTTTCTTCCGTTGAAAATTCTTTGTTAAGCTCTATACCCCATTTTTTAATAGGGTAATTTGGTTGTCTGGAGTCTAATTTCTTGAGTTCTTTGTATATATTGGATATTAGCCCTCTAACAGATGAAGGATTGGTAAAGATCTTTTCCCAATTTGTTGGTTGTCGTTTTGTCCTATTGACAGTGTCCTTTGCCTTACAGAAACTTTGCAGTTTTATGAAGTCCCATTTGTCAATTCTCGATCTTAGAGCATATGCCATTGGAGTTCTGTTCAGGAACTTTTCCCCTGTGCCCAAGTATTTGAGGCTTTTCCCCACCTTCTCTTCTATTAGTTTCAGTGTATCTGGTTTTATGTGGAGGTCCTTTATCCACATAGACTTGAGCTTTGTACAAGGGGATAAGAATGGATCAATTTTCATTCTTCTACATGTTGTCTTCCAGTTGAACCAGCACCATTTGTTGAAAATGCTGTCCTTTTTCCACTGGACAGTTTTAGCTCCTTTGTCAAAGATCAAGTGACCATAGGAGTGTGGGTTCATTTCTGGGTCTTCAATTCTATTCCATTGATCTTCCTGCCTGTCTCTGTACCAATACCAGGTAGTTTTTATCACTATTGCTCTGTAGTACAGCTTGAGGTCAGGGATGGTAATTCCTCCAGAAGTTCTTTTATTGTTGAGAATAGTTTTCGCTATCCTGGGTTTTTTGTTATTCCATATGAATTTGAGAATTTCCTTTTCTAACTCTGTGAAGAATTGAGTTGGGATTTTAATGGGGATTGCATTGAATCTGTAGATTGCTTTTGGCAAGATGGCCATTTTTATTATATTAATCCTGCCAATCCATGAGCATGGGAGATCTTTCCATCTTCTGAGATCTTCTTCAATTTGTTTCTTCAGAGACTTGAAGTTCTTGTCATACAGGTCTTTCACTTGCTTGGTTAGATTCACACCAAGGTATTTTATATTATTTGCAACTATTGTGAAGGGTGTCATTTCCCTAATTTCTTTTTCAGTCTGTTTATCTTTCATGTAGAGGAAGGCTACTGATTTGTTTGAGTTGATTTTATAACCAGCCACTTTGCTGAAGTTGTTTATCAGGTTTAGGAGTTCTCTGGTGGAAGTTTGGGGGTCACTTAAGTATACTATCATATCATCTGCAAATAGCGATATTTTGACTTCTTCCTTTCCTATTTGTATCCCTTTGACTTCTTTTTGCTGTCTAATTGCTCTGGCTAAGACTTCCAGTACTATATTGAATAGGTAGGGGGAGAGTGGGCAACCTTGTCTAGTCCCTGATCTTAGTGGGATTGCTTCAAGTTTCTCTCCATTTAGCTTGATGTTGGCTACTGGTTTGCTGTAAATTGCTTTTACTATGTTTAGGTAGGGGCCTTGAATTCCTGATCTTTCCAAGACTTTTATCATGAAGGGATGTTGAATTTTGTCAAATGCTTTCTCAGCATCTAGTGAGATGATCATGTGGTTTTTTTCTTTAAGTTTGTTTATATAGTGGATTACATTGATGGATTTCCGAATATTGAACCATCCCTGCATTCCTGGGATAAAACCTACTTGATCATGATGGATGATTGTTTTGATGTGGTCTTGGATTCGGTTTGCTAGAATTTTATTGAGTATTTTTGCATCGATGTTCATAAGGGAGATTGGTCTGAAGTTCTCTTTCTTTGTCGGGTCCTTGTGGGGTTTGGGTATGAGTGTAATTGTAGCTTCATAGAACGAATTGGGTAGTGTTCCTTCTGTCTCTATTTTGTGGAATAGTTTGAAGAGAATTGGTATTAGGTCTTCCTTGAAGGTCTGATAGAATTCAGCACTAAAACCATCTGGTCCTGGGCTTTTTTTAGTGGGGAGGCTTTTGATGACTGCTGCTATTTCCTGAGGGGTTATGGGACTATTTAGATGGTTTATCTGCTCCTGGTTTAACTTCGGTACCTGGTATCTGTCTAGGAAATTGTCCATTTCATCCAGGTTTTCCAGTTTTGTTGAGTATAGGCCTTTGTAGTAGGATCTGATGATTTTTTGAATTTCTTCAGTTTCTGTTGTTATGTCTCCCTTTTCAGTTCTGATTTTATTAATTTGGATACTGTCTCTGTGCCCTCTGGTTAATCTGGCTAAGGGTTTATCTATCTTGTTGATTTTCTCAAAGAACCAACTCCTGGTTTTATTGATATTTTGTATTGTTCTTTCAGTTTCTATTTGGTTGATTTCAGCCCTGAGTTTGATTATTTCCTGCCTTCTACTCCTCCTGGGTGTATTTGCTTCTTTTTGTTCTAGAGCTTTTAGTTGTGCAGTCAACTTGTTAGTGTGTGCTCTTTCCAGTTTCTTTTTGTAGGCACTTAGAGCTATGAGCTTTCCTCTTAGCACTGCCTTCATGGAGTCCCACAAGTTTTGGTATGATGTGTCCTCATTTTCATTGAATTCTAAAAAGTCTTTTATTTCTTTCTTTATTTCTTCCTTGACCAAGTCATCATTGAGTAGAGAGTTGTTCAGTTTCCATGTGTACGTGGGTTTTCCATTGTTTTTGTCATTATTAAAGACCAGTCTTAGTCCGTGGTGATCTGATAAGATGCAAGGGATTATTTCAATCTTTTTGTATCTGTAGAGGCTTGTTTTGTGACCAATTATATGGTCTATTTTGGAGAAGGTACCATGAGGTGCTGAGAAAAAGGTATATTCTTTTGTTTTAGGATGAAATGTTCTATAGATGTCTGTTAAGTCCATTTGGTTCATAACTTCTGTTAATTTCAAAGTGTCTCTGTTTAGTTTCTGTTTCCATGATCTGTCCATTGCTGACAGTGGGGTGTTGAAATCCCCCACTATTATTGTGTGAGGTGTAATGTGTGTTTTGAGCTTTAGTAAAGTTTCTTTTATGTATGTAGGTGCCCTTGCATTTGGAGCATAGATGTTCAGAATTGAGAGTTCACCTTGGTAGATTTTTCCTTTGATGAGTATGAAGTGTCCTTCCTTATCTTTTTTGATTAATTTTGGATGAAAGTCGATTTTATTTGATATTAGAATGGCTACTCCAGCTTGTTTCTTGGGACCATTGGCTTGAAAAATTGTTTTCCACCCTTTTATTCTGAGGTAGTGTCTGTCTTTGTCACTGAGGTGCGTTTCTTGTATGCAGCAAAATTCTGGGTCTTGTTTGTGTATCCAGTCTGATAGTCTGCGTCTTTTTATTGGGGAATTGAGACCATTGATGTTAGAGATATTAAGGAAAAATGATTGTTGCTTCCTGTTATTTTTGTTATTAGAGGTAAAGTTATGTTTGTATCTTTTTGGGGGGTTGTTGGAAGATTACTTACTTGCTTTTCCTAGGTTGTAGTTTCCCTCCTTGTGTTGGCATTTTCCATCAATTATCCTTTGAAGTGCTGGGTTTGTGGGAAGATATTGTGCAAATTTGGTTTTGTCATGGAATATCTTGGTTTCACCATCTATAGTGATTGAGAGTTTTGCTGGGTATAGTAATCTGGGCTGGCAATTGTGTTCTCTTAGTGTCTGTATGATGTCAGTCCAGGCTCTTCTGGCTTTTATAGTCTCTGGTGAGAAGTCTGGTGTAATTCTTATAGGTCTGCCTTTATATGTTACTTGACCTTTTTCCCTTACTGCTTTTCGTATTTTTTCTTTGTTTTGTGCATCTGATGTTTTGATTATTATGTGACGGGAGGTATTTCTTTTCTGGTCTAGTCTATTTGGTGTTCTGTAGGCTTCTTGTATGTTTATGGGCATCTTGTTCTTTAGGTTAGGGAAGTTTTCCTCAATAATTTTGTTGAAGATATTTACTGGCCCTTTAAGTTGGGAATCTTCATTCTCATCTATACCTATTATCCTTAGGTTTGGTCTTCTCATTGTGTCCTGGATTTCCTGGATGTTTTGAGTTAGGAGTTTTTTGCATTTTGCATTTTCTTTGACAACTGTGTCAATATTTTCCACCGTATCTTCTGCATTTGAGATTCTCTCTTCTATCTCTTGTATTTGGTTGGTGATGCTTGCGTCTGTGACTCCTGATCTCTTTCTTAGGTTTTCTATCTCCATGGTTGTCTCCCTTTGAACTTTCTTTATTGTTTCTATTTCTAGTTTCAGATCCTGAATGTTTTTGTTTAATTCCTTCTTTGTGTTTTCTTCCATTTCTTTAAGGGATTTCTGTGATTCCTCTTTAAGGGCTTCTATCTGTTTACTTGTACTCTTCTGTATTTCTTTAAGGGAGTTACTTAATTCCTTCTTATAATCCTCTATCATCATCATGAGAAGTGATTTTAATTCTGAATCCTGCTTTTCAGGTGTGATGGGGTGTTCAGGGCTTGCTATATTGGGAGAATTGGGCACTGATGATGCCAAGAAACTTTGGTTTCCGTTGCTTATGTTCTTGCGCTTGCCTTTCGCCATCTGGTTAACTCTAGTGGTACCTGCCCACACTGTGTAAAACTGGAGTCTGTATTTCCAGTTATCTTGCTTATTGCAGAGCTCCTCAGAGTCCAGAGGTCTCTGTGGTCTTATGCTCCTAATCTCCTGGGTGGAATAACTCCTGGGACTCAGGCCACCTCTTGGATCTGGAAATCCTTCTGCTCTGAGTGCAGTGGGTCCTCGATGACTCAGGATTCAGTTTCAGCTGCTCTGAGTGCAGTGGCTCCAGCTGCTCTGAGTGCAGTGGCTCCTGGATGACTCAGGATTCAGTTTCTCAACAGGACAGGAGCAGACCGACTCTGTGTCAGCTGCTCTGAGTGCAGTGGCTCCTGGATGACTCAGGATTCAGTTTCTCCACAGGACAGGAGCAGACCAACTCTGTGTCTGCTCCAGCCCAGAGGACCAGGCAGGGGCAGAAGGGAAGTGGAATTCCGGAGGGGCGGGGTTTGGGTAGCTGCTGTGCCCTGGATGTCCCTGGCTCCCCGATCTATCTCTGGGGTTTAGGGAGTGAGATGGAGTTCTTACCAGCTGCTCTGAGTGCAGTGGCTCCTGGATGACTCAGGATTCAGTTTCTCAACAGGACGGGAGCAGACCAATTGTGTCTGCTCCAGCCCAGAGGACCAGGCAGGGGCAGAAGGGCCTGAGTCCTTCTCTTATATTCTCTAAGGACCTTTTTTCTAGTTAGCCAGATTTTCATTTTCCTGTCTTGTTATAGACTTGATATACTATATATATCAGATAGATAGATAGATAGATAGATAGATAGATAGATAGATAGATATAGAGATATACTTTTCTTTCTCAATAGAATAAAAAGAGAAAAATAGATAATATTTTAGTCATGGATAAGGCACGTCATTGGTTTTTTATTTTTCTTCCCTCAAGGAGAGACTATGTGTCTAAGTATGTTGATTACATTTTTAACGTCTCTATAAAGACAATTTATGAAGAATTTCATAGAGGATTTTACAAAGTGTGTAACTGGGATATAATTAGGCATTTCCAGCCTGAAGAACTAATGACAGCAATAATTGGAAATGCTAGTTGTGACTGGAAACAATTTGAAAATGTAAGTTCTAACCCAAGTACCCTCTAACTTTTCCAAATAACTGATACATATTTCTTCTAAAATTTTCTCTAACTCTTTTTTTCTCTTGTCCCCAAGAATTCAAAGTATGAAGATGGATATGACAAATCACACCGAACTATTATGCTGTTTTGGAAGGCTTTCCATGAATTAACTCTGGATGAAAAGAGGAAATTCCTCTGTAAGTACTATAATAGATATCTAGCCTTCATGTAATAGATCATTTTAATGACAAGGTACATATATTTGTAGAGCACAAACCCCAAAAGCCATGACTTTTCTAGACTTTCCCTGCCCCTGCTCCTCTGTAGTTTTTCTGCACAAAAAGTGTACTCAATATTTATTAAATGTGATCATTAATTCTTCTTATGTATCTTGAAAATTTCTAGATAAAAATTCTTAACAAAATTGTCTTCCTTTCTAGTGTTTCTTACAGGGTGTGATAAGCTCCATGTAAGAGGCTTCCAGAGTGAAGGTATAGTGTTCCGGTGTCCTGAGTTCTTCAGTGAAATACATAACCCAAGATCACTGACATGTCACCGTATTCTATACCTGCCTAAATATTCCTCAATGCGAAGGATGAAGGAAGCACTTCAGGTTGCAATCAACAGTAACAGGGAATTTGTCTCATGGCAATGATGCAGAAACATTCACCTCCCAGCAGTTCACAGGCTCAGGAATGAGGTTTTTCACTCTGGGGGTTCTTCTGTCTTTCCTTAATCTAAGTAGGGACAGGAGGTTAAAAGATTTTACTTTAGAGATAAATAAGTTGTGAATTAATATTTTTAGTGAAAAAATTCTGTAAAACATTAGCTGTATCCTTTTTTTATTAGCTGCATTCCTAACCTTGCTATTTTAGAATGTTTGTTTTGGCTGAAATATTTTCTGAACAACAATGTTATTGTACCAATAATAAACTATTAGTTTGAAAGTATTAATAAACCAAGTTTGGAAATAATATGCAAAAGTATACACTGCTTTCAGCATGTTTTTGAAGCATATACATGTATATTTTGTATTAAGGAATATATTTAGAGTTGTAATTTTAGAAAATGCGAAATGATTTATTTTCAACTTCTAAGTGTTGATATTTGTTACTCTTCAAAGATATTTATACTTAGGACAGTGTTCCCAAATACATTCTGAATATAGATACTGTGATTTTAGTAAAATACTGAGCACAATCAGGAACTTGTGTCTGCTTGTGGTTGGCAAAATGTGAAGCAGTTGAAATATGTCTTCTTATGATGCTGTAGAGTAAATTAATAAAGCAACATAACTGCTATGGGAAATGACCAATACATCTTGTATACTAGTTCTGTTTAATGTTAAAACTTAAATTGTATTCTACTGCTTTGAAATGATTTTATAAACTCATATAACTTGTCATAAGAATGGCATATATGCTGCTGTGACAAGCACTCACTGTAAAAGTTCCACTTCTATAAAGATGTTGTATCATTATAGCCTTCTCAGACTTCACATGTGAGGTGTTTACTGAACTCCAAAGTAACAAAATAAACTAATTAAAAATAGATCATTTAAAGATAATAAAATGATTGTCATCAATTGCAACAACAAAAACAAATGAATCATTAGAAGAAGGAATACTCTTCAGTTAATTCTCTGGTCCCAGCATTGCTCCAGTATCAGACAAAAATGTCACAGAGAAAAGAAGCCATAGATACCTTATGTAATGCAGCAAATCCTTTGCTACATTTTAATATACTTAGAACATCTAATAAAATGTAGAGAGGAAAATCCCTCACAACCAAGGAGGAATTAACCCAGAGATGCACTTAAAAATCATCTTAACAGACTAATAGGAAAGAATGCCCATATAATACCTCAGAGTAAGCAGAAATGTAACTGAGCAAAATTTAGCAGCTAGTCATGTATGAGAAAGCAAACAAGGCCTAAAGGAAACTGCCAATTTGATAAAGCCTAGATACTCTTGACTGCTTAATGGCAAAAGACTAAATGCTGCCCACTGCCAAAGAGATGGAAAGGCATATCATGTCCATGTAACACTGTATTCAGGATATGAATTCATATTATAAATAATGACAATAAAAAACATTAATTCAAAACCAAAGAACACAGTGCCTTATTTTTAGAGTACATTAACTATGTAGAAGAGTCTATTAAAAAGGACATTAAGTAAATATAGAAAGAGCTCAGGACTCAAGATCACAGACACACAGTGAATAGGAAAAACATTGTCATCTACAATATAAAAAGTATTAAATAACAGGATAATTTTAATAAGATTTTAAATAGTTTTACAATGAAAACTATATTGTGTAAAGAAACTAAAGAAGTCATAAATTAATACATGTAGAAATGTCAGATTTACTGATAGCAGCATGCCATTCTTCCAAGGCTTGTGTGTATGTGTTTGTGTGTATGTGTGGTATGTATTTGTGTGTGTATTTTTGTCTCTGTGTGTGTATATATGTGCATGTCTGTGTCTCTGTGTATATGGTATGTGTTTGTGTGTGTGTATTTTTGCGCGTGTGTATGGTGTGTATGTGTGCATGTCTGTGTCTCTGTATGTGTGCCTGTGTTTATATTTCTGTGTATATTGTGTGTATGTCTATGTGTATGTGGTATGTCTGACTGTCTATGTCTGTGTATGAGACTTACTGTTTGGGAGATTGTTTGGTCTTAGACCAAGAAGAGCTGAGACTGCTGACTAGGACATGTAGTCAAATGATCATTTAATTTCAGCAATTTATTCTGTTTATTCAATTTATTATGCAAAGGGCTCAGAATAGCTGAGGCAAATTTAAAAAGAGCAATGGATGGTGAAGGGTATGGTTGTTTGAATGAGAATGGGCCAATATGCTAAGATATTTAAATACTTGGTTCCCAGTTGGTGGTCCTGTGTGGCTAGGTTTAGAAGGTTTGGCCTTGCTGGAGGAAGTGCATCATTGGGGGTGGACTTTGAGGTTTCAGAAGCTATGCACCATTCCCAGTTTGCATGGTCTGCTTCATGCTTATAGATCAAGGTCTAAGCCTGCAGCTGCAGCCACCATGCTTGCCTGCACTTCTGCCACACTTTCCCATGTGACTGTGATGGACTCTTATCCCTCTTGACTCATAGCTCCAAATAAACGTCTCTTCTGTAAGATGCCTTGTTTATGATGTTTTATTATAGCAATAGAAAAGTAACTAATACAGGGGGCTTACATATATTGATTTTGTGACTCACTTTGAGTATAAAGTGAAAAAGATGGTGGGAATTGGGAGGGGGTGTACAGATCACTAGATCACATAGAACAGAACTGAAAAGTCAGAAATATGCCCAACAAAATATGGCTAACCAAGATTCTCTTTCCTTGAATCTGGGAGTAGAACCTAAAACTTTGCACATTCTAGTCAAATATTCTGAATTATATAACCTAACCCTTGGTAAGAGCACAGGCCTGAATCAGACCTCACTTCCCAGCAGTTTTCTCTGAGATACAGAACTAATTTTCAATCTGTACTGTGGCCTAACAGAAACTCCTCATTTATGGTCCAAACCAGTATCTGGCTTCTCCATGCTTTTTTAAAATCACATACACTATACTAAAATAAATTTCATGGTGTCAAATTCACGCTACACCTAAAAGATTATGAAAAAAAGTCAGATTTTTTTTCTTCTGGTGATTGAGCTGAGACACTCCAGGAAGATTTTTCTGGGAAAGATGCACCCAAAGATGTTCTCTGAATGGGTTCCTTTGGCCTTTCCCGTTATTCCTCTCATGCTTCTTCCCCACCCCATTCAATTTATTAATGACATTCCTCTCGAGGATTTCCTATTCTTTGACTTTCTTCTTTTTCTCCTTATGCTCATGGTTTCTCTCTCTCTCTCTCTCTCTCTCTCTCTCTCTCTCTCTCTCTCCCCCCCTCCCTCCCTCCCTCTCTCTCTCTCTCTCTCTCTCTTATACATGGATGTATGTGAGTATGTGGGTGTATTTTCATTGGCATGTCTGTATGGGCCAGAGTTTGAGTTTTAATATCTTCCTCTACCATTCTCTACTACGTTTTTGAAACAGGATCTTTTATTGAACCCAGACTACTCTGTCTCATCTAGACTGACTGGCCAGTGAGCCTCTAGAATCTGCCTCTCTTGGCTCTTACATGGAAGCTGGGATGTAGAACCAACCACAGGTCCTCATACTTATATACCAAACACTTTACCCATGAGGCCTTCTCCCCAACCCTGACCTTAATTAAATATTTCTGTATATTTACATTTAAGGTCTATTATCAACAGCATACAATAAATGGGTTGCTTGTTTTTGTTTTAGTTTGTAACAAACGTTATGAGTATTTGTTGTTTCCTTCTTTTTTGCCCAGGCTGGATGTGGACTTCTGGGTTCAAGAGATGCTCTACCACACCTGGCTTCTTTTGAAATAACAAATCTTTATACTGGGATAATTTGAAAGTTTTCCTCTTAAATTTTATTTTTCTGGTAATCTTACTAGAATGCACTTTAGTTTTTTTTTTTTTTATTTTTAATTCTGGCTTGATTTGTTCAGTTGTGAGAACCATCTGGCTTTTTCTAGTTTTCAGATGTAGGTGAGTGCCTATTTTCACAGCTGACTGTGAGTTTGCCATCTAGAACTTCAGTTCCATGTGCTCTCTACAGCCAAGAGTTGTGTGTGCTCTTGTTATGTCCCAGCCTTGCTGGATGGAATTTTCTGATACCTTCCAGTTCTCTAGCCTCTTTAAATACAGGAGATTTTCTACATTTTTAACTTTTTTAAGGTATAAAATTTTCGTTTCCTCGTGAAATTTTTCATATTGTCATTTTGTCTGAACTATTGATCACACTAACCATTTTTTTTATTTTTTTGATTGGCATACGTTACTTGTATCATGTAACAGGCTTCAATTTGACATTTTCATAAATAGAAAATGGATTTTGCTCATATCCAACCCCTATATTATCTTTGAGGTGGTGACTTCAGTCCCAGGGGATCTGATGTTGTTAGACACCAACCATCCATTTGGAGCACATACATACACACAGACAAAACACTCATACACATAAAATAAAAAATAATTTTTAAAAATTAGATTTTGATCTTACGCCCCCCTTCCTTATCCTTAATTGGCTATTTTACTTCCATGCCTTTCTTTGCACTCTCCTAAATCACATGTATTAGCAGGAACACGTTACTTGCCTTTGTGCCTCTGGCTTGCTTCATTTAGCATCAACACATAATTTGGTCATCATTTGGTATTTCTCTGTCCTTTTCTGTGTCCCTTTTTGTGGTATACTGAATCATTAAAACAAATCTATTAAGGTCTTAAATGATGTTTTCTGCAAGGAGGACACCAGGTCACACAGATGAGAGTTGCAGCCTTTAAGGCTCAGTTCCTTCCAGTGTACCTCCACACCTCACCAGTGATATTCTTCTGACTGACTCAATGGCTTTCTCAGCCTTACCTTTGATTTTCTGAGTCCTTACCTTTGAGAAACAGTTATCTTCTTTTTCTTATCTTTACAAATCACATGTATGTTGTAACACACTCCGAATTATAGAGAGCCCTCTGTGAGGGTTCAGCCTATTTCTGAATATTTAGTTCAGAATGGGACATCTGGCCAGTCTTCCTAGAGTACTGTATTCTCCCATAGATGTAGGCCATTTATACTCCAGGGAATGTTTTTCTTTTTTGCCTGTCTTATTCTTTACCCATTTTTTTTTTCTGTTTGTCTTTTTGTACACAAGAATCAAACATAGTAGTGTGGTTTCACTTAGTATTCAGCCTACCCTCAATCCAAAAATATTAAACAGAAGCAAACATCTCATACAATTGAATTTGTTGAACATTCTAAGTACCATCTTATTCTGTTTCACCCAAGATATAAACCATCTTTTAGTTTTTCCACACTGACAAGGAGGTATCACAATGCCTGGGTTCAAGTATCCCCGATTTAGATATAGCTCCATGATATATTAATAGTGGTATGGCAAATTTTAATATGCTTAAGTCAAATACTCTCTTGAAGTAAAAATTTGAATGTTTAGAAAAAGTGTGCACTCATAGGAATACATAACCTGCATACAGTTCCAGACTATTGACATTTCTGGCCTCCACTGAGGCCTGTGAACAGAGTGCTTTATAGATGTTGGACACAATATCCCCAACCTGGCTTCAAGCTGCTTGAGGCATGAAGCCAATAGAAATATTAGATTTTTATCTTGATATAGTCCCAGTGTAATGCTTATTGTAGGATTTTGCATGTGGACTCTCAAGAAAGTATGTTCAGTGAAAGATATTCACTCTTTAAAAGAAATACTAGTGTTCATGGGACTAGGTCATCCGGTTCCCTTTTTCATTTTTAATGTTTCAAACAGGAAGTGACAGATTACCAGTGAATGATTTCAAGAATATGAGAATAACATTTTGCTGTCCTGATCCTGAACATTTGAATCAAAAGTGTGGAGAAAGCCCAACCACAACAGTAACAAAGTAACAGGAATCAATAAACACTTCTCATTGTTAACTCTTAATATTAATGGTCTCAATTCCCCAATAAAAATATACAGACTGACCAATTGGATTGGAAAACAGGATCCATCTTTTTTCCCATCCAGGAAATACACTCTATCACCAAGGATTGACATCAGTTTAGTATAAAAAAATAGAAAAGAAATTCCAAGTAAATGGGCTCAAGAATCAAGCTAGTATTGCCATCTTAACATATGACCAAAAAAGACTTCAAACTAAAACTAATCAAAAGGTTACACTACACACTCACCAAAGGAAGAAACCAACAAGAGCACGTTCATGAAAGAAACACTACTACTATAGCTAACATCACATATTGGTCCTCACACAGTGATAGTGGGTGACCTTATTACCCCACCATCACCAACAGACATGCCATACAGACAAAAGCTAAACGGAAATGCTGGAATTAAGTAACATCACAAAATAAACTGACCTATTAGATATCTATAGTACATTCCAGCTAAACACAAAAAATATACTCGCAACACAGTAGTTTACAAAATATATACATATAAAAAAGAAATATAAATGGAGTCACCAAATAATAGGGAGACATTGCTACAATGGCACAGAGTAAGTGGCATCTTATGGCGCAGAGGAAAACCTCCAGCGCTAAGAATAGTTTACATCTTGAGTCATTGTCCAAAATGACCCACTGGAATCCTCCTGTGGTGGTTTGAATGAGAATGGCTTTCATAGACTCATATATTTGAATGTTTAGGTCTCATATAGTGGAACTTTCAATTTGGGAAGGATTAGGAAGTATGGCCGTTTTGAGAAGGTGTGGCCTTATTTGAGGAGGTGTGTCACTGGAATTAAGCTCTGTGGTTTCAAAAGTCATACCAGGCCCAGTCTCACTCTCGAATGAACTCACGGAACAGATATGAACTTCCAGCTCCTGCCACAGTGCCATATCTGCCTGCCTGCTGCCACATTCTCTACCATGATGATCATGAGGTAACCCTCTGCAACTATAAGCAAGGGTCCAATTTAATGCTTCCTTTTATAGATTTCTTTGGTCATGGCCTCTTCTTACAGCACTTGCACTAGAGCAGTAACAACATAAGCTACTGGTTGCTCTCTACAACTTGATGATAATGCTCTATTTCTAAAAACACTACCTCACTGAATACACAGAAGTCGAGCTGGTACCTAACTAGAAATGTCAACCCTAGTGACTAGTGTTCATGATAGTGAAAGGCACTGTTCATACCTGAAAGTTAGTCTGTAATCATAAATAACTTTCCATCTTCCAGCAAGATATGCTGTGCAATAGTGGCACAAATGTTACAGGATAAAACAACCATTTTATGATTAGATTTAAGGCCCACTCCATGAGATGGAATCCATACCTGACTACCTGATACCACCACTACAGTGGCCCAGACCATGAGACTAAATAGGTCATGGGCTTATGGAAAAACCTAATAATATTATTCTACTAAAGGAACATAGCTATAAAATGACAAATTAGAATTATTATAATTATAATAATATACAGTTATATATCAGTGCTTCTCTCAGGCCAGATTAGAGAAGCTTCTTCTTTCAGAAGATGAGAAGTGACACAGAACGCAAAACTGGACAGCAAGAAGAGAGTGAGATTCTCTGGAGCACTCACTCCTAAATGGGATACCTTCGTCAAAGTCCTCCCTCAAGGCACAGGGATCTATACAGAAGATAAGTGAATTGATTATACAAACCAGGATGATGGATGACTCTAAGAAAACAGTGTCTTCCAGACACAAAGGGTCTAATGAACTCAGAGAGACTGTGGCAGCACACATAAAACTTATACAAGATGCACAGGGTCCCAGGATTGACAGAGGGAAGTAGGCACAGTCTACATCCACAACCCGGAACCTATCTGTAATTCATACCCAGTGGCAAAGGGAAAAAACAGATTTTTTCCAAAAGAGTCTCATTTGGTATAATAATAAAATTTAAGAGCAAACACCATAACCAACTCTAATTCAATGTTATTTTTGTAGACTTTTTTTTTTTATCTCATTTGCTTTGTTTGGACATTTTAAGAGGGGTCTTATTGCTTCTTTGCTTACTTGTTTAGATTTCTCTTTTGGTATTTTTGAAGGTTTTTTTTTTTTTTAAGCAAGTATGTTTATAGAACTGACTACATTACCTTCACGGCTTCTGATTCTCTTCTGCGTCACTGTGAATTTAAGTTACCATCTGGTATCATTTGCCTGCTCTAATTACAGCTTCGCTCACATCTACTCCCCGCCCACAGTAATAGCAAGAGTGTTGTTATAGCCTACCAATAGAGTTCTATCTAGTTTTCTACAGTTGCTCCACAAGTCAGAGAAGTACATGAATACATTGTCTGTAATAATTACACAGTTATGCTGGTGATCCTCCAAGAAGTTACTTTAACCTTTACCTGATAACTCTTAGGGAAGGAATCCTAGATTCTCGGCTACATCTACTGTAGTGGCCATCGCTCTGAACTGAGATGGGAAAGAGAATTGGTGGTGGTCTAGGCAGTAACAGAATTTTAATTTTTGTGTGTGTCATATATTTATTTATGTGTAGCTAGACATGTGCTTGGGTGCATGCACATGGAGGCTGAGGTCATTGCATAGTCATTTTATTACTTTGTTATTCACTATTCTGACTGAGGTTTTCTTACATGTCTCAAATGCAGTATGTCCATGAAACAATTTATGTTTTATAATTTTAACTGTAGACCTGTTTCCCTAGAGAACTGGTTTGTGGAGTTTCATATACTATCATTACACAAGTCAATATTGTTTTATTTATTTATTTGAGACAGAGAATCTCTACAAAACCCTGGCTATCCTGGAACTATGTTGATCAGGCTGTCCTCCAACTTACTAGCCTCTGCCTCTTGCATGCCAGGATTAAAGGCGTATCCCACCATGCTTAACTCATTTAATTCTTTATAAAGAACTTTCACATTGTAAATTTAAACTTGATGCTCAGAATTTTAATTTGTGTGTGTGTCATATATTTATTTATGTGTAGCTAGACATGTGCTTGGGTGCATGCACATGGGGGCTGAGGTCATTGCATAGTCATTTTATTACTTTGTTATACACTGTATAGCTGTGTTATTCCGCTGAGGCATCTCCACTGAGTCTAGAGCTAGGCTACCAGTCAGTAAGAGCTACCTGACCTGTCTCTGCACTCTGCAGTGTTATGACTACAGAGGTTGTGTAACTACACCCATGTTTTAAAATGTGGGTTTTAGGCATTTAAAATGATGTCCTCAGGCTTGATAAAGCACTTTTCCCCACTGAGCCATCTCCTCAACCCTGATCCTCATAATTCTATATAAACAAAAGGTTTTCTAATTCTCAGGATGAACCTAAGATGGTCATTGATAAGACTTCCTGGTAAGCTCCCTGTGCTTATTCAGGCAGCACTAATTGAATTCACTGGGTTATTTAAAAAGGGGGGGGCAGGATATGAAGGAGGGAGGGCCATATGTTAGGGTTGAAATTGAGGGTATATATGATCAAAGTACACTATATGTATAAGACTGTCTAAGAATAAGTCAAACCACTAAAAATTAGTAAGGCTTGTCTGAGTCGTGCCTTCCCTGCTTTGTACTAAGCCTTATTTTAGAAATGTCATGACAGCCAAGTGTAATGGCTCATGAGTGCAATACCAGCACCCAGGAGGCAGGATGATTTATAGGAGCTTCAGCCTGAGCTTAAAGAGCCTGCCTCAAACAAACCAGGAGCAGGAGAGATGCCTCAGGAGTTAACAGCACTTCCTGCTATATCAGAGGATCAAAGTCTGGGTTCTAATTACCCACATATACCTGCAACACCAGACCCAAGGGATCTGCTGTCTTTTCAGTCTCCTTGTCGCCTGCACACATGTGTGAGCATACTCACACAGACATGTATGAATAAAATAAATCTATAAAAAATAAACAAATAAAAATGTTGCAATGGTAATCTACCACACAGAAGGTTCTGAGGTGCAATCCAGCACCCAAAGGAAAACAAAATTTTGGAAGAAGAGTTTACTGTCTAGACAGAAGACAAAAAACAGGCAATCATGATACAGTGTAAAATACTAAAATGTAAGGTGTCTTTTAAATTGATACAAAATTACATATACTCAAGGGGCATGATACATGTATACATTATACTGTAATCAAATAAGGAAACTAATTGCTCTATCCATAAACATTTTGTTAGGGATATATATTGTATTTCATAAAATGTCATGAAGTTTAGTCACCGTATTGTGCTACAGAACATTACATTTTAATGCTTTTAACTGAAGTATATGGTACTTTAGATAGTAAAAACTTTCGGCCTAAGGAATTAGAATCTGTACATTTTGGTTCTTATTTTTTTGTAAACAGAAATTTTCTCAAAATGAAGAGGAATGTTATACAGTAGTGAAGAAAACTGACTTAGGCCAACTTTCTGGATTCTTCTATTTTGATCTAATGAGTAAATGCTATTTTAAGTCAGGATTTTGTTTTTGTTTGCTTGTGGATTTTTGTTTTGTTTTTGCTAATAAGTAAAATTTTAATAGCACACATACACACACAAAGATCATGTTACAAGGAAAGAAAAGCAACATTTTTGGGCCTCCAGTTTTATTCATATAGCCATTCTACTTGAAATCATTTATATTTCTTCCTCTGAGATCAAGCTGAAATATCACCCAGAAACCTGAATTAAGCATTCCTGTGTCCATTGCTGTAAAATGTAAGAGAAATTCTGAACTTAGTCTGAATCAGATGTGAAAGTAGAATAGACAAGAGTTCCATGTTCGTGTAGATACCAAACATCTGGGCCAGTGTCTATAGCTAAGACCAGTGCTTCTCAACCTTCTTAATGCTGTGACCCTTTTAACATGGTTCCTCATGTTGGTGGCCCCAAACCGTAAATCCATTCCATTGCTACTTCACAACTATAATTTTGCTACTGTTATGAATCATAATATAGGTCATGACCCACAAGTTGAGAACTGCTGGATGAAAATAAACAAATAATTAGCTTCCATGTGGCAACCTAGACACTAAGCAGACATAACCTGCACTGTTCTGATAACTGTCATTTTGCAAAACTTATTTTCTAGCTCTGTATCCCCTGCAGATATATTCATAATGTCTATGAGAATTTAAATGTACCTCTTACATTGAGAATTATGAAGCAATAAGACTCTCATTAAACACACAAACAAGGATTACCACTGATGAGACACCAGCTACACTTCCTGAAGTTAACTTAGAGAACATTCTCACTGGCGAACACATGTAGAAGACATGTATTTTTGTATGCTGTGCAGGCAGAAGTTCATCTGCCTGGTTTACCACGTCACCATATTATCAGTTCTATAGTGAGTATGCAATATTTGATGAGGAAAAAAAAAAACCTTGAGAATTCCCACAGCCCGGCAAATGCAATAAGCAAAAAACACCTTTCTCCCTTTGTGCATATGTAGTTGGATCAGGTGTTAATTTTAGTGCCATTTTTGCTTCAGTAAATATTTCTAAAGGGCCAATGGTGAAAATTAAAAACTTAAATAACCATCATGGTGTATGCTCACATATAGTTATATTTATTTGATGCATTCTTAAGCCTGCCACTGTTACTACTATCTAACTTCTACAACACGGGTCACTGAGGTCATGTCCATGAACGGTACCTTAAATTCCTGACAGTCTCAGAGGTCAACCTTTGATAGGAAGACCTATCAAAAAGATTGAATACCTATGATGAAAGGAGCTAGTTTGGGTTTGGAGAATAATTGGTAAGGATGCCCCATATTATCTTCTTGTAGATGCAAAGAGTGAAAAAATAGAATATTCAGGAATTTTGTTCACGGGATATATTCTGTATCACTGACCTTTTCATAGTCAACTTTTACAATTACGAATAAAATCTTAAATCAGTTACTACCGAAGCAATAAAACTATCATTTGAAAAAAATCTTAGCATTATTTAGAAAATTTAATTAACTGAATCTTAATGTAGACAAGTGTAAAATATTTTTTCTTATTTAAACATAAAGGAAACATGTTATTCTGTGCCTACTAATGTCCTACAACTACATCCACCATCTTAATTAGGATAGGTTTAAATCTTCATTCAAGGGAAAGGGTCATGTTTCCTTGAGAGTTTATTCAGACTCATAGAAAACAATAAAGGTGGGTAGGTAGATATGTCTGGTGTTACCTTTATGTCAACTTGAAACTGTTAAAGTCATCTGAGAGGAGGGAACCTCAGTTGAGAAAATTCCTCCATCAGGTTGGGCTCTAGGCAAGCCTGTAGGGCATTTTCTTAATTAGTGACCCATAGGGGAGGGCCCAACCCATTATGAGGGATTCTATCCACGGGCTGAGAGTCCTGGGTTCGATAACAAAGCAGGCTGAGCAAAGCTTTGAGAGCAAGCCAGTGAAGAGCACCCCTCCATGGCTCTATCTCAGCTCCTGCCTCCAGGTTCCTGCCCTGGTTGAGTTTTTAGTCCTGACTTTCTTTGATGATTAACTGTGATACAGAAATGTGAGCCAAATAAACCCTGTCCTCCCCAACTTGCTTTTGGTCATGGTATTCCATGGCAGCAATAGAAACCCCAACTAAGACACACCTACTGACTATTATTTTCTGAGTAAACTACTAACACATATTAATTATGAAAAATAGACTTCATATTTTTATTCACATATATAATGTATTCTGATCATGTTTATCCCAGTACCCTCTCAATGACTCTTCCATTGAAACACCTTCCTCTTCTTGCTTGATTTCTTTAGTGACCCAATGAGGTTAGTTCGGGTTTTGATAAAAGGTTCTCTAGCTCAAGATGTAGTTGACTGACTTCCTGATCCTGCTGCACCTCTTAAGTCCCTGGCTCAAGTCAATACTAATATGCTTGTTTGCCCACCTGTAAAATGGTGCTATTACTTCCTCTCCAAGTTCTGAGACTAAAGACTATGTACTATGCTAATAACTGCACCCAGGGTTCGTTGCACAAGTAATTCTTTGATGATAGAATAGTTAAATACTGAGCTCCCTTAGAGACAACTTCTCAGCTTCCTAACAACTTCCTAGATTAAGTTAAAAAAGCTGCAACTGACTTATCAGGTTAATACTAGCTTTATGGGCAAAACTGTTCATTTACATTGTCCACAGTTCTCAGTTGGTTAAATGTGAAATTCAGAGCTAAGACCTCCACTGCAGCACCAGAGACACTGTGTGATCTAGTTCAGCTCTGTGTTGACACTGGATAATGTAAGAATGTGACTTATACTTAATGACAATATAATAGGAAACATGTATGACAGGTTTTAACTTTCTCCTTCCAGGGAGAACCATTTACATCTTTTATTAAACTAGTTTAGGAAGCTAGCTCATTAGGAATCAATCAAAGGCCAGTGAGACAATTAGGATGCTAAAGGCCTCACCATCAAGCCTGACCGGCTGAGTTGAGGCTCCAGCACCCAATGGTGCAAGGAGAGAATCAACTCTACAAATCTGTCCTGTGCCTTCCCCATGCTCTGCCTCTTCCACACACAAACACAGCGTAGATTAAGAAATCAGGGGTAGAGGATTTCAGTGGCTACACACTTACCTAACATGCACAAGGCATTGGGCTGGGGTGTGGCCAACCAATTAAATTTATAACCAATTCTTACATTTCTTTAGGGTAAGGACTACAACATTCAGGCTCTGCTTCTGAAATAGATACTATATCATCCTCAGTCAGTTCTGTGACAGCTCTAGAAAACTAAGGCTAAAGGCCTGAGGACTTATCACATTTCCCACGGCAAGAAAAACTGGAGTGTACCTTGAAACACTAAATTTAAAAGGATATAACAGCTTCCCATTCCTGCCTGACCTTACCTACCGAAGGTACCTCACTAGGAAATTATTCTATTTTGAATATTAAATGTCTCTGTACACACAATGTAGTTACATAAACTATTTTCACATCTCTTCCTATCAGACTATTGAGACAAAAACATCCATTCAAACAGACATCCTTCCACCCCTGCACAGTTTGGTGGTAAACTGTGAGCATCTTGTTTTATTACTGATGTAACCATGTGATACCAAAGTAACAAAGGCAAGTTTACAATGTCAGAATTTTCTTATTACCATTGACCATGAAGCCAAACAATATTTCAAATCAGTAACTTTCAAATGAATGGGATGCAAAGCAGGCCTCTGATGATGACTGGTATTGTTAATCTGCATTGAGACATTTCACTGAAATGCTTCCTGTGACACACACAGTTATAAGTGAAAGTCTTCAAAAAACAAGGATAGAACATGTATGAAAAAGCTTCCAGAGCCTGGTCCTAAGCCTGAGAGAAATAAGACATACAGATCTTATTATAAACCAAATGGGTTTATATGTAGTTTTCACAGATGTTGGTGCAGACGTCTCTTACTAATGTATGTGCTGTCCTGGCTATGGTTGTACTACACTTAAAGCGTTTTAGACCTATCTGGTTCCAAAGGTGGAAGAACACACACAGTGGCATGGTACTTGGCAAGAGCAGACTGTAAAAGCAAAGCCTGTCTATGCTGGTGCAGCCCTGGGAAATTCTCCTCCATGAAAGCAGATCAGAATAGTCCCACTAAAGAGAGCAGGGGAAGAACAGTCACTGTTCCGCCCCAACTCCCCTTCCCCATTTTAAAGGTATACAGCATAAGAGAACTCGGTAATTATGCTTTTAATAATCAAGGTCTAGTGCTGTTCAGCTTCTTCTTGTTTCTTATTTTGACGTGTTGTTCTTGCTGCCTGTGGTATCATATTAGGGATCCCGTCGATGACTGGATATGCTATTCCCAACTCTTCATTAATCAATTCATTTGTCGATGCTTCATATCTAAGGGAGAAAAAGAACAAAATGATCTGTGGAAACTGAAAACTTAGAAAGGCTTGATGCTCAATAAAAAGCACCATGTAATATTTATAGTCACTCCTCTAATAACTTTGGTCTTAAAAGCATAGGCCAATCCAACCTTTTCTCTTAGAAAAATCATCTTACAATCTGTAATTATTCCTATCAGAATCGGTATATCTCATATTATCTTTTTTTGTTTTATTCCCAATTTATGACTTAATTCACAGCAGTGACTTGCTTTGGATCTGTCTTGATTCTTTATGGTTCACACACATGGCAGTATACTGGGAATAATAGTCGTTTTAAAAAGATTGAAGCCAGAAGCAGCAGTTAACTCCTGTAATCTCCTGCTCTCGGGAGGTTGAGGCAGGAAAAGTATCACAACTTTGAAGCTTGGCTATATAAAGAGTTCCAGGAAAAAACAAGCCAGCTAGAGAAACTTGTCTCCCCATCCCCCAACACCTTTCAAAAAGAACGGAGATGGCTGGCAAGATCACTAAGTCAATAGTGTGTGTCCTGAGTTCTGATCTCGAGTTCTGATCAGAACCAGAGTTCTGATCCTGTTAAGTATGTGAGCTCCTGAGCCCACCTCGATTTGCTCCAGATTCTGAAATTCCTTCCTAAAATAAATTGGGGAGCGACTTAAGAAGGTAGTGAACAGTGACCTTCTTTTGATACCGCGTGTCTCCCCTTCCTCTCTTTCTCTCTCTCTCTCTCTCTCTCTCTCTCTCTCTCTCTCTCTCTCTCTCTCTCTCTCTCTCTCTCTTTCCTCTCTCTCTCTACACCCTTTCCCCCACTCACACATACACAAACATTCAGGTATGCGCACGCAAAAAGAAAGAGAGGAAGGAAAGAAGGAAAAAACGAACGAAAGGAAGCAAGAAGAAAAAAATGAAAGGCCCAGACACTGGCCCTAACACTGTTTCAACAAGCTCTGGAGCCTAGCCAACCTGAGAAATCCTATCTTTCTTTAAAGCCTCTAGGATAGGTTGTAAAGAGCAGCCAATGGCGAACCAGAGAAAAGCTCAGCGCCGGTCCTGGGCGGGACTGACCCCAGCATGGGGGTCGGCCAGGCGGATCGCGTCCAGGGAGTGGTCTCCTGACCCGCTGGCCGGCCCACAGGCCACCACCATGTCCCCCGGGGAAAGGCGGCAGGTGAGTCTCACCTAAGCGGCTTCTTGGAGAGCGGACACACTAGGAACTCCAGCAGAGCAGGGTGGAAGGTGCGAGGCTGCTCAGCCCTCTCGCTCTGGTCAGCGCAGGACCTGGCCCCGGGTGCCTGCAGACACCTCCGGGCGACCGGAGACGGTGCGCACGGCCTCCGCAGCAGCACCGGGGCGAGCCTGCGGCACGTGGCGCTCAGCATGGCGGCTCAGACAGCTGACAAGGCTGCGCTCGGAGCTTCACGGCTTTCCCAGCACCTTCGCGGCCGGGTCCCCCAGGCCCGGCCCCGCCCCTGCGGCCGGCCCCGCCCCTGTGACCATCCCCGCCCCTATGCCCGGCCCCGCCCCCTGTGCTCTGCTGATTGCTGCTCCAGCGTTGTTGGGGTTGATGTTGTGGTTCCGAGAGAACAGACTGAATTTCCCGGATCAGTGGCTGCTCCACCGCATTTACAACACTGTAAACTAAAGCAGTACTCATTTGGACGTCCAACTTTTCAGCAGAACTAATCACAGAGGTGCCAAGAAGTCAGGGACTGGACTCCAGTCACACGGAACTAGGCTTCAACTTAAATGGTTAGCTTCAAAGAATCTTCAACACAAGCATATCATGTTAGAAGCAACAGCTTGTTTAATATTAATTGTACAACACCGTATCACAACTAAAAATTTAAGGGCCTGAAGAAAATGGCTTTTTTCTTATTCCATAAACTGTGAAGGCTTTTACAACGTGAGGGTTATTAGTCGTGACTACTATGATAAAGCACAACGAATACATGATTGGACCCCTTTGGGGAGGCATAACTAGCAAAATTGCAGTTATGAAGTAGCAATGGAAATAATTTTATGTTGGGAGTCACTACAACATCCTGAATTAAAGGGTCACAGCATTAAGAGAGTTTGCTTTGAGTTGGAGGTGGGAAGTTAAATGGAGGAGCTGAGATTGGGTTAGTGTGTAGGAAAGCTCTTCTGAGTGCTGACACATCTGAGGAGCTTTAGCTGTCTGCTGGCAACCCGTATGGATACTGACATCTCGCCTTGCTAGTCCTTTGAGCTCTTGAGAAGTACAAATGATCTGCCTCAAAGCTTCGACACTATATGTGACCTCTGAGGGAAGGGACAAGAAAGGCAGGAACAGGCCTCCCTCAGCTGGTCTTCCGGCAGAAGCTAACTCTGACCTTGCAGATGCCTCCTCCACACACAAGCTTTCTCCAGCCCAGGGTCCACCATGTCCCAGAGTGTACGCAAAGCTCTCTGACATCTCTGCAAAACACACTGGGCTCTGGAGGTCCCCCAGCTGATGAGGGAGTGTGGAAGGAAATGGCAGGAATTAAGGCCATGAGTGGGACTCAGTGGAAGGCTTGCCTACCATGGATTAAGTCCTGAGTTCTAGCCCCAGGCCTGCAATCAAACAAATTGCAGTTAATGTCTCCACAACTGTGAGC
This sequence comes from Grammomys surdaster, assembly GCF_004785775.1. Lineage (NCBI taxonomy): Eukaryota > Metazoa > Chordata > Mammalia > Rodentia > Muridae > Grammomys > Grammomys surdaster. The sequence continues at coordinate 2,079,037 of NW_021620660.1, forward strand.
TGTGAGCTGAGAGCAAGTTGGACTGGTTTCTTACTGGGTGAAGTGTAAATGCAGGTCCGTGTGTTTCCTAACCTGTCAATAAGGAAAACAATTTTGTAGCAGTCCCCAGAAGCAATGAAGGATAGGGTATATTAGTTGTAGCATAAATCACTCACTCCTGAGGTGAGGGTTAAACACTGGGGTTAAACATTCTGAAGTTAGATTGTTGTATTTAGAACACCTGGGATGATTCTCCTTCCATCTTCTCACTTCTCATGGCTAAGGGGTGGTGGTGGTATCTAGTTTCACTTCTTAAATAATTTCCTCTCTGTTCCTGATGCCACCTTTCCATCTCTAACTCTCTCCTTAGCCTTCCCAGCCTTGTTGCTATGGCCAGGGGAAGGTGAAGGATACTGTTACCCTAGTGGCCAAGAGTGTCTTGCAATTGTCCATGGGCTTCACTGTGGATTTTCTATCCTGATGAGCTCTACCACTAGGTACCTTGAATCCCTGCCTTGGTTTCCTTTAGTGATGGACTGTGATTGGGATATTTAAGCCAAAGAAACCCTGTACTCCCTAAATTACTTTGGTCAGTGTCCATATGAAAATGCGTATGTGGTGGGTGGGTGGTGTATGTGTGTGCTCATGGGGTCCAGAAGAGATCATCCGATTACTTGGAACTGTAGTTATAGGCCCCGTGAATCTATATGGGTGCGGGGAACCAAACTCTGGTCCTCTGGGAGAGCAGTAAGTGCTTTTAACTGCTAATCCATCTCTCTAGCCTCACAGATGATAAATTTTATAATGCTACTTGTCCTCTCTGAGATTGGTCTTTGGTGATAAGATACCAGGGACTAATTAATTCATCTCCAATTGTACGTATACAACATGGGTTATGTGTCACTTGCATGATTGATGCAAGCCGTTGTGGACTGATCATGAGATTTTATAATTATGATTTTACTTTATGAATTTTTTTGACTCTAGGATATAAGGTAAATCAGAGCAAGGTGATTTACTTATTCTCATAGAGAAAAGGGGGGAAAATCCTTTCAAATAGGCTGGCATCGGGTCTGCAAGTCAGCAGACCACCTCAGAGAGAACCTCCTGGTTTTGTCACGTCTGTTATGTTTTGAGGCACTAAGATGCAATCTGCCCCATGACCACGCTGCTTTCCCAGGTGAACTTCCTAAGTCAGAGTTAGGAAGGCAGTGGAGGCATTTAGCTACAAAGACCCTCAAAGGTAGGAAGCTGGTGGAAAGATACTTATGTTATCACACATTATATCGGATAACATACCACACATCACATTCCATGAGGCCCCGTTTCTGTATTACTTACTGAGGTCTTCAAGGCAGGAGAGTGACTCTGACAGAATATCAGTTGTTAGTAGATGGGGCTGCCCACTCTGCAGACACGGAAAACTTGAACATTGAGGATATTTCCTTTGCTGAAGGTGGGAGAAAGATGAACTACACAGCTGAGCACAGGGAAGTACAGCATGCTGGTGAGATGCTACCATGTTGTCCACTTATTATGTCAGTACTGTTTGTTTGACTCAGTTTTGCCCAGTGTGGTGTGCCATCTTTGAGATGGGGCTTGCTCCCACATGGTGTGTGTGATGGGGTCATGGCCATTCTAAGTCACTTTACATTGTGAAAAACAGTGAGCTTTTACAGTTTTTAAGGCTTGTTCTGGGGGACTCCATTACAAAAACAGCTCTCACTCCATTTCGAGGATGGGCATCATGGTGTTCCTGAGAGGACAAGAAAACAGCTCAACCTGTCTAGCACCACCCATGCGGCACAAATGATGTATTCCTGCGAGTAGTAAGGGTGCCACCCTGTACACTGGGAGCAAATTGAGACTGCAGGGGAACATGGGTGTATTAAAATCATATCAAGGAAACCAACCCAAGAATTTGTAAGATATATGAGGCCAAAGAGAAGTTTCCAATGGACCCTATAAAATGGAACACCCATCACAGTGGCTCCACACTGCCTTTCATGGAATACTTGATGTCTGGCTTAGGGACCACTGGGCAGAGAACTTTTAACTGTCCCTGGGACTTCAGATGCCACATGCCCATCCACCTGTTAACCCAGTTGGACCTGAAACTACTACTTCCTATTCCAACCTGGAACTTCCCTCTTATCCCAGAAGCTGACTACATCTTCACTCTCAATCCTGACTCTGGTAGCCTAATCTCCAACTGCATCTTCTTCATGATGGCTGTCATCTAATCAATACAGCCTCCATTTGCAGTAAAAGAGCAAGCATTTGCTTCGACCCTATTACCAAAGTAGGCAGAATTATCTGACAAGTTACTGCTATTGAGTCCACTAAAACTTGCAAATTTATTGTTTTCAAATAAAATTTGACAGTGTGGAAAGGCATAAATATTTTCATTTACATTTCTGAAATAGCATGCTCATGACAACTGGCATAGTTGTCAGGATTCCATGAAGGAATCCAATGAATACACAGCAAACTACTGGCAAAATAATTGGAGATATAAATTTTTTCGAACTAATTCAACTATCTGGTAATATTAATAAAATATAACACTCTCAGCAAGGCCTCATGACCAGAGATTAAACTTGGTGTACTGCAGTACACAAGGCCTCGTTTGCAATGCAGCTCATCCTCGAACTCCTCTTAGTACTGTGGCTTGATGCTGAAGGAGGGAAACCCTCTCCTCCATGCAAAGAGCCAGAGATAAGAGAGCTAGGACTCATGAAAAATGGTTATCAAAACTGTGATGGTTTGTATATGTTTGGCCCAGGGAGTGGCACTATTAGAAGGTGTGGCCCTGTTGGAGTAGGTGTTGGCTTTACCTCACTCTAGCTGCCTGGAAGTCAGTATTCTGCTAGCAGCCTTCAGATGAAGATGTAAACCTCTCAGCTCCTCCTGAACCATGCTTGCTTGGATACTGCCATGCTCCCACTTTGATGATAATGGACTGAACCTCTGAATCTGTAAGCTAGCCCTAATTAAGTGTTGTTTTAAAGAAAAGACTTGTCTTGGTCATGATGTCTGTTCATAGCAGTAAAACCCTAGCTAAGAAACAAAAACAAAAACAAATACTGCGGAGGAAGAAAAAGTAGGGGAGAAAGAGAGCAAGACAAACCTCAGACTATACCCCTTTGACTACTTATATATCAGGTGGACCATAAAATTGACTCTATTAAAAGCTTTTATTTGAGCAAATCATGAAAAATTATCTAAAAATGTTACTTCTGGGGAAGAGGTAAGGAACAATCTAAGAAGGAAGATCTATCCCAAGATGATGCTTGCTCTGTGGATCTACATCCTACAGTTCCGGAGGTTAAAAAAAACCAAAAGATCAGTACCATTCCTAAAAGATATAGAGTTATATTTAAAGGATCCTAATAACATAAATACATAATAAATAAAGCACCACAGAAGACTCATTCACAATATTGTTGTAAAGCCTTTTACAAATTAATCAGGACAGACAGAAGGGCTAACAGTGGAACCTTGAAGTACTTAAAAATATACATCTACAGATACTATTATTATCTATGGCCATACCTCAGTAACCATTCCAAGTCTCATTAGATGACATTGTGACTGATAGCACAAACAACATAGTAAATGACCACCCGGGAACCACAGTACTTCCATCATGAGGATCCAGAAAATTTTAATTATCTCTGGAGGAGGTTCTATGTGACAAGACCAATTATAACTATAAAGAACATGATAAATTACTACCATAAACAACTAAGTCCTAAAAACAACAAAACATAGGGAACACACTGGGGCAAAATTCCAGACCTTTAAGTTTCATCAGAACTGCTTGGATCACATCAAATAACACTAGTAACAAAATTATTCTCAACTCATGGCTCTCATGAAATGAAATATTTTCTACTTTCCACATTAGAACACACAGCAGACTTAACATATCTAACACATACTATATACCTAAACACAATTATATTCCAACTCAAACAGAACATATATAATAAGCCTAAATAATGAGGCACAAATTCCAAGAATGTGGTCTACAAACTTGAAATCATTTCCAGAGAAGAACTCCTTTCCTTCAAAACAAAGAAAAAATATATAAAATGACAAAATTTAAAATAATTAAAAACAAATTAAAAAATCCAAAACCAATAAGAACTCTGGGTCAAACATATATTTATAAGATCTGGGGATAAGAGGCATATATCTAATTAGCAATTAAAATTCATAGAGACACAAAAATATATTTTAATAGACAAAGATTCTAAGAAAAGGTTATTACATTAATAAAAATAATAACCCCAGAACTAATAGGTAGCTAGTCCAGTCAAAATGAAAATTTATGATGTAATAATGACCTAATAAAGTGACCACATATTATTCCCCTATAGTAGAACATATTTTGAACATGGATATGATATGTATAATATGTAAAAATTGATGGCTCATAAAATATACAAAACTACAAAATATAATAACAAATGTACAGATAACCCCACCTCCCTAATCATGCAACATACACCAAAAAAATTTAAAAATGTTACAACAAATGATGGTAAAGCTATTCAAAATACCTACTTCAATGGGGCTATATGGTCAGTTTTAAAACCTAATGGCTTATTATGGATTAGGTATATATTATAAAAGCTTAAAGTGTATACAAAAATCAAAGGTACATCGCTAAATGTAAAATGGTATTCACACAGGTGCTATGAAGGGGAAAGGAAGTAATGGAACAGGAACAGGAAGCATTAAATGGGATGGGGTTGGGGGGGTGGAGGAAGGAGGTGAACTAATACTAAAGGCCTTTTAAACGGAAGCATACTACTTTAGAGGCTTCCTAGTACATATATTTATGATGTACAAGGAGTTTCTATGGAGTCGCACTATGATTATGGGGTCAATGCCTCCTCTTGTATACCATAAAATACCCCCAGCCTCCAGAAGGGCCAGGGTCCAGAGCTCTTGTATGGGTTACCTCTTTTGGAACTATTGGTCAGTGTGCTCCTATAGACACCCCTTTCCCAAAGGTTACAGCCTATTGATATTGCTCTTGATTACCCCCCAGAACTCAGTAAGACCCCACTATTGAGGACATCGCATATTTGAGATATAGGATTTGTGGAAACAAAGCTCGTACATAACTGGCAGCTTCATTTGTACTGGTTGGCTTTCATAATGCTATGTATGCTATTGAGGAGTGAATAAACAAACAAACAAATCATGATATTGCCCAGTTGTGAATTCTAGGAGCTTCAGTGACTGAGCTGGAAAGACATGTGCACTTGTTTGTGCAACAGTACTGATCATTTATTTCTCAGACAGTGAAACAAGCCAACTCAAGCCAGATTAAAGTATATATAAATGCAGGTTTATTGGCAAACTGCTCTCAGGCAGCAAGTTCACTGGCACCTAGAGGGAGCCAGAGAAGTCACCATGGGGTGGGAGACAAAGGAGAGGAAAAAGAGAAAGAAGAGGAGGAGGAGTGGGGAGGAGGAGGAAGAGGAAGAGGAGAAGAAGAAGAGAGGAAAGAGGAGGGGAGAGGAAGGGAAGGGAGGGGAGAGGAGGGGAGGGGAGGGGAAGGGAGGGGGGGGAGGGGAGGGGAAGGGAGGAGCCTAGATGTCTGATTTACATGGTAAGGAGCCTCTGCAGGAAGTGCAGCCCAGTTCCCTGGGGTTCAGGGTTGGGGGCATGGTACACAGGTAGGAACTGAGGGATGCTGGGAAAACCTGGAGGCCAGGTCTGCTTTGGTATGTAAAATATGCACCTCAGCTGTTTGTTCTAGGTCTGACACCCAACAAGTATCACACATGTTGTGGGAGTAACTTTCCCTATTGGATTTAAAGCCCACTCCACGAGGTGGAACTCCTGCTTCATACTGAGCCCAAACTCAAGACTGGCTTAAACTCAAGACTGGCCCTAGGGAAGAACCCAGTACTATTATTCTGCTAAATGGACACAATAATGAAGTGTCCTTATCCTTATACTCATAGATTGGTGCATCTCTCCAGCCTCATCAGAGAAGCTTCTGCACAGTAGATAGTGAATAATATATACATCTACAACTAATCAATGTGCAGAGAATAGGCTCTGGTCAGCTCTAAATGGGACAGTTATATCACACCCCTTCCACAAGGCTCAGTGGAGTAAAAGAAGGCAAGAACCAGAGGTACTGAATGTCTGCAGCAGAACAGTATTCTCCAGATATGACAGAAACTCACAGACGTTGGGCTGAAGGTACAATACCTGCTCAAGATTCATCCAGGCAAAACTCAAGGGAGCAAATATGGAGACAAAGTGCAGGACAGAAACCGAAGGAGGGGCCGTCTGCAGACCATTCCACCTGGGTATCCATCCCATGTGCAGTCACCAAAGGTAGACGCTGATGTGGATGTCAGGAAGTGCATGCTGACAGGAGCCTGACATAGCTCTCTCCTTAGAGGTCTGCCAGAGTCTGACATATTCAGAGGCAGATTCTCACAGCTAACCATTGATCTGATCATGGCGTTCCCAATGGAGGAGTTAGAGAGAAGACTGAAGGAGCTGAAAGGGTTTGCGGCCCCATGAGGAGAGCAACAATACCAACCAACCAGAGATCACAGGGTCTAAACCACCAGCCTAGGAGCACATAGGGAGGGATTCATAGCTCCAGCTGTATATGCAATGGAGGATGGCCTTGTCAGGTATAGGTGGGAGAGGAGATCCTTGGTCCCATGAAGGCTGGACGCCACGTGTGTGGGAATTCGAGGGTAGGGAGGTGGGAGTGGGGGGGTAGGTGGGGGCACATCTTCATAGAAGCAGGAGGAGGGGTGAAGGGATGGGGGTTCCTGGGCGGGAGGGGGTAAATGGGGTAAGGGAAGAACACCTGAAATGTAAATAAAATATCAAAAAAAAAAAAAAAGCCAACCCAAATCAAACCAAACCAAAAAACAAAACCAAAAAACTCTAGCATGGAATGGGAAGGAGATTGCAAAATCGCATCTCCATCTGAGGATCTATTTGCAACTGATGGGTCCCAGGGAAGGGAAAATATCAGTTTTCTTCACGGACGGGATGGGATCTGAGTCAAGCTTCAGTAGATTGTCCTATATCCAGTCACATAGGGGCAGTATTAAAGTAAACTCAGTGGGTTTAAAACATCAACAAAAACCCCACATGAACTTGGGAGGGAAAGTGGTGTGGGAGGGATTGGAGGAGAGAAAGGGGGGATATGCCACTTTCATTCTGAAGGACAAATTATCCATTTGCAGACTCCCACAGGGATATTTAGATAGTCCAATAATAATATATTCAGTCCTGATCTCCCAAATTAATCAAATTGTGATTCCTTAATCACATTCTATATAAATGATATAGTAATGTCATGATAAAAATTGAAGACAATTAACAGAAAAGCACGAAAACTGGGAATAGATAATAATGAGGAAAAAATTGTCAGCTCTGGGGTGTGACCTAGTCATTAGATAGCAGATGCCCAGACAATGACAGACTAAATGGTGACAGTTAGGAGTACTTACATCTAAACAGCAATTACAAAGCTAATAGGGTATAGGAGCAAATTTATGTTCTATTTAAATATTTTGAGAACAAATTGTTTCTGTAGATCCCCGAGAAATTCCTGAATGTACTACCCACTGCTTTCTCGGAAGTAACCTTAGTTGACTCTACCTGGGTATCTTCTCTATGCCTTGAAGATAGCTATCTGCCCCTAAACAAACTCAGGAGCAAAATAATTAGAATAGTATGAACTCAGGGGAGCCTGACATGGTTCAGCAGGATAGGAGAAATGACAGCAGACCAGAGCACAGAACTTCTACAGAATATTTAGAGTTTCTTAGAAATATAATGTACAAGATAAAGGGCCATACATATTAAGCCCCTAATAAGAGCTCAGTAACAAATGCTAGAATGACTAGGACAATATAACAGCATGCATAGATGGTATAAGAACAACATAAAAGAGTGCAAGAAGAGTAAGGTATTAGGATTTATCATTCCTGGAAAATTGGTTTATACCAGACTGTTGTAATGTTAATTAACTGAGAAGCAAAGGAATTGTTTTATTAAACAAATTCTTATAAGATTATAGATACAAATATTACAAAATTAAATAACAGCTACAGTGATTCCTAAGCCTGGCTTCTCAGATTTAGCAAGTAATATGATTGACCATTATAAGTTAAAAGTATAGTGCTTAAAGCAGGGTGATTCATCTGGACTGACTCAGATTCTATCTATTTTTCGACCTAAGCATCTTGAAACTGCAAAATGCTGACAGCCTAAGAACAGGTTGCTATATCATGCTTGCTTAAGCTGAAATGATTTGCCGAATTTTAGGAATAGGGATATGGGGTTGATGATAAAATCTATTCTAACTGTGCTTAACCTGGAACCCTGGACATACTAGAAAAGTATGGCCAAGGGACAAAATGATTATGATCGATATCTGAGAAATCAAGAATTTCTGATTGCAATTCAGGGTTGCAAAGCATCCTTGTCTTGGTGTCTGAGTCAACCTTTCCCTCACCTGATCCTTATATCTTCTCTGGAACCTGTTCATTGTTGGGCTGGGCTCCTATACCCCAGCTGTAGTAACAGCATAAAACTACATGCAATCTGAGGACTTTCCTGTGAGCAACATCATAAAAGGCTGAAACTTAGGACAGCCAGAGTAAGAACTGTCTCCTGAAGAGTTCACAATGGGAGGACTTCTCAGAAGATAGAGAAGCAGACACTGTGATGAGCCAATGCTGAGCCAGCTCACATCTGGACCTGGGCTGCTTAGCCAGGCATATAAATCTCTGGTCTACCATTTAATCCTCAGCAAAAGGGTCAGGATCTGAAAACAAGCTGGGTAAGATGTGTGTGCAAGTGTGTATGTTTGTGTGTGTGTCCTTGAGAATGCCTGTTTGTGTTTGTCTCTGGTTCTTTGTCCCCCTCCCCAATGTAGGCACATTCAACAAATCTTTTTCTGCTTTTCACTGTTGTCTCTTAATTGGATATGAAGGCTGGTGGCAGAGCTTAGCTAGTTAGGGCTTCCAGAAGATAGAGTCTGACTCTTGTAGCTTGACCTACACTTTCATGATTATGTACTGGATGGGAGTTGCACATATAAGGGACGGGATGAAAACCTAGACCTTCTCCACTTTACTCCATTCGGAGGCCAAAAGCAGGAATGACTGAAATTTTGGCTGTTTGCTAGTGTCCCATTATATCACCTTTGGCATTAGAGTAACATGTACCTTGCTTGGGCTCGGGAAATCACATATATCAGGCTCTTCTCTGATTCTTGATTTTCTTGTCTACTAACCTGGTATCCCCAGAGGGTAGAAACATTATGTCACCAAGTCCCAATATCATTAAATGAAAGAACTGCAATACAATGTTTCTTTTAAATCATTACACAGATTTGGTTCTAGGTAATCAACGCAAAAAAAACCCACACAGAACCAATAAAGGCTGTGAATTTATATATTGTGATTATAGAAATGCAAAGATCTATTTGCTTGTGTCCTCTTTGGCATCCATGTTATTCTGCTGGCAAAATGTTAATGTCGTGACCATGGGGTTCGTTCTCTGGTCTATAAAGTATTTAGATGATTTAATAATCATTCTTCTATATTATTTCTAATTATTAAAGATTACTCAGAACAATACGAATAAAAACAAAACCTTAAGAAAACAAAACAATGGCCTGTGGCTCCTCCTCCAAGGAACCCCCCTCCCAGTGGTGATGAATGGGAGGGACTGTATCCTCCCCCCCCCCCCGGGAGGCTATCTTTTCACTGTTTTAGGCCGTTTTGAAATTCTTTTCTTTAGAAGAGGTATTTTTAATCAAACAAAACAGCTACTGTTCCTGTGATTGGAGCACAACCAGGAGCCGAGGACACGGACGGGCGGCAAGGCTGGGCTGGTGAAATCTGGTGATGGAGCGTCTGAAGATGCGCTTTTCTCTGGTCTGCGAACCGCTCACACTTTGAATGAACCCATCTTTACAGGCTTTCCCTACCGGAACGTGAGCTTTCTAGACGTGCGGTTTTCTCTAGAATCTCTCGGAAGGACACAGCCACGGGAGAGGCGAGGGTAACTGGGAGAAACTGCGGTTCGGCGGGTCGGGCCGGCGGGCTGTGAACCGCTTCTGGGAGGGCGTGACTGGCGAAGGCTGGAGGTTCGGCATTTTCGCACTAGCTGTATCCAGATGTGCAAGCCACCGATCGCCAGGAAGGCTTCGCCGCGTAGCCCCAGAACGCTAAACGCCTTCCAGGAGGTTTGTCCCTGCCTGCGCGCCGTGCCCTGAGCTCTCGGGCAGGGAAAACGCGCGGACATGGGCGAGACCATGTCCAAGAGACTCAAGTTCCAACTAGGAGAGGCAGAGATGGAGGAGCGGTCGTTCCTCAATCCCTACCCAGACTATGAGGCCGCCGCCTCCGCCGCGGGGTTCGCTGCTGGAAGTGCGGAGGAAACAGGCCGTGTTTGCCCTCTCCCCACCACAGATGACCCGGGCCTCCCTTTCCTCCCCAACGGAAAGGTGAGTTGGTTGCCAGGGCCAGAACCAGCGGTTGGGAGGGTGAGGCCACCTCCGCCAATGGTAGCGTCCGGGCGGTCACGCCCTGGGCGCTGACGTCATCGGCGTGCGTCCCGCCTGGTGTAGGTTCTGCCTAAGCGGCCGGGAAAAGGTGGGGTTGTGCATTACCTCTTATGAGACCCTGAAACTGTGATGGAGCACTTTGACGGTTCTTGGGAGTAAAATGGGAATTTGCTGTTAGGTAGATTTTATCACACCTGCCTGTGGGTACGCCCTTGCTTGGAGAAAGGCTAAAGTCACAGCCTGTTAATTTTTTCCCTTTTGTTGTGTTCTTTAACAATTTCATCCGTGTATTTAATGCACTCTGGTTGCTTCCGCCCCACTGTCTTTCCTCTCCTTCCCTCTAATGTACAGCTACCTCCCCTATAAATTGCTCCCACTCCCCATTTATGTCTTTTTGGTTTGGTTTGGTTTGTCCTCCTGGGTTTGACCAGGACCTTCTCTGTGAACTATCCGTTAGAATCTACTGGTGGGTTCAGTAGGTACACAACTGAAGACAATGGCTATCCCTCTTCCAGAGTCAACCTGTAGCTAAGAGTTTGGCATTAAGGATTAAAGTCCTGTGAACCCCTCCCCATCTGTGACTGACTGTTGGTAGGGCCTGTCCTATACACATCCAGTGCAAATAATTGTAATTATAGCAATTCTGAGCTCATGGTTACGCTTGCTGTATCTTCTAGGATTTTCCCACTCATCTCCCCTATTTTTTGGCTCTTGAATTTTTTTTTTTTCCTGACCAATGATCCCAAATCTTGTGATGTGGAACCTTTGGGTATGTGCCCAGAAGTGCGATAGCTGGGTCTTAAAGCATTATTTATTTTTGAAACAAGAGTCTCACTATGTATTCATCCCCTAGCTGGCCTGGAACTTACAGATATCCACTTGCCTTTGTCTCCTGAGTGCTGGGATTAAAGATATTCTCCATCAGGCTCAGCACATAAGGTGGTTTTATTTCTAACTCTTTCAAGACCCTTTAGATTGATTTCCAAATCGGCCGCACCAGATTACACTCTCACCAATAGTGTAAAAGGATTTCCCCTTTCTCCGCACCCGCACCCTTGTAAGCATTTCTTATTTGCATTCTTGATAGCTATTCTGATGGGCAGGATGGAATTTTAAGGCAATCTCAATCTGCATTCCACTCATTGCTAAGGATGTTGAACACTTTTGAAAATGTTTACTATTTGCTAGTTCCCTTTTGAGAACCTTTTTCCAGTTGTATAGCATAAGTTTCAACTTAAAAAATAATTTTACGGAAATGTTTTTCCTGCGTGTGTGTATATGTGTGCCATGTGCATACCTAGTACTTGAGGAGGTCAGAAGAGTGGGCTGAATCCTCTGAAAATATAAGTTGTATTATATTATATTATATTATATTATATTATATTATATTATATTATATT
>NW_021620660.1:2091007-2094694 GCF_004785775.1 Grammomys surdaster
TTATATTATATTATATTATATTATATTATATTATATTATATTATATTTCTGAGCAACTGTGTGGGGCTGGGAACAAAACCTAGATCCTCTGCAAAAAGGGTAAATGCTCTTAATTGCTGAGCTTTTGCTCCAGTCCTGCATAGCCCATTTTAAAAAAAAAATGTCTGTTTCCTTGATGCCCAGGGTGGGTTATTTTCTTTTCATTTGATTTGATTTTTAAGGTCTTTGTATATTTTAGACACTAGACACTACTCTTTTGTTGAATGTGTAGTTGGAAAAAATTACTCCTATTTTGAGATCCATCATATTTGTTGACTGTTGCTTGTATTGCCTATGCTACTGGAACCCTGTTTGAAAAGTGCTTACCTATGTCTGCACATTGAAGTATACGCCATACTTTTTTTCTAGTAGTTTTAGAGTATCAAGTCTTATGTTGAGGTCCTTCATCACTTTGGATTTGGGTTTTGTGGAGGGTGACAGATGAAGATATAGTTTCATTCTTTTGTATGCTGCTATCTGATATTCCCAGCACTGCCAGGACCTTCACTGCTTTGGGATTGACCTGATGGAGCAATAGAGGGGAATGAAGAAACAACAGACACACTTGCAGAAAAGATGGTGTCTGGTGAGCTGTTCTCAGCAGCCTAAACTCAGTGCACTTATTATATAGATCTGGGTGAGGAGGTGGGTTTACTCTATGCAGCTGAATGCGGAGGTGTGTTGGCTAGTCTTTGTAGAGTCTCTGCAAGGGAGCAATCTCAGGCTGTAGTTATTCAGGTAGGAAGATGGGCTTGATGCTTTGCAAACACTGTCAACATCCATATTTGGAACAGGTGAGGCTTTGCTGTTTCCCTCATCCAGACCCAGAGAAGGCTGTGAGATTCACATGGTCTGAGTCACTGGGATCATGGCCATGTCCATGTCAATAATACAGATTCACTGAAGACTTCATCTGCTCTTTACACAGCACCATTTGGATAAGAAGCCCTGTTTGTTCCAGTGAGGATGTTGGCATTTTTGTCAACAAATCATGGAGCTGTAGTAGCATAGACTCATACCTGAGTTTTCTCTATTATATTCCATTGATCTACATGTCTGTCTTTGTTCCAGCAACATGACGTTTTGAAATCAGGTGTGGTGTTTTCCTACAGCAGTCCTCTTTTTGTTCAGGATTGATTTGGCTGTCTGTGTCAAGTTCAATATGAATTTTAGCATTATATGTTCTATTTCTGTAAAGTAATGCTTGAAATTTGATGAGGATTTGTATTGAATCTTAACTGTAGATTCATCTGAATTGTAGATTACTTTTTTTGTAGATTACTTTTGATAGGATGTTTATTTTCACAATCCTTATGTTCCTGATCTGTATGCATGGCAGCTATTCCCATTTTCTAGTATTTTCTTCAGTTTCCTTAGGGTCTTAAAGTTTTCACTGTGCAAGTCTTTAATGTCCCTAGATTCATTCCTGGGTATTTTGTGTGTGCATGCCCGTGGTGTGTGTGTGTGTGTGTGTGTGTGTGTGTGTTTTGTGAATTGGTTTAATTCCCTGGTTTTCTTTTCAGTATGTTGGTCATTGATATATAGGAAAGCTTCTGGGTTTTGTGTGTTAAGTTTTTTTTTGGTGGAGTCTCTAGGATCGTTTATGCATAGGATTGATCATCTGCTAATAAAGATACTTTTGACTTTTCTTATTGCTGTTGCTTTGTTTCCTTCTTTGTCTTATTACCATAGCTAAAAATGCAAGCACGCTGAAGTGAAATGTAGAACATGAAAATCTTTGTCATATTTATGATTTTTGTGGGGTTGTTTTGAGTTTTTGTCATTTAGTTTGATATTGGATATAGGTTTATCACCTATAACTTTCCTGTGATAAGGTATATTCTGCGTTCCTTAGGTTTTCCATGATTTTTATCATGAGAGGGAGTTGAATTTTGTTAAAGGTTAGATGATACCTTGATTTCCATCTTCATATGATGAATTACATTTATTTATGTATGATGAGCCAACTGTTTATCTGTGGAATGAAACCAATTTGATCATGGTGAATATTCTTTATATCTGAACTTGTTTAGTTTATGAATATTTTATTGAGAATTTTCACATCTGTGTTCATCAGAGAGTTGGGTCTGTGATTTTCTCTTTCTGCTGTGTTTTTATCCATGACTTAGTATTGAAATTTATTTTACAACTAAAACCTCTGACAAAGTTTAAAAAGATGCATTATTCACATCTAATATCCATTGTTCTTTTAATATATCTCTGGGGACAAATGTCCACTACAACGTGAAGTACACTGACAGCTGGTTGGTGGAGTAACTGTATTCGTGAGAGTAGTGAGTACTGCGTTGATATGGAGAGCAGGTGACCTTCACTTTCAGCAGCACACAAAGAAGACTTAGTCCAATTAAAGTACTGAGATTGAGTAGTTTTCTTTTTATCTCTTATCTCTGGGTAAATGTGATTTTGATATCAAAAATATATCAAAACTCACAAATAAACAACAAGACTTGTGATATCTCTAAATAGTTAAATGATAAATTGGTTACTCTCTGTGGATGTTTGAATAAAAATGACCCATATAGGCTCATGTATCTGAATGTTTGCTTCCCTGGTATAGACTGTGTAGGAGGGATTAGAAGGTGTGGCCTTGTTGGAGGAGGTATATTACTGGGATGGGCTTTGAAGTTTCAGAAATCCAGGCCATGCCCAGTCTCACTCTTTCTCTGCCTCCTGCTTAGAGATTAGGGTATAAGCTCTCAGGTACTGCTCTAGCACCATGCCTGCCTGCCATGCTGTCTGCAATAAAGGACAATGGACTGGCCATCTGAGACAGTAAGCACCCCCCCTCAGTTAAAAGCTTTTATAAGTACCCTCAATCATGATGTCTCTTCACAGCAATAGGACAGGAGTGAAGACACTATCATACCAATGTAGTGATTATGACCTAAAGAAACGGTGAAATGGAAATTGTGTTGTTTTTGAAAATGAAAATGAGACAGTGAAAGGAGAAGGGATGGGGCCAAATATTATGAAATCATTTATCCAGTGTAGTAGTAGGTTCTCTCTGAAACAAATACATATCCTAACAGCTCTATATCTTGAATTGCCTATGTTCATTTAGTTCAGAGTTGAAATGTGTATGTTTTTTTAACTAGCACCATCAGTTTTACATGGAATTTTGTGAAGATCCAATCAGAAGAGGAAAATTATCAAATTGAGAGAGGAAAATTAATGTAAGGAATTGTTATTAACTATAATGAGATCGGCATAATGAAGAACGTCTCATAAGTAGTTAAGAGAATTCTAGAGAATATAGGAATAGCAGATATGAGGAACAACGCGTACTGCTAGGACTAAGAGAACACGTAAGGACAAGGCTCTGGGTAGTAGCTATCTGATGCTGGGTAATAAATTACCCTGAATTTAGCAACGTTTGGACACTTATCTCACACAGTGTCTAAGGCTGAGGAATCCAGATCCTCACAATATTGCAGTGTGGTTCTGACTCAGGGCATGTCATTAAGATGCAGTCATTTTAAAGCTTACTAAGGGAAAGACAATCTTCCGACCTCCTTCTCATAGTGGTTGGCAGGTTATTGGCTGGTGGCTTCACTTAACAATATTTTTCTTTTCCTTTTAGTCTCTCTCTCTCTCTCTCTCTCTCTCTCTCTCTCTCTCTCTCTCTCT
>NW_021620660.1:2094704-2097619 GCF_004785775.1 Grammomys surdaster
TCTCTCTCTCTCTCTCTCTCTCTCTCTCTCTCTCTCTCTCTCTCTCTCTCTCTCTCGTGTGTGTGTGTGTGTGAGCATCCCTATACATATCTAATGCTTTTTCTTTGGTTCTTTTTCTTATTTGGTCGTTTTGTCTTTCTCTGATATGTTTGTTTTCATTTTATTTTACTATATTTCATTATTATTCCTGAGATCTTTATTTTCTAATGAGAAACAAAAAGAATCTGGATCCAAGTAGGAGGAGAAATGGAAAGGAACTGAGAGGAGGAGGGACACCAATCAGAATGTATTATGAAATATATGCATGAAACAAATCTATTTTCAATAAACTGAACAAAAAGAAGACAATAACCCCATTAAAAATGGGTACAGATCCAAACCATATTCTCAAAAGAGGAGACACAAATGGTTGAGAAAAACTCAAATGTTTGACATTAGTCATCAGAGAAATGCAAATCAAAAGTACTTTGAGATTCCATCTTACACCAATCAGAATTTCCAAGCTCAATAAAACAAATGACAGCTCATGAAGGCAAGGAAGTAGAGTCAGGGGAATACTTATCCATCACTGTTAGGAATGAGAACTTGTGCACCCGGCACCCAGCATGGAAATCAGTGTGTCAGTTCCTCAAGAAATTGAGAATAGATCTACCTAAAGATCCAGGTATACCACTCTTGGGCACATACCCAAAGGACTCTATATTCTACCACAGAGACACCTGCTCAGCCATGTTCATTGCTGCTCTACTCATAATAGCCAGAAATTGAAAACAACCTAGATGTCTGTAAACAAATGAGTGGATAAAGAAAATGTGGTACACTTACACAATCAAATATCACTCCGCTGTTAAGGTAAATGGAATCATGAAATTTGAGGATAAATGGACAGAGCTAGAAAAAATACTCATCCCTATGCATTTCTAACGCTTTGTCTGAGTCAAGTAATTCATACCATAAATGACAAATACGGTATGAATTCACTTATATGTGGGTATTAGCTGCTAAGTCTTTGGTAAGTAGCTATAATCCTTGTAACCACAGAGATTGTGTATAGAATAAGGGTCTGGATGATGTAGGCAGGGGAAATAGAACACATAGTTATGGATGAATGGGATCAGCAGAAAGTGGAACAGGAGGATTAGCAGGGAGGAGGAGGGAGGAGAGTTGTAAAGAAAGGATTATGGAGAGAGACAGCTGAAATTAAGGCCCACTTGAGTAGATATACAGAAATCTAATGTAGTGGAGGCTTCCTAAACTATATACATTGGCAATCTAAATAAAATTACTATATAATGGGGGGGGATGGAACCCCAACTGGACATCTCTTGCACCAAATGAAGTCTCTCATTCCAGGAATTGGTTATATCTAATTGAGTCCTTGCCTGAAGGGGCCCCATAGAAACCCCCAAATGACTCAGGCAATGCCAAGGCTATTGGTTGCTCTTCACAAACTGATGCCGTATTGCTGAAGATAATACCTACATAACTAATTAGATTCGAGCCTCTTCTGAATGCCTATCTAGAGCCTTTCCCCTATGGACTAATGCTCACAGTAACAGAAGGTACTCTGCACACTACCAAAGGAGAAAAGTAAACACCAACCTGGCTACAAACCCTTTGATCTGCAATAGTGATCTACATGCCAGTGACTTTAGTGGAATAGTGGCACAAAGTGTGGGAGTAACCTACCACTCTCTGATTAGATTTAAAGTCCACTCCATGAGATGGAACCCATACTCAAATCTGCTCTGGTGGCCAAGAATCTAAGACTAGAGTGGGCATGGACCTAGGGGAAAACTTAATACTGGAATTCAGCTAAAGGAATCTAGCAACAAAATGATCCGTAACAACATTGTGTCATACTCATAGATCAGTGTCATCAAAGTTATCACCAGAGAAGAGTCCTCCTACAGAAGATGGAAATAGATACAAAGACACAGCTAGGGAGTGTGTAAAGAATGAGAGATCTTAGAGTACTTGGTCCTAAATGGGATGTCTCCACCCATTTCCTCTCCTCAGAGCTCAGGAAACTCTGCAGAAGAAGAGGCAGAAAAAGTGTAAGAACCCCTAGGGGATGGGGGACACCAAGGAAACAAGGCTTTGAATCCAGCAGGACTGATAGACATCTCCCAGAGACAGTGGCAGCATGCGCAGCCTTTGCAGGATTGGGCCGTACAAGGTCCTAGTGCTGAAAGAAGTTGACACACCTCCCTCTCCCTAACCCAGAAGCTGTCTATAACTGATACCTACTCGCAAGTGAAAAGTTAATTTTCTGTGAGCCTCACAGGATAAACCACTGTTAAGGCCAGGCCCCATGTCCAGCAGTAGATGGTCAATACAAAATAAACGAATTTTTAGAGGGTTTTTTTTTTTTTTTGCTTTTGTTTGTTTTCCTCTAATGCTTTGGACTCTTTTTCTTTCTTTCTTTCTTTTTTAACCCTACATGTCTTTTGCTTATTATTTTGCTCATTATATTACAGTTTCTGATTTTGTGTTTTTAGAGGATTTCTATGTGTGCCAACATACCTGTCTGTACATCTATATGTGTTTCTTGTGCTTTTTCTTTGACTCTTTTGTTTTTCTGTTCCTTGTTTTGTTCTATTCATGTTTGCTTGTTTGTTTGTTTATTCCCCTTCCCTCCTCCCTCTTGCTCCGGCCCTGCTCACTCTGGCCCAAAGATTTATGTAAGGACACTGTAGCTGTCTTCAGACACCCATAAGAGGGCACCAGATCTCATTATGGATGGTTGTGAGCCACCATGTAGTTGCTGGGATTTGAACTCATGACTGCCGGAAGAGCAGTCAGTGCTCTTAACTGCTGAGCCATCTCACCAGCCCCCTGTTTGCTTCTGTTGTGTCTTCTTCTTCCTCTTCTTCTTCTTCTTCTTCTTCTTCTTCTTCTTCTTCTTCTTCTTC
>NW_021620660.1:2097719-2144362 GCF_004785775.1 Grammomys surdaster
CCTCCTCCTCCTCCTCCTCCTCCTCCTCCTTCTTCCAGAAAAGCCTGATTGTTTTTTGGTGGTTTTTGCTTTTTTTTTTTTGGTGAGAAAAAGGAAGGTTTGAGTGGCTGGAGAGGTGGAAGGCATCTGGGAGGGGTCATGGGGAAGGTAGGCCATAAACAGAATATATTGTATGAAAAAAAGAAGTACTTTCAATATGGAAAAGCAAAAAGGAATTGCAAAAAAGAAATCCCATCCACAAAGAGGTTTACAAGAAATATGACAATTTAATAATATGTATAAAGTTAATATTAACTTACTACTTATACTGTGTATGGAATTTGAATCCACATCTTGTTCAGAAAAATAAAATAACACAGAAACAAACAGATGAGATGAGGAAATGTTGAAGAGAATGTAAAGATAAGTTTATACTTTGAACAAAAAAGAATAAAAAGAAAAAATTAGATAATGACAGGATTTCATACAATAAAATATTTTACTTTAAAAATGAAAGGTAAAATGAAGGCAAATTAAAAAATTAAAACCACGGCACACAGAGTTCAAGTAAGTTTTTCAAAGTTTGACAGGGGTAAGACTTAGTATGATATATATTTGGTGATTAAATCTTATAAAATTGCCAAGCCCAAATTTCAACACCCAAGTTAAAACCAATCCATGATTCTCTGTTCACAACAAGGTTTTGTTAAGTATTGATCAGTTCTTACTTAGTATGTGTGTTGTTGTTTGTCAACTTTACACAAGGTAAATTCATCTGGGAAGGCCGAACACCTCATTGAGATTCTATCAGAGTGCCTGTAGGCAAGTCTGTGGGCTCATTTTCTTGATTAATGATCGATGTAGGAGGGTCCCTTTGTAGCCCTGACTTATTTAATGAAGCAAGGTTAGAGAACCTTGGAGGGCTAGCCAGTAAGCATCGTTCATCTGTGCCTTCGGTTCCTACTTCCAGATTCTTGCCTTGATTCTCTGCTCTGACTTTACTTCATACTGAAACCACTTCATACCACAGCAATAGAAACTGAACTAATGCAGAAACTGGTGCTTTTTCATGAGGTATTGCTGTGACAGACCTGGCCCTGTTGGTTTCGGGAGGATTGTAGAAGCCTTTTGGACTTTGGGCTGAAAGCGGTCAGTGCTTGATGAGCTGCTGTTTGGGGAACCAGGAAGATAATAATGGTGTGAGAAATGCAGATGATAGAGGCCTGGCTTGTAAGATTTCAGAGAACAGTTTCACAGTTCCTAAAGATTTCTAACTCTCTTCATGTGCTATTTTTTTGTACTAAGAACCAATAGTTTCTGCTCATCTGGGGCTGAAGAGCCAATTGTGATTAACAAGAGATTAGCACCACTGAAGTGAACCCTTTACTTTACTGGGGTGGTTAGTTGATGTTGGTTAGCTGGGTATGAAAAGAATCAGCTGTGATTAAGAGACCAGCATCACTGCAATGAAATTTGGAATTATTCTCTCAGGGTTAGCACATAGAAGCAATGATCGATAATGGTCCAAGGCCACATCTCTTGCTAGTAACTGAACTTGGTAATGTATAAGAGCCTCCCAAGTGGCACTGGCTTAGGTGGCATGAGAACCTCAGGAATAAGGAGGTCATGGAGAAATGTGGAGGCTTGGCACCATTAAGCAGGCTCAGAGTCCTGAAGGGAGCATAGAAGAGGCTATTGGTAAAACCTCAGTTGCAGTGGAAACCTGAGCATGTTGGAGATGCTAGTATGATTTGATGACTACTAAAGATAGCAGCAGCTATGTGTGGAGTCCACCTGAGCCTGTAAGAGAAGCTGTGTGTGCTGTAGAAGGTAGAGCCAGTAAGAGAAGCTGTGTGTGCTGTAGAAGGTAGAGCCAGAGAAGTTGGGCTGCCGCATCCCTCTGGAGGCCCAAGTGGCATACCTTCATTAAAAGTATGTATTATATGTAATTATAGGTAAATAAAAAGAATTTGATTCCTTGTGGCTTTTTCAAACATTTGTAGTGTTGTTTCTCCATACATCCTCTTCTTTTGTATTGGCCTCCTTCTCAATAAACGGCTTCCTTCCCACTTCCCTTTCCTATCACTGTATCCTACAATTCCCCTCCATACTGTTCCTTACATGCCACCCCATGGTCCTTAAAACAAAACAAAACAAAAAACAAAACAAAACAAAACATTTCTGCTTTCTGTCTTTACTCCAGACTGTATACTGTGTTGCCTAGTTGTATGTAAACTTGGCACAAGCTAGAGTCATTTGGGAAGAGGATTGTTAATTGAGAACATTCCTCCATCAGATTACCTGTACTTCTCTGTATAGTACATTTTACATTTCCACACTGATTATATGGGAGGGTTCAGCCCATGTGCATGGTGCCATCCCTGAGTAGGTGGTCATGGGGCTATAAAAATGATCAAGACACGAGGAGCACGTCAGTAAGAAGCACTTCTCCGTTACCTCTGTATCACTTCTTGCCTATAGGTTCCTGCTCTGATTCCTTCCATGATGGCCTCTAATGTGGAAGTATAATAAAAGTAAACCCTCTCCTCTCCAAGTTGCCAATTGTTAGTGTTTTATCAGATTAATAAAAACCCTAACTTAGACAATACTCATATCTAAATATTTGGAACTTAGGAATCAAAAATGAGATAAAACATACAATATCCATGCAGGTCTGAGTTAGCTCACTCAGTGCAGTATTTTCTAGTTCCATTGGTTTATTTGCAGATTTTATGATGTCATTTTTATTTATAGCTGAATAGTATCCCATTGTGTATATAGACCACACAAAGTACAAGCCCGTAAGAAGCCCTTCTCCATCACCTCTGCATCAGTTCTTGCCTGTAGGTTCCTACCCTTATTATTCTTTCACTCAGTTTAAGGCCATTTGTGTTGTTTTTCTTCCCTAGCTATTGAGAATATAGTGGCAATGACCATGACTGAGCAAGTATCTGTCGAGTAGGATGCTGAGTCTTTGGGACATATGCCAAGGAGTGGCATAACTGGGTCGTATGCGAAGTTTATTGTTAGCTTTCTGAGATTTTTCCCATTCTGATTTCTATAGTGGTTGCATCAGTTTGCAATCCCCGCAGCAGTGATGGAGGCTTCTCGCCTTTTCCTACAACCTCTCCAGCATTTGTTGCAGGTGATTTTGTTGATGTTAGCCATACTGACTAGGGTAAGATGAAGTCTCAAAGTTGTTTTGATTTGCACTTCCATAATCGCTAAGAACAATGATCAGTTTAAGGATACTTCTTCGCCATTTTTATTTATTCATTCGAGAACTCTCTGTTTGGATCTATAATCCATTTTTCAGTTGAGTCAATTTTTGACTCTTTGTTTTTAGAGTTTTTTGTATGTTTTGGATATTAATCTTCTGTCAGATGTATAGCTGGCAGAGATCTTGTCCACTGTGAGTTTCCTTTTCACTTGATTGGTTGTTTGCTTTGCTGTCCAGAAGCTGTTTAGCTACATGCTGTTCCATTTGTCAATTGTTCGCCTTAATTCCTGGGCAAATGGAGTTCTATTCAGAAAGTCTTTTCCTAAACTTATATTTTGTAGTGCAATGCCTATGGTGTTTGCTTATTTTCCCTTAGGACTTTTAAGTATTTCACGTTTCACAGGGAGGCCTTTGATCCATTTGGAGTTAGGTTTATGCAAGAATGAGGAAGGCTTCCAGGAATCAGTGCAGGTGACATTAGCCAAAATGTCCAATAGTGGGGATATGGAACCTGAAGAGACCACTTCTAGTAGCCAGACAGGACCCCCAGTGGAGAGATGGAGACACCAACCCACCTACAAATCCTTTGACCCAAAATTGGTCCTGTCTTAAAAAAATAAAAATGCAGAGACAAAGATGGAACGCAGACTGAAGGGATGACTGACCAGTGACTGGCCCATTTTGAGACCCATCCCATGGGCAGGCACCAGTCCATCACACTATTACTGATGCTATGTTTGTTCTTGCAGACTAGAACCTTCCATAGCAACTGACTGAGACGTTCTACCCAGCAGCTGACTGAGACAGATGCAGATACCCATAGACAAACATTGGACAGAGCTTGGGGACCCCGATGAAAGAGTTAGGGGAAGGATAGAAGGAGCTGAAGGGAATGGCAACCCCATAGGAAGACCAACAGTGTCAACTAACCTGGACCCCTTTAAGCTCTCAGAGACTGCCCCACCTATATTCTGTTTCTAAGGACTATTCTGGACCACTGTCCATGTCTTGCTCCATTTCTGGCCCCTACGCCTGATTTGTTTTTGACTCCTGCTGTCTTAGTGTGGTTCAGACTATTTTTCTTTTTTTTTCTATTTGTTTTATGGGATATTTTATTTACATTTCAGATGTTATCCCCTTACCCCATTCACACATCCCCCTCCCATCATCCCTCCTCCTACTTCTCTGCGGATGTGCCTCTACCTACCCCCCCACTCCTACCTCCCCAACCTCAAATTCCCACACACATGGTGTCCAGCCTTCATGGGACCAAGGATCTCCTCTCCCACCTATGCCCGACAGGGCCTTCCTCCCTTACATATATAGCTGGAGTCATGGGTCCCTCCCTAAGTGCTCCCAGGCTGGTGGTTTAGACTCTGGGGGCTCTGGTTGGTTGGTATTGTTGCTCTCCTCATGGGGTTGCAAACCCTTTCAACTCCTTCAGTCTTCACTCTAACTCCTCCTTTGGGAACCCCATGATCAGTTCAATGGTTAGCTGTGAGCATCTGCCTCTGAATATGTCAAACTCTGGCAGACCTCTAAGGACACAGCTATGTCAAGCTCCAGTCAGCATGCACTTCCTGACATCCACATCAGCGTCTACCTTTGGTGACTGCACATGGGATGGATACCCAGGTGGAATGGTCTCCAGACGTCCCCTTTTTCAGTTTCTGTCCCACACTTTGTCTCCATATTTGCTCCTTTGAGTATTTTGTTGTTCCTTCTAAGAAGGACCGAATCACCCCCACTTGGTCTTCCTTCTTCATGAGCTTCATGTGGTCTGTAAGTTGATTCTTGGGTATTTCAAGCTTCTGGGCTAATATCCAATAATGAGTGAGTGAATACTATGTGTTTTCTTTTGTGATTGGGTTACCTCACTCAGGATGATATTTTCTAGTTCCATCCATTTACCTAAGAATTTCTCAAATTTGTTGTTTTTAATAGCTGAGTAATACTCCATTGTGTAAATGTACCACATTTTTTTGTATCCATTCCTCAGTTGAAGGACATCTGTGTTCTTTCCAGCTTCTGGCTATTATAAATAAGGCTGCTATGAACATAGTGGAGCATGTGTCCTTGTTATATGTTAGAGCATCTTCTGGGTATATGCCCAGGAATCGTATAGCTGAGTCCTCAGGTAAACCTATGTCCAATCTTCTGAGGAACTGCCGGACTGATTTCCAAAGTGGTTGCAACATCTTGCAGTCCCACCAACAATGGAGGAGTGTTCCTCTTTCTCCACATCCTCACCAGCATCTACTATCACCTGAGTTTTTGATCTTAGCCATTCTGACTGGTGTGAGGTAGAATCTCAGGGTTGTTTTGATTTGCATTTCCCTGATGACTAAGAATATTGAACGTTTCTTTAGGTGCATCTCAATCTTTCGAGTTTCCTCAGTTGAAAACTTTTTGTTAAGCTCTGTACCCCATTTTTTAATAGGGTTATTTGGTTGTCTGGAGTCTTAATTTCTTGAGTTCTTTGTATGTATTGGATATTAGCCCTCTATCAGATGTAGAATTGGTAAAGATTTTTCCCAATTTGTTGGTTGCTGTTTTGTCCTATTGACAGTGTCCTTTGCATTACAGAAACTTTGCAATTTTATGAACTCCCATTTGTCAAGTCTTGATCTTAGAGCATAAGCCATTGGTGTTCTGTTCAGGAACTTTTCCCCTGTGCCTAGGTATTCAAGGGTCTTGCCCACCTTCTTTTCTATTAGTTTCAGTGTCTCTGGTTTTATGTGGAGGTCCTTTATCCACTTGGTCTTTAGCTTTGTACAAGGAGATAAGAATGGATCTATTTGCATTCTTCTACATGCTGGCCTCCAGTTGAACCAGCACCATATGTTGAAAATGCTGTCCTTTTTCCACTGGGTGGTTTTAGCTCCTGTGTTAAAGATCAAGTGACCATAGGTGTGTGGGTTCATTTCTGGGTCTTCAACTCTATTCCATTGATCTTCCTGCCTGTCTCTGTACCAATACAGTTTTTATCACTATTACTCTATAGTACAGCTTGTGGTCAGGGATGGTGATTTTCCCCCAGAAGTTCTTTTATTGTTGAGGGTAGTTTTTGCTATCTTCGTTTTTTTGTTATTCCAAATGAATTTGAGAATTTCTCTTTTTAACTCTTTGAAGAATTGGGTTGAGATTTTAATGGGGATTGCATTGAATCTGTAGATTGCTTTTGGCAAGACGGCCATTTTTACTATATTAATCCTGCCAATCCATGAGCATGGGAGATCTTTCCATCTTCTGAGATCTTCTTAGATTTCTTTCTTCAGAGACTTGAAGTTCTTGTCATACAGATATGTCACTTGCTTGGTTAGATTCACACCAAGGTATTTTATAGTATTTGTGACTGTTGTGAAGGGTGTCATTTCCCTAATTTCTTTTTCAGCCTGTTTATCTTTCTCGTAGAGGAAGGCTACTGATTTGTTTGAGTTGATTTTATAACCAGCCACTTTGCTGAATTTGTTTATCAGGTTTAGGTGTTCTCTGGTGGAAGTTTTGGTGTCACTTAAGTAAACTATCATATCATCTGCAAATAGTGATATTTTGACTTCTTCCTTTCCTATTGGTATCCCTTTGACTTCTTTTTGTTGTCTAATTGATCTGGCTAGGACTTCCAGTACTATATTGAATAGGTAGGGAGAGGGTGCGCAGCCTTGTCTAGTCCCTGATTTTAGTGGGATTGCTTCAAGTGTCTCTCCATTTAGTTTGATGTTGGCTACTGGTTTGCTGTATATTGCTTTTACTATGTTTAGGTATGGTCCTTGAATTTCTGATCTTTCCAAGACTATTACCATGAAGGGATGTTGAATTTTGTCAAATGCTTTCTCAGCATCTAGTGAGATGATCATGTGTTTTTTTTCCCTTTGAGTTTGTTTATATAGTGGATTACGTTGATGGATTTCCAAATATTGAACCATCCCTGCATTCCTAGGATAAAGCCTACTTGATCATGATGGATGATTGTTTGGATATGTTCTTGGATTCAGTTTGCAAGAATTTTATTGAGTATTTTTTCATAGATATTCATAAGGGAGATTGGTCTGAAGTTCTCTTTCTTTGTTGGGTCTTTGTGAGGTTTAGGTCTGAGTGTGATTGTGGCTTCATAGAACGAATTGGGTAGTGTTCCTTCTGTTTCTATTTTGTGGAATAGTTTGAAGAGAATTGGAATTAGGTCTTCCTTGAAGGTCTCATAAAATTCTGCACTAACACCATCTGGTCCTGGCCTTTTTTTGGTGGGGAGACTTTTAATGACTGCTGCTATTTCCTTAGGGGTTATTGGACTGTTAGAATTTAATGAAAATGAGGACACATCATACCAAAACTTGCGAGACTCCATGAAAGCAGTGCTAAGAGGAAAACTCATAGCTCTAAGTGCCTACAAAAAGAAACTGGAGCCGGGTGGTGGTGGCGCATGCCTTTAATCCCAGCACTTGGGAGGCAGAGGCAGGCACATTTCTGAGTTTGAGGCCAGCCTGGTCTACAGAGTGAGTTCCAGGACAGCCAGGACTATACAGAGAAACCCTGTCTGAAAAAAAAAACAGAAAAACAAACAAACAAAAAAAGAAACTGGAGAGAGCATACACTAACAACTTGACAGCACACCTAAAAGCTCTAGAACAAAAAGAAGCAAATACACCCAAGAGGAGTAGATGGCAGGAAATACTCAAACTCAGAGCTGAAATCAACCAAGTAGAAACAGAAAGAACAATACAAAATATCAACAAAACCAGGAGCTGGTTCTTTGTTAAAATCAACATGATAAATAAACCCTTAGCTAGATTAACCAGAGGGCACAAATTAACATTAACAGTATCCAAATTAATAAAATAAAAGAAACCTAATGGGTGGCTCCCACCTATGTGTGGGATAGGTTTCTTCTCAGTTAAACCTACTTACGATTGTCCTCACAGACACACTTATTGGCAACTTTCCTAGATGATTCTAAATCCAGTCAAATTGACATTCTAAATTAACTATCACCTGATTTTTCTTAGATTCCTTATATGGACTAAAAATGTTTACAGTCAAATCATTTGCGTTTCTTTTGTTCCCTAGTCTTCATTTCTGAAGATTATTCTTTACGCTAATATCTAAGAGTTATAATCCATATAAGGTATTGTTTCATTAAAACATTAACTTTGAAGAACCAGCATAGGTACTAGTCACCTGAAATTTGCCAAATAAGGTCATTTCTCTCTTGTATCCAGTGCAGCTTTCTATTGGTTTCATGATGTTCTCTTCTTGTGTAATGTAACTCATTTTTTTCCTTTGATTTTTAGATTGTTCCTAACTTCATAAAGCGTATCCAGACCAAGATCAAAGATCTTCTGCAGCAGATGGAAGAAGGGCTGAAGACAGCCGATCCTCATGATTGTTCTGCGTACACTGGTTGGACAGGTGGGGTAGTAACCTCTATGTTCCATTCCTGAGCTATGGTATATAAACTGAGACTTTGACATCCTCTCCTATTTCAAAATGGTGACCTATATACCTTTGAAACATTGGACAGTTTTATTATGAGATGTTTTATAGTTTTGTTGCTGAAGAAATACTGTCTGAAGGGTTGATGTTTAATATGTAGTATTTTTTGTATAACATTATTTATTTATTCCAGCATTCTGCAGTGGAAATGGGTGGTAAGATGATTTATGATTTGTTGGTTTTAGTTTTGTTATATTTTTCTTTGTGACAAGTTGTGATTAAATGGTTTCCCTGGTCTATTTCATAGATGATTACTTTGTTGGTCATACTTAATTTGATTCAAATAATTTTAATTAAATTATTTATATACTTGAATATTTTCATTTTAATGATGGATTTTTTAATATCATTTAAACAAAAAGTCATATAATTCAGGACAGAAAAAGTATGATCTCAAAATTAAAAAGCTGTAACTAATTTTACATTTTTACTATTCTAACACTAGAATCTTTTTTTCCTTGTTCTCATAATCTATGTTGAAGGAATTTGCATGATACACAGAGTATAGTTTAGGAAATAGCAAGTATTTATCACAGATAACAGTTGAGCACATTCTCAATGGAATAAAAGTAGATAGTGGCCAAAGGGATCATTAATAGTTTAACCTGTGGTTAAAGTAAGAGTGAACAATGGACAAAGGGTCAGTGAGCACCCTATGCTTTAGGCCAAAGTTTTACTATTTCTAGAACAGAATGCTTTTTTCTGAGGGGCCTTTCCTGTTCAGGATATTGACCAATCTGTTTGGATTGACTGTTGGAGAAAGGGGCTTGGAGCTCTTTCTGTCCCTTTTCAGGGTGCTTGGTAGATAGCAATCCTACTAGATTTAGGGCTTCTGGAACAAAGTTTAGATAATTTTCTATTAGTGGCATTCTGGGCAAGTCATTATGTCATATCTCCCTCTAGGGCCAGAGATACGACTAAAGTCTTATTCTTTTGACTAATAAATCAGTTTTAGACCTGGTTTTACAAGATGCTAGTCAGGAAGGAGTCTAGCTCTAATGTCCCCCAGGCCTACTAATATCTAACTAGCTACTCAGCAGTCCCAGATAGTCAGAACATTTTCATAGCTAAGTAAGGTATTAAAGATGATAGATCTTATTCTCAGGAAGTTCGGTAAAGCCTGATTAAAGTGCTGATGATTCACATACAAATTTAGAGACTTTTCTTGTTAGTTTTAAAGTGGTATTTTTATTTCTTTTTTGATGTAATATTTACATTGGATAATAATGCTGGCTTATCTTCTGGTCCTGTGTGATTGGAACACATTTGGCCTTTCTATTCCTCTTAAAAATATATCTATCTTTAAAGCTAAGGAGTGTTTCTTGTACACAACATACATTGATTTTGTTTCTTGATCCATTCAGTCAGCTTTTGATTGCAGAATTAAGGCTATTAATATTTAAAGTTAGTATTGAAATGTTTGTGTTGGTTTCCATCATTGTGGTGTTGATTTTGGGGTTTGTTTGTGTTTTCAGTGGTACTTCTTGTTCTAAAATTACAGTATCCCATCTTTCTACAGTTTCTCTGGGCATCTACCTCTCCACAGTCTCTCTGGGCATCCCATCTTTCTACAGTTTCTCTGGGCACCTACCTTTCTACAGTCTCTCTGGGCATCCTATCTTTCTACAGTCTCTCTGGGCACCTACCTTTCTACAGTCTCTCTGGGCATCCCATCTTTCTACAGTCTCTCTGGGCATCTACCTTTCTACAGTCTCTCTGGGCATCCCATCTTTCTACAGTCTCTCTGGGCATCTCATCTTTCTACAGTCTCTCTGGGCATCTCATCTTTCTACAGTCTCTCTGGGCATCCCATCTTTCTACAGTTTCTCTGGGCATCTCATCTTTCTACAGTCTCTCTGGGTATCTACCTTTCTACAGTCTCTCTGGGCATCCCATCTTTCTACAGTCTCTCTGCTTTGCTCATTCCTTTCTTCAGCCTGAAATACTGCTTCTTGTAATTCCTTTAAGTTTGGTTTGTTGGACATAAATTTGTTTAAACTGTTCATATCATGGAAAGCTTTTTATTTCTTGAATTATGGCACATAGTTTGTTGGATAGTACTCTAGGTTGTCTGTTATAGTCTTTTATAATGTATTGTTTCAGGCTCCTCTGGCTTTTATAGTTTCTCTTGAGAAATCAACTGTTATGCTGATGGATTTTCCCTTATATGTGGCTTATAGTTTTTCTTAAGAAGCTTTTGATATACTTTCTTTTTTCTGTATACTTAGTGCTTTAACTATGATATTCTGAGAGATGTTTTTTTCTGGTCTTGTCTATTTGGTGTTCTGTGTGCTTCATGCATGAGTCTTTACTTAGTTTGGGTGAAATTTTCTTCTATGATCTTATTGAACATCTTGCCTATGCCATTGATCTTGGATTATTCTCCCTCCAAGATTTTTTTCTTATAATTTGAACGTTTGTTCTTTTCATGGTGTTGTATGCATATTTTCTATATGTTCTTTTCATACATGTTTTTCAATTTTTTCATATTCTTTACTTTTTTTTTAACTAGATCTTTTATCTCTGAGTCCTGATATTCTAACTCCTGCTTGGTTCATTCTGCTTATAAGGCTTTCCTTTGTTTTTCTAAATGAGTTATGGGTTTTCCCATTTCATCTTCGCTTGAGTTTTTTTCAATGTTTCTATCTATTCATTGGATTGTGTTTTAAAATCCAGGGTAGTCTTTGTAATCTGTCAGCCTTATGTTTATGTTTTCACATGCATTACTGCAGTGTTTATTTTCTATGTTTCTTCTCTTTAATTTTAATGAACTATTTTGTTGTGTCTTCTAATACTCAAGGCAGTCTCTTAACTTTAACTCTTTGTAAAAGGAAAAATCAGATCACATACTTCCAACATACAATGGCAAAGAATATATATTAGCATCTCAAAAGGGGAAAAGGGGCATAGTAAGGAAACACTGGACCAAAACATTACTGAAACCCAGCCAAGCAAGCTACAAATTCTGCATCTCTGCTAATGTCCAAAGGCTTATCTGACTTTTCAGATATCCCATTCCTTCCAGCTTCATTGACTGCAACACACTTCCCCTCTAGAGTTGTATCCACTTCCTGTATTCAGCTCTCCGGGTCAGGTATCCCACTGCTATGATATAATGAGATGAACATGTGGTTTTTTCTCTTTCAGTTTGTTTATGTGGTAGATTACATTCATAGATTTTCATATGTTGAACGACCCCTGCATCTCTGAGATGAAGCTTACTTGATCATGGTGGATGGTAATTTTGTTGTGTTCTTGAATTCAGTTTGCAAGTATTTTATTGAGTATTTTTGCATCAATGTTCATTGGAAATTGATCTGAAATTTCTCTGTCTTTTTTTGAGTTTTGTGTAGTTTAGGTATCAAGGTGACTGTGGCCTCATAAAATGAATTTGGTAATATTCCTTCTGTTTCTATTTTGTGGAATAATTTGAGGAGTATTGGTATTAGCTCTTCTTTGATAGCCTGGTAGAATCCTGCACTAAAACCACCTGGTCATAGGCATTTTTTGGTTGAGAGACTAATGACTGCTTCTATTTGCTTAGTGGTTATAGATCTGTTTAAATTGTGTATCTGATCTTGATTTCACTTTGGTAAGTGGTATCTATCAAGAAAATTGTTCATTTCATTTAGATTTTCCAATTTTGTGGAGTACAGGCTTTTAAAGTAAGACAATGATTCCTTAGATTTCCCACATAACAATGGTATCTATTATTATGTTCCCCCTGACATTCTGAGTTTGTTAATTTAGATGTGTGATTCTCTCTCTGCCTTTTAGTTAGTTTGGCTAAAGGCTTGTCTACCTAATTGGTTTTCTTAAGAACCAATTTTTTGTTTCATTGATTCTTTGTATTGTTCTCTTTGTTTTTATTTTATTGATTTCAGACCTCAAAATTGGTTATTTCCAGCTCTCAACTCCTCTTGAGTGTGTTGCTGTTTTTGTTCTAGAGCTTTCAGGTGTGCTGTTAAGTTGCTAGTATAAGATCTCACTAACTTTTTTATGAAGATATGAACTTCACTCTTAGCATTGCTTTCATTGTGTCCCATAAGTATGGGTATATTGTGCATTCATTTTTATTGAATTCTAGATATCTTTATATCTGTCTTGACCTGGAAGTCATTCAGTTTCCATGAATCTGTAGTCTTTCTGTTGTTTCTGTTACTAAAGTCCATCTTTAATGGTTGTCTGATAAGATACATAGGGTTATTTCAGTCTTCTTGTGTTTGTTGAGACTTGCTTTGTGATCAAGTATATGGTCAATTTTGGAGACGGTTCCATGAGAAGAAGGTATATACTTTTGTGTTTGAGTGAAGTGCTCTGTAGATATCTGTAAGGTCCATTTGAGTCATAATTTTTGTTAGTTCCATTATTTCTGTGTTTACTTTCTGTCTGGATGACCTGTCCATTGGTGAGAGTTGGGTGTTGAAGTCTCCCACTATTAATGTGTGTGGGGTGATGTGTGATTTAAGCTTTAGTAACTTTTCTTTTACAAATGTTGGTGTCCTTGCATTTGAGTCAAATTTATCTAGAATTGAAATGTCCTTTTGATAGATTTTTCCTTTGATATGTATCGTTCATCATCTCTTTTGATTAATTTTGATTGAACATCTTTTTTGTTAGATATTAGAATGGATACACCAGCTTGCTTCTTGGGTGCGTTTGCTTGGAAAATCTTTTTTCAGTCCTTTACTCTGAGATAATCTCTATCTTTTTTATTGGGGAATTGAGTCCATTGATATTGAGAGATTTTAATGACCAATGCTTATTAATTCCTGTAATTTTGATGTTGGTTGTGGTGCTGGTGGTATATGTGTGGTGTGTGTGTGTGTGTGTGTGTATGTGTGTGTTTCCCTTTTTCTGGTATGAAATTATTTATTTCCTGTATTTTGTTTGAGATAGTTAACCTCCTTGGGTTGGAATTTTCTTTCTAGTGTCTTCTGTAGGATTGGATTTTTGGATAGATATTGTTTTTTATTTTTCTTTTCTTTTTTATTTTATTTTTTTATTTTTTATTTTTTTATTGGACATGTTATTTATTTACAATATAGATGTCATCCCCTCAAATCTGGTAGTGTGCTTCTGCTGGTGTGTGTGTGTGTGTGTAGCCTGTAACCTCTGGTGCTTTGGGTGCCAAGGTTAGTTCTGAGGTCCTTAGAACCAGTGTGGCCGCTGGAAAAGCAGAGGTCTCCTGCAGTAGTTTTGGGGTGGACTATTCAGCCCAGGTGATGAGGTGCAGTATAAGGATGTTGGGTGTGCTATAAGAGGGAGTTGGCAGGCATAGGGCTTAGGGTGGGTCTTAACTCAGGTCCCTGGTACTGTTGTCACCTCTAGGAAAGCAGCTAGAATTGTGAGCCTGAAAATGAAGCCCAGGGGATGAGGTGCAGTTCACTACTGTTGCCTGTGCTGTGAGGAGAGTTGGCAGGCATTGGGCATAGGGCAGGGTCTTATATAGGGTCCCTGGTACTGTTGTGGCCTCCAAGAAAGCAGACTGGGTTATTGTACAGAAAATGAAGCTCATAACTCAGGAATTAAAAATGCTTTCAGAGCAAATCATTTGCTAAAGGGTTTCTGCAAAGAGCTCTCAGTAGAACCCCTGGTTCTTGTCTTGGGTGAGGGAAGACAATGACAGAGAGTCTCAGAGTAACCCATTCTGGCCTTAGAGTCCCTATCATGCAGCTGAGAATGTCTTTGAACTCTTGACACTACTGTGTTTGTCTTCTACATACTGAGCCACCACATCTGGCTTTGGATTTCTAGTTCTATATTTAAAAAGAAGTTGGTGACAGGCTGCTCCTGCTGTCCTGGTTCTGCCATGTCATGCAGTACTCCCAACGTGGCCATCCGACTCACTGGTTATATGCTTAACTGCTTAATGAGGAAAGGGAAAAAATGAAAAATTGTAGAAAATTAGAAAGGTGGCATAAAATCCAGAAAAGTAATCACTTACTGTGGGATCACATAGAAGGAAATGATTTGAGAAGAAGCATAAGAAAAGAGTTACATTAGCTTGAGATAGAGAGAGGATTGAGGGTAGACTTGGTGTGAATGGGAAGAGTGGGCGAGTGACTGGAGCAGCAGTGTGTCTTGTGTCTTTTCTTCTCTAACAGTAAAGTGTGGATATACTGTATCAGGCTGCTTAACCCATGATAAATTTCAACTTGTTTCTTGCCTTTTTCCATTCTAATTTTTGTGGCTTTTTCTTTTCAGCATTTTAGTTTTCTGAAATAAATTATACTTTTTCTTGTTATTGTTTATGTTGTCCATTTCAAAATACAGAATGTTTGAAGAAGAAGTCTGTGTAATTATAAAATAACTCCCTGAGTGTAAAAAGGAAGATACTAATGCTTTTCTTTGGGGTGTGGGGATTGTTCCAGGCATAGCACTTTTGTATCTGCAGCTGTACCGGGTCACTGGTGACCAGACCTACCTGCTACGATCCCTGGATTATGTGAAGAGAACACTCCGGAATTTGAGTGGACGCAGAGTCACTTTCCTTTGTGGAGACGCTGGGCCCCTTGCTGTAGGAGCTGTGATATACCATAAGCTCAAAAGTGAATGCGAGTCCCAGGAATGCATCACAAAGTGAGCTTTAAAAGCTGGAAATGTCTTCAGATGTTTTGTTGAAGAATTACTCTGCAAAGATGTTCAACAATTAAATTATTTTCTAAGATGCAATTGCAAATAGGTCTCTTTGAAAAGTAAAGTATGTTAGTTTAGTAGTGGGACCGTGTGTACTTTTTTATATATACATGAATATGTCTTAATTTCAGTGGGACTTTAATATTCATTTCTAAATAATTTTTGGTTATCTTCAGTTCGTGAAAGTGAGTACATGAAAATAGTTTGAGAATAACTAATCCTGAGTAGCTCTTAGTTATGGTGATGAGAGAATGATGGACTGTGAAGGATTTTGCACTGGGCAATTTATATTCTTTTCAAACAAGCAGAAAGCAAGGTCCTGTCTTTGGATATAGTAGAGTATCTGACACGTGCGGACGTTTGATGTTGAAAGATGGAGTTACTTAGTCTTGCCTACATAGTAACCACATCCCAGCTCCATCTTTATGTACATTTCACGTCACTTTCTTCTAACACTAGATTTTAAAGTATGGACTCTATTTTCACTATATGATTTAGAATAATAGAAAGGTGGAAATTTTGGGCTGAAAGAATCTTTCAAAGCTGGAGATTGAATTCAGGACTTCATACACTTTTAATGCTGACCTATATCTCCATCCCATGTATTTGTGTTCTTAAGTTATTATTGGAAGCAGGAATCAGTAGAGAGATTGTGATTGTTTTATCAACTTGAGGTTAATAAATGAGAGAATTTTTGAAATTTTCTGGGATAATGCTATGTCTTGTTGGTTAGACTTCTACAGATGCATAGAACTATAATCTGTCAAGAATCAGAGCTTCCTGATGAGCTGCTGTATGGACGGGCAGGATACCTGTATGCCTTACTGTACCTGAACACAGAGATTGGCCCCGGCACTGTTGGTGAGACAGCTATTAAAGAGGTATTTTGGGCCTACTGGACTTACCAGTACTCAAAACTATCTGTTAGCATGTTAACTCCCAGCCTCTGCTTCTAGGTGGGAGTGATTATTTTAAGGCATCTCATAAAATTGTTTTTAGAAATAGTTATATATCTTCTCAAAGATCTTTTAAAAGAAATCTGTGATCTTAGTTGTATAGGCTATGTTTCATTAGAACTATACAGTTCAAAAAAAAAATGACGGTGATTCAGTGTGCGTACTCTTTCATTTTGTTCTCCTGATCTCTACATGTGTCCTTATCCACATAATCGAACATAGCTTGGTGCCCTTAGCCTGCTTGGAAAAGGAAAAGAAACAGCTTCTTTTGTCAGTGGTCTGTTTACAAGATGTCCACCTCTTGTTTGCTCGCATCTCATTCTAAAACCTTAGATGACTGGCTAAAAGGCCAGATGCCCATGTAAAGTGAGAGAGTCTTTGCCACATAGTTGTTCTAGACATTACTCCATAACACAGAAGACCACATAGCTCCTCCCTCATCAGCAAAGCTAGTGTGAGTACTCTGTCTTGGGGATGTAATTGCTGTCTTTAGGAAAAATGTTATAGCTCTGAAGCAAGTAAGAAGTTTTGAATAGTTTTTAATAGGCAGACTATAGAATTTAGTCAACTTTTCATATGAAGAACTTCAATTCCATAGGTAGATTTCTTACATGGTTTTCTCCTCAGACATCATTTCCTGATTTCTCTCTCTCTGAATTTATTGAATAAAAATAATTGTTAGATAATAGCTGCTTAAATTTTTTTTTATTTAATAATCTGTGTTCTCCCACACACTGTTAATTAGAGTAAATGAAGGTGCTTGCAACTTGTTTTGATTTTTGATGTCTCCTTGTCTCTGTAGGTAGTCACTGCAATTATTGAGTCGGGAAAGACTCTATCAAGGGAAGAAAGGAAAACTGAGCGCTGCCCCCTGTTATATCAGTGGCACAGGAAACAATATGTTGGAGCAGCCCATGGTATGGCTGGCATCTACTACATGTTAATGCAGGTATGTGACAATTGTCTGGGATAATACATATAATGACTATATTACAATATATTAGACCAATATGAATGGGGGATTAAATTCTTCATAGAGATCAAATAGGCTGAATTAAAAGGTTACTACTATGACTCACAGATAATTAACTTGGCTTTACAGCAGTTAATCACTAAAAGTACATTCTGTATATAGTTTGTACCAGAATAGTTGCTCATCACCCACAGCTTCCTTCTGTTCTCACCCTGCTGATTGAAGTAGGAACTCCTTAATGGAGGTTGTGTGATTTACATGCTTAGGTTGGTTTTGTTCTTTAACAGACATACAAATCATGTGACAATGTATTGATCAATATCATTACCCTTTCATGGAAATTTTAATAAAGTTCAGACAAATGAGCAGCTTCAAAAAATAAAAAAAGAAACATATAAATCATGTGAACTTTACTTCTTTGCTTTTAAGGTGAAATACGCAGAAGCACTGTTTAGTAACTGCTGTATTTAGAAACATGCCAGCTTTTACAGACATAGCTAAGTGATAGAGCTGACTCGCTCCCTTTACAGAGGTGGCTAACTGATCTGATGAAGCTGGGCTGAGAGCTGTATGTACATATCCTCTGTACCGTACCGCATGTCCTGTGGTCATGCCATCTCTTGGTTGTCATTTAGAAGCCTGTCAGTATAGTCTATGTGAAAATATTTCTATTTACATTTAAAAAATGAAAGTCCATGTTTTCATTGGCCTCGCAAAAACAAATCTTTTCAAAAAATAACAGAAAGAACAAGAACAGAAATTCGAATTCTTTGGAAAAAACTTGGAGACGAATAGGAGCTCAAAATGAAAAGATGTAAACTGAAAATAAGTTTTTGAAAAATGCAGTAGCCTAAGAGGACAGAAAACCACACAGAGATGCCCAAGGAGCAAGAGAGCAGGCTGTTTCTCCTGCACAGTTATAGAACTGGGGGAATATAAGTGACATGGACCACAGTCACTGCACCAGGTGGATATCTGAGTTGAGATGAAGCCAGTGTAGTAGAGGAAGGGGCCTCTTCAAACACCTCTAAGGAGCCTTTGGCTCTGTTAGACTCTTCCTTCTAGTCATTCCTATTAACTGCAAAAGGAATTGGGCCTTGAAAAAAAGAAATGATCTGTTTTGAGCAGAGAAAGCCAGGCATAGAAGAAAGCAAAGGGAGGTGAATTCTTCACAGCACATGGGATCACTTGTGCTATTGGCCTCAGGAATTTCCACCTCTCTTTCAGAATGGGCAATGTAGCCACTACCCTAGAGATGAAGCCAAAATATCCTTTTGGAAACAAACACTGATTTAATAATTTTTGTTTGTTGTTCCTGTGTCACTGGGCTACCACTCTGGACCCCCCCAGTTCCCAAAGTCTTTGTGATCTATTGAAAATTTTCTGATAGACCAGACACATGCAGAATGTACTGTAAACACATTATTTCAAGTTGTAAAGGGATAACAGGAAGAGGGACCATCTTCATTTTAGGTAGCTTTCATACTATTTCTAAAGTCTCTGAGACCAGCAGCTCTCCTGAAGGCCAATGCTACAATAGTTTAAAAAAATCAGAAAAATAAATGGTTTTCTTTTTTGTGTCTTTAAAGCCAGAAGCAAAAGTGGACCAAGAAACCTTAATGGAAATGGTGAAACCCAGCATTGATTATGTGCGCCACAAAAAATTCAGATCTGGAAATTATCCATCTTCACTAAGCAATGAAACAGATCGATTGGTCCACTGGTGCCATGGTGCTCCAGGAGTCATCCACATGCTCTTACAGGCATATCAGGTTAGTGCTCCTCTCTGTATATTACAGGCATTCTAGGATAGTGCTTTGTCTCTTATCCTTAGTGTCTGGGTACAATTTTCTCCACCCAGCTTTCATGTTGCTTTTTGAAAGCCCATTCAATTGTACACTGAAAACTGGTTTTAAGTTTTCATCTCTGTGTTAGTGTGAGTCCACAGGTGCCAAGTCAGGGGCAACCTTCAGTGTTGGTCTCTGCCTTCCATCATGTTTGAGCAGGGTCTGTTGTCGTTTGGCTGCTGGGCATGCCAGGCTAGCTGGTCTGTGTGCTTCTGAGGCTTTCCTTGTCTCTGCTTCCTTTCTCCAGATAGGAGTCCTGAGATTGCAGATGTGCACCGTCACAGCCAGCTTCACATGGATGCTGGCGATCTGAACTCAAGGACACATGGTTAACCACTGAGCCGTCTCCCCCTTACTTTCTACGTTTTATTTTAATTATTTATTTGTGCATTTGTGTGCATTGTGTGATCATGTATGCTTGTGTACATACATGTGTCCATGTATCGAGGGCCAGGGGTTAGCCTTGGATATGGTTCCTCTGGAACCATTCATCTCACTTTTCTGGATTTCTCACTGCCCTGAGTAGGCTAGACTGGCTGGCCACTGAGTTCTATGGGTCAGCATTCCTCTACCAGGATTACAAGCATATGCCCACGAGTCTGAATTGTTTATTTAAATCAGAGAGAGAGATTATAAAATAATATAATTTTACCCCTGCCCTTTCCTTCCTCTAACCCTTCCAGTGTATCCCCAGCTTCCCAGCTTTCTTTCAAATTCATGGCATCTTTTTCTGTAATTGTTGATATACATACATATATATGTGTATACACACACACACATACACACACACACACACACATACACACGCACACATATATATACACACAAATTCATATTCCCCGGTATATAAATAACAATGTGTTTAGTCTGCATGACACTACTTGTATATGTGTTTTGGGCCTGACCATTTTGTATGGGATAACAAACCTAAGTGTTCTTCTCTGTGGAAGACTGTTTCTTCTAGTATCAGCATTCCTTAATTTAAAGTCAGGAGCAAGACTGGGCATGGTGGTGAGCTCCTTTACTCTCAGTCCTTGGGCAGCAGAGGTCTGCGGATCTCTGTGAATTTAAGGCCATCCTGGTCTACATAGTAAGTTCTAGGCTAGCCAGGGTAACATAGAAAGAAAATCTGTCTGAAAACAAACAAACAGACAAACAAACTGTAAAAACACAAAACAAAAATAAATAAAATCAGGACTGAGACAGAGCTGTCCACTATCCCAGTTATTCTCAATATTATGTTAGACTCACCGTAAAGCAGAATGACAAGGAAAAGCAAATAAAGGGTCACAAGTCAGAAAAGAAGTCGAGCTATCTCTTTGTAGATCACATGATCTTATATGTAAAAGATCTTATAGATCCCTCTAGAAAACTTCCACAAGTGATCAGCTCATTGAACCATAGTAAGATACAAAATCACCTTGCAAAAATTAGTAGCCTTTTTAAAAAATTTTTTTTATTGGATATTTTATTTACATTTCAGATGTAATCCCCTTTCCCTCCCTCCCAGGAATCCCCTATCCCATCCCCCCTCCTCCTGCTTCTATGAAGATATGCCCCCACCTACCCTCCCACTCCGACCTCCCCACACTGGGACGTCCAGCCTTCACTGGACAAAGGACTTCTTCACTCACCTATGCCTGACACTGTCATCCTCCCCTACATATACAGCTGGGGCCATGGGTCCCTCCCTATGTGCTACCTGGCTGGTGGTTAAGACCCTGGGAGCTCAGGTTGGGTGGTATTTTTGATCTGCTCATAGGACCGAAAACCCTTTCAGCTCCTTCAGTCTTCTCTCTCACTCCTCCATTGGGAGCTCCATGATCAGCTCAGTGGTTAGATGTGAGCTTCCACCTCTGTATA
This sequence comes from Grammomys surdaster, assembly GCF_004785775.1. Taxonomy (NCBI): domain Eukaryota; kingdom Metazoa; phylum Chordata; class Mammalia; order Rodentia; family Muridae; genus Grammomys; species Grammomys surdaster. The sequence continues at coordinate 2,118,687 of NW_021620660.1, forward strand.
TTTCAGGCTCTGGCAGATCTCTATATCAGACAGCTATATCAGGCTCCTGTCAGCATGCTCTTCCGGGCATCCACATCAGTGTCTACCTTTGGTGAATGCACAAGGAGCATTCTCTGGATGTCCCCTTTTTCAGTTTCTATCCCATGCTTTGTCTCCATATTTGCTCCCTTGAGTATTTTGTTACCCCTTCTAAGAAGGACTAAAGCACCCACACTTTGGTTTTCCTTGTTCATGAGATTCATGTGGTCTGTGAGTAGATTCTTGGATATTGCAAACTTTTGGGCTAATATCCAATTATCAGTGAGTACACACCATGTGTGTTCTTTTGTGATTGGGTTACCTCACTCAGGATGATATTTTCTAGTTCCATCCATTTACCTAGGAACCTCTCAAATGCATTGTTTTTAATAGCTGCGTAATATTCCATTGTGTAAATGTACCTCATTTTCTGTATCCATTCCTCTGTTAAAGGACATCTGGGTTCTTTCCAGTTTCTGTCTATTATAAATAAGGCTGTTATGAACATAGTGGAGCATGTGTCCTTGTTAGGAGTTGGAGCATCTTCTGGGTATATGCCCAGGAGTGGTATAGCTGAGTCCTCAGGTAATGCTATGTCCAATTTTCTAAGGAACCACCAGACTGATTTCCAGAATGGTTGTACCAGCTTGCAATCCCACCAACAATGGAGGAGTGTTCCTCTTTCTCCACATCCTCACCAGCATCTGCTATCACTTGAGTTTTTGATATTAGCCATTCTGACTGGTGTGAGGTGGAATCTCAGGGTTGTTTTGATTTTCATTTCCCTGATGACTAAGGATACTGAACATTTCTTTAGGTGCATCTCAATCTTTCAAGTTTCCTCAGTTGAGAATTCTTTCTTTAGCTCTATATTCCATTTTTTAATAGGGTTATTTGGTTGTCTGGAGTCTAATTCCTTGAGTTCTTTGTATGTATTGGATATTAGCCCTCTATCAGATGTAGAATTGGTAAAAATCTTTTCCCAATCTGTTGGTTGCCGTTTTGTGCTATTGATAGTGTCCTTTGGTTTACAGAAGCTTTGCAATTTTATGAGGTCCCATTTGTCTATTCTTGATCTTAGAGCATATGCCATTGGTGTTCTGTTCAGGAACTTTTCCCCTGTGCCCAAGTATTCGAGGCTCTTCCCCACCTTATCTTCTACTAGTTTCAGTGTATCTGGTTTTATGTGGAGGTCCTTTATCCACTTGGACTTGAGCTTTGTACAAGGAGATAAGAATGGATCTATTTGCATTCTTCTACATGCTGGCCTCCAGTTGAACCAGCACCATTTGTTGAAAATGCTGTCCTTTTTCCACTGGACAGTTTTAGCTCCTTTGTTAAAGACCAAGTAACTATAGGTGTGTGGGTTCATTTCTGGGTCTTCAATTCTATTCCATTGATCTTCCTGCCTCTCTTTGTTCCAATACCATGCAGTTTTTATCACTATTGCTCTGTAGTACAGCTTGAAGTCAGGGATGGTGATTTCTCCCGAGAAGTTCTTTTATTGTTGAGAATATTTCTCACTATCCTGGGTTTTTTGTTATTTCAAATGAATTTGAGGATTGCTCTTTCTATCTTTGTGCAGAATTGATTTGTAATTTTGTTGGGGATTGCATTGAATCTATAGACTGCTTTTGGCAAGACGGCCATTTTTACTATATTAATCCTGCCAATCCATGAGCATGGGAGATCTTTCCATCTTCTGAGATCCTCTTAGATTTCTTTCTTCAGAGACTTGAAGTTCTTGTCGTGCAGATATGTCACTTGCTTGGTTAGATTCACACTAAGGTATTTTATATTATTTGTGACTATTGTGAAGGCTGTCGTTTCTCTAATTTCTTTCTCAGCCTGTCCATCCTTTGATTAGATGAAGGCTACTGATTTGTTTGAGTTGATTTTATATCCAGTCACATTGCTGAAGTTGTTTACCAGGTTTAGGAGTTCTGTGGTGGATGCTTTAGGGTCACTTAAGTATACTATCATATCATCTGCAAATAGTGAGATTTTGACTTCTTCCTTTCCTATTGGTATCCCTTTGACCTTTCATTGCCTAATTACTCCAGCTAAGATTTCCAGTACTATATTGAATAGGTAGGGAGAGAATAGGTAGCCTTGTCTAGTACCTAATTTTAGTGGAAATGCTTCAAGTTTCTTTTCATTTAGTTTCATGTTGGCTACTGGTTTGCTGTATATTGCTTTTACTATGTTTAGGTATGGTCCTTGAATTTCTGATCTTTCCAAGACTATTATCATGAAGGGATGTTGAATTTTGTCAAATGCTTTCTCAGCATCTAGTGAGATGATCATGTGGTTTTTTTCTTTGAGTTTGTTTATATAGTGGATTATGTAATGGATTTCTGAATACTGAACCATCCCTGCATTCCTGGGATAAAGCCTACTTGATCATGATGGATGATTGTTTTGATGTGTTCTTGGATTCGGTTTGCAAGAATTTTATTGAGTATTTTTGCATAGATATTCATAAGGGAGATTGATCTGAAGTCCTCTTTCTTTGTTGGGTCTTTGTGAGGTTTAGGTCTGAGTGTGATTGTGGCTTCATAGAATGAATTGGGTAGTGTTCCTTCTGTTTCTATTTTGTGCAATAGTTTGAAGAGAATTGATATTAGGTCTTCCTTGAAGGTCTGATAGAATTCTGCACTAAAACCATCTGGTCCTCGGCTTCTTTAGGTGGGCAGACTTTTAATGATTGCTTCTATTTCTCTCGGGGTTATTGGACTGTTTAGATGGTTTATCTGTTCTTGATTTAACATTGGTAACTTGTATTTGCCTAGAAAATTGACCATTTCATCCAGATTTTCCAATTTTGTTGAGTATAGGCATTTGTAGTAGGATCTCATGATTTTTTGAATTTCCTCAGTTTCTGTTGTTATGTCTCCCTTTTCAGTTCTAATTTTATTAATTTGGATATTGTCTCTGTGCCCTCTGGTTAGTCTGGCTAAGGGTTTATCTATCTTGTTGATTTTCTTAAAGAACCAGCTCCTGGTTTTATTGATTCTTTGGATAGTTCTTTTTGTTTCTATTTGGTTGATTTCAGCCCTGAGTTTGATTATTTCCTGCCATCTACTCCTATTTGGTGTAGTAGCTTCTTTTTGTTCTAAAGCTTTCAGTTGTACAGTCAAGTTGTTAGTGTATGCTCTCTCCTGTTTCTTTTTGTAGGCACTTAGAGCTATGAGTTTTCCTCTTAGCACTGCTTTCATGGAGTCCCACAAATTTTGGTATGATGTGTCCTCATTTTCATTAAATTCTAAAATGTCTTTAATTTCTTTTTTTATTTCTTCCTTGACCAAGTCATCGCTGAGTAGAGCATTGTTCAGTTTCCACGTGTATGTTGGCTTTCCATTGTTTTTGTCATTATTGAAGACTAGTCTTAGTCCTTGGTGATCTGATAGGATGCAAGAGGTTATTTCAGTCTTTTTGTATCTGTTGAGACCTGTTTTGTGACCAATTATATGGTCTATTTTGGAGAAGGTACCATGAGGTGCTGAGAAAAAAGTATATTCTTTTGTTTTAGGATGAAATATTCTATAGATTTCTGTTAAATCCATGTGGTTCATAACTTCTGTTAATTTCACTGTGTCTCTGTTTAGTTTCTGTTTCCATGATCTGTCCATTGCTGAGAGTGGGGTGTTGAAATCCCCCACTATTATTGTGTGAGGTACAATGTTTGCTTTGAGCTTTAGTAAAGTTTCTTTTATGTATGTGGGTGCCCTTGCATTTGGAGCCTAGATGTTCAGAATTGAGAGTTCATCTTGGTAGATTTTTCCTTTGATAAGTATGAAATGTCCTTCCTTATCTCTTTTGATTTCTTTTGGTTGAAAGTCGATTTTATTTGATATTAGAATGGCTACTACAGCTTGTTTCCTGGGACCATTGGCTTGGAAAATTGTTTTCCACCCTTTTATTCTGAGGTAGTGTCTGTCTTTGTCACTGATGTGCATTTCCTGTTTGCAGCAAAATTCCGGGTCCTGTTTATGTATCCATTCTGATAGTCTATGTCGTTTTTTTGGGGGGGGGAATTGAGTCTATTGATGTTAAGAGATATTAAGAAAAAATGATTGTTCCTTCCTCTTAGTTTTGTTATTAGCGGTGGAATTATGTTTATGTAGTTATCTTCTTTTAGGGTTGTTGGAATATTACTTTCTTTCCCTCCTTATGTTGGAGTTTTCCATCAATTATCCTTGGAAGTGCTGGATTTGTTGGAAGATATTGTGTAAATTTGGTTTTGTTGTGAAATATCTTGGTTTCTCCATCTATGGTAATTGAGAGTTTTGCTAGGTATAGTAGTCTGGGCTGGCATTTGTGTTCCTTTAGGGTCTGTATGATATTTGTCCAGGATCTTCTGGCTTATATAGTCTCTGGTGAGAAGTTTGGTGTAATTCTTATAGATCTGCCTTTATATATTACTTGGCCTCTTTCCCTTACTGTTTTTAGTATTTTTTCTTTGTTTTGTGCATTTGATGTTTGGATTATTATGTTACAGGAAGTATTTCTTTTCTGGTCTAGTGTATTTGGGGTTCTGTAGGCTTCTTGTATGTTCATGGACATCTCTTTCTTTAGGTTAGGGTAGTTTTCCTCTATAATTTTGTTGAAGATGTTTACTGGCCCTTTAAGTTGGGAATCTTCATTCTCATCTATACCTATTATCCTTAGGTTTGGTCTTCTCATTGTGTCCCGGATTTCCTGGATGTTTTAGGTTAGGAGCTTTTTGCATTTTGCGTTTTCTTTGGCAGCTGTGTCAATGTTTTCCATGGTATTTTCTGCACATGAGATTCTCTCTTCTATCTCTTGTATTCTGTTGGTGATGCTTGTGTTTATGATTCCTGATCCCTTTCCTATATTTTCTATCTCCAGGGTAGTCTCACTTTGAGATTTCTTTATTGTTTCTATTTCCATTTTCAGATCCTGGATGGTTTTGTTTAATTCCTTCACTTGTTTGGTTGTGTTCTCTTGCAGTTCTTTAAGGGATTTTTGTGTTTCCTCTTTAAGGGCTTCTACCTGTTTACCTGTACTCTCCTGTACTTCTTTAAGAGAGTTATTTACGTCCCTCTTAAATCCTCTATCATCACGAGAAGTGATTTTAATTCTGAATCCTGCTTTTCCGGTGTGATGGGGTGTCCATGGCTTGCTATGGTGGGAGAACTGGTTTCTGATGATGCCGAGTAACTTTGGTTTCTGTTGCTTATGTTCTTGTGCTTGCCTTTTGCCATCTGGTTAACTCTATTGCTACCTACACTTACTGTTTCTGACTGGAGCCTGTCTTTCCAGTTATCTTGCTTGTGTCAGAACTCCTCAGAGTCCAGATGTCTCTGTGATCCTGAGCTCCTCGGTGGAAGAACTGATAGGACTCAGGCTGCCTCTGGAATCCTGAAATCCTGCTGCTCTGAGTTCACTGGTTCCTTCTCTGTTCTGAGTGCACTGGTTCCCCTAGGATTGCTCAGGATATGGTGTCTGCTGCTCTGAGTGCAGTGGTTCCTTTAGGATGGCTCAGGATATGGTGTCTTCACAGGAGCAGACCAGCTAGGTGTCTGCCGCAGCCAAAAGGACCAAGTGAGGGATGGAAGGGGAGTGGTGATCCAGAGGCTAGAAATGTTCTTGATATAAGCTGTTTTCCCTTGCTCCATTATTGATGGTGTAGACATCTTCCGATTTTGTCCCCTGGATTCATTGCCTAAAACTAGGCAAATCGTGGTCAGCCACTGAGGATACTCTAGAAGCAACCCTGCCTCCGTACACAGTCTGTAGTTCCACTCTCCAACAATGGTCAGCAGCAGCTGTGAATAGAAGTCCAAGGATCTAGCAGTTGCTCAGTCTCACAAGGCAAGCAGGCGAAAAAGAGAGCATTAGTAGCCTTTCTATAACAGCAACAGAAGTCACATTAAAAGAGATCATGGAAATGATACCATTTACAATAGCCTGAAAAATAGAAAAGAAAAAGTAGAAATAAACCTAACTAAGGAGGTAAAATGAAAACTTAATGTCTGAAGAAGGAGATTGAGGAAGACATCAGAAGATGAAAAGACCTCTTATACCCACAGGTTGTTACAATAAATACTGTGAAAATGACCATCGTACCAAAACCAATGTTCTAGGAAACATGTGTATATATAGATGAATGTTTAGGAGGACAGACAAACAGACAGAATGCTACACTAGTGTGTAGACAGATAGTCTAGTATATATCTCAGGGGCTCGTGCCCCCTCAAGTGCTTTCTGAAACTGTAGGACAATTCAGCAACTTCTTAGTAGCTTTGGCTGCAGCATTGTTTCTTAGTGTTCTTTATTGATTAACAACATTTGTATTTCTCTTTGCCTCATTTACTCTTGTTTATTGTAGAGCTATATAATAGTCTTTAATAATAATCATACCACAGATTCAATACTATGCTGGCTTCAAATTACCTCTGTTAAAGAAATTGTCCACTACTTATAGACTCAGCCTAAGGAAAGTTGTTAAGATAAAGGTAGAAAGTAGCCAGCTTCATCAAAATAACATGAATGGCCAGTTAACTAGTAAAAAACCAAGTGTATACATATTTCCTAGTGTATAGATGAATAGGTAGATAGAGAGATAACAGATAGATGGATGTTAGATGATATATAATTAAATAGATGAGAGATAGACAGACATGTCAAGTCCAGCCTGGTTGTGTAAGTGGAGGTGTGGCACAGTTCCTGCCCCTGGCACATCGCCAGGCTGTTGATCCCCAGGTGTGCTGATAGCTGCTGCTGTTGCCCAGTAGCTGATCTGCTGTCTCTTCTATTTTACTTTCAGTCTCTCTTTCTGGGGAATCTACTTCCCCCATTTACTCAGAGCTAGTCATTTCATAATAAATGAAACAGATGCAGTTCTCAAGAATGAGAAATGGAAGTGGTCATGAGAATGTGCAGGATGAGGAACAAGCCTTCCCGTTGCCCTTTACGGCCAGGGGAAAGGATCTAGACAGCATAACCACAGAGGCCATAAATACCGACATGGTCCTTTGTAGAAATTGCTTATTGCTAGACTTGGCCTTGAACTTGGAATTATATGAAGAGATACATGTACCCTCTAGTCCAATGACTACAGAATTAATTAGCCAGGGTGAACTTTGGAGACACCAAGGATAGAGTGTTAAAGTGGTCTCAAGAAGAAAAGGCATGGATAGGAAAAGAAGAATCTATAAGAAAAACAAGCAAATGATAGATAGCTTTATCTTATAGGAGGAAGGCTTGTATATGATCTAGAAATAAATAGTATTAGAAGGAGAGTATGGATTAATGTAAAAGGATGGTAGTCTAGTGAGTTAATGGTCATAGAGAGGTTGTCAATTTTGGACATGAGGCCATGGAATTCCTAGGATAAGGGAACAAAGATTAGAGAATTAAAAGATGATGTACAAACGTTGAGAAGTTAGTACCTCGTTCTAGCTACTTGAAGGATTGAAGATGACCATGCCCTAGACAGATAGCAGAGAGAGCTAGCTGCCTTACTGGCATAAATCTTAAAACTTTGTAAGAAATCATTTCAACCTAGTGGTCTGTCACCTTCCTGTTCTTACATGAAAGCAGTCCCTAAAGACTGTTGTCCGCTGTACCAGGAAACCACAGGAGCTGTACCCAGCTACCCATGAAGAACAGGCTGTGTAAAAACTATAAGGAAATGTGCTTTTGCTTTGTGTTTAGTTTCTGTTTTAAGAAAATAAGGGTTGAGACTAATGATCTGGGATTCATATAATTTACATACATTTAAGTATTTCTAAAAACATTAACAATGGTCAAAGTCTTGAATATGTGCCTTTAGTAAAGAAAAGGCTGGGTTCAGACTCTCTAGTTGAAGGAAAGAAAGGAGAAGAAGGTAGAAAGGTGAGAATTCTTGGGCAAAGAGAGAGCACCTGAGCTGACAGCTTGTATCCACTACTGACTCTTAGTCACTGTTGAATCAGAGCTGGTCCTATTTCTCCTTTTCTCCAGATACTCCTCATGCTGAGGCTGAACCTCAGCAAGACAGGTGCTACCAGATGCACTGGTATGTATGGAGCCTAGTTGCTCTTACAGTTCTTGCTTCCTTCCTGAGACTCTTGGGCCCTCCTTCTACAATCTGCTTTTCTCTACACAGACTTAGTTTCCTGGTAGGGCAACCTGATAAGCCTTGATTACAGGACTCAACCTCTTTTCTAGTTCAAAGTTTCATAGATTTCATCATTCTTAAAAACAAACAAACAAACAAACAAACCAAAACAACAACAAACCAAACCAGTACAGTCAGGTTCTTGACAGCAACATCCTCACAAATCTGGAACCAGCTTCTCTGTCAGTTTACTTTTACTTTTTCTTTTTTTCTTTTGAGAGGTAATAAATTTTATTACTGGACAAACCACAACCACAGTTTAAACATGATCAAGTCTTCAGATTAAGAGCGTTGGACTCTACTTGGTAGAATCAATGACCATGATTCAGTTTAAACCTGTCTCACCATTGTGTGAATCCTGGCTTCCTTCTTTAGTGCCTTCTCTTGGAGTTGTACCTGATTTTGGACCAGTTTTCATCTGAATCACTTGAGGAATAAGATAACTTTGCTTTTGTTTCTTGGCCAGGAATCAACTAGTCAGGAGTACGGTGCACAGTGGTGGAGGAAAGGAAAAGAGGAGGCCCCACACTAGTTTACTTTTCTGTTACTGTATAAAACTCCATGACTAAGGCAGCTTATACTTACAGAAGTGATGGTTTATTTGGCTTACAGCTCCAGAGAGTTAATAGTCTATCCTGACAAGGGAGCCTGGCATCAAGCAGTACTCATTGGAACAGAACTGGAGGCTCACGAGTAGGAAGCCGAGAGTGAACTAGGAAAGTCATGTGTCTTTGGAAACCTCAAAGCGTACCCCAGTGATGTATTTTCCACAATAGGGCCATATTTCCTAAGTCTCACAGAATTATACCACTAACTGGAGAGCAAATGTTCCAATTCTAGAGCCTTTAGGTAATGTTCTTATTCAAATTACCACAGGAAGGATTTCATGACTGACATGGTAAAACTAGCCCACTACCCAGAACTGGTGAGGCCAAGGACCTAGAGTCCTATCAGTTACTGCCATCTCTCTAAACTAGTATAATCTATAACCACATTCTAAATACTTATCCTTCTACTCATGAGTAAGTAGATTATAGCTCTCATATCTCATTAAGATACAAAGAAAAAGAAAAAAATCTTTTTGCAGTATTGACCATTACAGAAAGACGCAACTGGTCCAAATTTAGAGAACAACTGTCTATGGGGTTCCCCACAGCAACTGATATATATCTGCAGTACAACCCTGCACGTAACACTCAGAGAGGACCATGAAGTGGAACGACTACTACAGGATAATTCTTTTATATGTGATAGAGAATCAGGAGCCATGAAATCTCAACAACATGGCTTCTTAAACAAGACCTGAAAAACGACAATACCAATTGACATCCCATCATGAATGGGGAAATCTCACCAGGCCCCACCTTAAACAAGGAAGTTTCAGTTTTCTCCAGGGAGGAGTCCCCAGAGAGGTGATCCAATCCCAAGTGGTCAGCCTTAGACACATACATATGAGCAACACTAAATGACCTGAACAGCTTATACTGAAATTTATATATATATATATATGTGTGTGTGTGTGTGTGTGTGTGTGTGTGTGTAACAATAATAATTTAGAGGCCATGAATTTGAGAAGGTGAGGTGGAAAATGGATTATTTCTGATAGGGCAGCCATTTTGTGTAACTTGGTCTTCCTTGCAGCTTTCAATATCCATTCTTCTGTAAACTTAGTGATTTGACTATTATACGACATGGGGAGTTTCTTTTATGGTTCTGTCTATTTGGTGTTTCATATTTTTTTTTGACCCTCTTTATTATATTTCCATGTCTTATATTGTCTTACTATTCCACTCACAGTTTCACAGTCTTTATTCTGATATTTGTTCATATCTTTGAGTTTCTTGTTCATATGCATTATTGCTGTTTTTAAATCATTATTTTGTACATCACCTGAGTTGTTTTTGTTCAGGTTACATCACTATGCTTTTACGGTGTTAATCTACTCTCTTGGTTCTTTATGTTACTTATGCTATTGAAGTGGGACCTAGACATCTGGAGTTAGGCTGTTGGTAGTATTTCTTGGGGTGGAAATTCAGCTGTACCTCTCCCTTGTTTGACTGAGTGTTTGGATCTCTGTTTCCAGTGACCCAAACTTGCCAGATTGTTTTCAGCTGAATGGATTTAGGGTTCAATCTGGGAGCAATGCAGTATTGGTGTTCAAATCAGGTATCAGAAGTTTCTAAGCCCAGTAGCAGATCTTCTAGTTAAAAATCTCTTAACTCTAGGTGAAAATCTTTAGCAGCCTGGGGAAGTTGCTCTCAGTTCTCAGAACAGTGATACATGAAGTAGGCAGTAAGTCTTGGGTCTATATATGGAAATGGAGCCCTGAGAGTGGGCAGAAGTGAAGCTGAAGGATGAGTGGTTCTTGGGGGTCATTATGGGATTCTAGGGTAATTACCTGGAGAGTGGAGGCCACAACAGGACATGAGACCGTTGAGCGTGTTGCAAGGAGCAGGTAGATTTGATGGTGAGTGTCTAGGATCCTTATTGAAAGATGGGTGATGGGATGATAAACTGTGGGGCTAGGAGTTCGCAGCACAAGTCTAAGGTCCCTTACCTGCCAGGATGAGTTGAGTTGGTGGTTCTCTTGAACTTTGTGAGGTCACAAATTTACCTTCTTCATTACACTTTGTAAATATTTGGCCATTATTTCCCAATAAGGCTTTTTTATTTGAGTTTCTTTTTCTTTTCCATAATTTTGATTGAATATTTTCTATGTATCTAGCTTTATATTCACCAGTGATTTATTTTGTCATGTCTATTTTGCTATTAGCCAGACCACTTAGTAAATTTTATATTATCCATTGACGTTTCTCTGAGTGTAGAGAGAGAATTTATTTCATTGATCTATGCAACTTGATCTATATCATGCTACATTGCTGAATTTGTTTGTAGAAATTTTCTAGTAAGACTTTTGAAATTTCTAATGTATATATCCTGTCAAGTAGGGGTCGTTTGACTTGGTTTTGTGTTTGTATCCATTTAATTTTACTCTTGTGTGTTCCAGCTAGTGCATGGAGCACAATACTGAGAGTTAGTGGGGATAGTGGGCTTCCCTGTCTTTACTCTCGTGTGTTCCAGCTAGTGCATGGAGCACAATACTGAGAGTTAGTGGGGATAGTGGGCTTCCCTGTCTTGTTCCTGACTTCAAGGAGATTGTTTCAAACTTTTTTCCATTTAGGATGATGTTGGCTTGATGTTGTTGTTATATATTTTCATATATAGCTTTTATTATATTGAGATTTGTTTCCTCTAGCCCTATGTTATTTAGGACTTTTATCATTGAGTCATGTTGAATTGTATCAAAGGCATTTTCTATTTTGAGATGATCATGTGATCGTTTTTGTTTAAATCAATGTATGTTGTCTTTAACATTTATTGACTTGTGTGTGTTGAACCATTTGGATTTCAAGGATAAAGCCAACTTGGTCATAGTGCATAGATAATCTTTTTTTTTTAATGTATGTCTGTATTGCAAGTGTTTTGTTTTTATTTTGATGTCTTTTTTAAACTCCTTTAATTTTTTGAAAAAAAAACTATTATTGTTCCTTTAAATCTGTGTTCTATGGCTCATCTTGGAATTTCTCTTTGGCAAACATTTATTTCTATAGCACTAGTAGGTTTTGGAGAGAAAATACTGGTGTGACCTTTTATATTGCTCATAATTTTTCCAATGAGATCTAGGCATGGGGACCTCTCTTGTTAGTTCTGTGTCTGATATGGACAGAGCAGGTTGGAACAGAAGAGAAGATGTAGGGGTGGGATTGTGCTTGAAGGTTGAAATGAGTTAGGTGGAGGAAGTCAGGTGAACAGGGTGGACTGGTCTGGTATTCAGGATATGAGTTCTAGTCCAAGCCTTGAGTATAGGGTAGATCTGGCTGGATAGAGGTTGCATGTGTTGTGGCTTGTGGGTTCAGACATAGGTAGGCAGGTCCTGGTGGAAGCTCAAAGGTTGGTTGCTACAGAGGCACAAGTGACCAGACTAGGTAGGCCTGGACACTGGGTGTGGCACCAGTGATAGGTCTGGCAGATAGGAGGATATGTGGAGGAGGCTCACTAATTAGACTTGAAGGAGAAGGGACGGGTTGGGTGGAAAGGTTCCTGTGTGTGTTTAACCCTACCTAATGCCATAAGAGTTTTCATAATGTATAGTCTTCTAATCAATGGGGAAACATTTTTCTGACTCTTATGCAAAACATTTCAGGTTTTTAAGGAGGAAAAATACTTGAAAGAAGCCATGGAGTGCAGCGATGTGATTTGGCAGCGAGGTCTGCTCCGGAAAGGTTATGGAATCTGCCATGGAACCTCTGGAAATGGTTATTCCTTTTTGTCCCTTTATCACCTGACACAGGATAAGAAGTATCTCTATCGAGCTTGTAAGGTGAGGATACCTCTATCCACACAGCTTCTGAACTTCCCAGAACAGAGTCCAAATGTCTAACTCCTTTTCCTTCTTTGAACCTACTCCTCCCAATCTGTAGGTTAATCTGTTTCTTCTGGCACAGTCTTGTCCTTGGGCCTCTGTGTCTCTCCATGAGGTGAAGGCAGCACAGATAAAGATTGACCTGAAGAGCACAAATTCTAGAATCATGCCTGGTCAGAATCACAGCACTGTGTATAAACTTTATTTGTTCAATTGTTTTTTGAGAAAAAGTCTGAGCTAGCACAGATGGGCCTTGGTTTGCTGCTGCCAAGGATAATCATGAACATGAACTGATCTTCCTATTCTACCTCCCAGGATCTAGGGTCACAGATCTTTGACATTATACCTACCTTATATAAAAGCTTTATTGTCTTAAACTACATTTATCTTTCAAGCCTCAATTTTCTTATTTGAAAAAAACAATGGGGAGAAAATGATTATCTACCTAAGATGCTTTAAGACTTAATTGATGTAACATGCAGGCATTCTACAGTTGGTCATAGTTAAATCCTTCATTAGTTTCCCATTACACTGCATGTCAAAGCTACCCTCCTGTCTCTGAGGTTCTGTAGTCCTGTGTGCCTTGACGCTGTCCTAGTTCCCACCTCCTTGTCTCATCCTATAGGACTTTCAGGCATACTTCACTAGATAGCACTGTTCTCCCCTCTCAGTAGAATGGAGGCTAAACTGTCATAACCTATTTCCTTCACCAAAAATGTACTTTCCCCCTGCAATTTGCCATTCTAATGTTACTTTAACTATGATGTTCTTCAGGGTCTTTAATACTGCCAGACATTTATTGAATGTTTTGCTTATTGCTTGGCTCATACTGGTGACATATGAGTTCCATGATTGTACTTGTCCAAGATTTTGAGCCTATGTCCATCAGTAGCACATAGGCTCAAAATGGAACAATTTAATATGCTCAGAGTATATTTTGATGAATGGCATGAAGCCAGACTTGGTAAATGTTTGCTTGTATTTTTATGACTATGTATGTTTTACATGATATAGTTATGTGCATACACTAAAATAATTGAAGAATACACCAAAATGCAGTGGCTTGTGACACATGAGACAGTACTGATAACATACTTTTAATGCCATTTTGACAATGAACCCTGCTACCATTATGAGGTTTTTTTTTAATTGGATATTTTATTTACTTACATTTCAAATATTACCCTCTTTCCCAGTTTCCCCTCTGCAAACCCCCATCCCATCCCATCCCTTCTTACCCTGCTTCAATGAGGGTGTTCCCCCACCCACCCACCTACTCCCACCTTACTGCCCTAGCATTCTTTTGAACTGGAGCATCAAGCCTTCATAGGACCAAGGGCCTCCCTTCCCATTGATGCCAGAAAAGGCCCCTTCAGCTCCTTCAGTCCTTCCCCTAACTCCTCTATTGGACTCCCTGTGCTCAGCCTGATGGTTGGCGGTGAGCATCTGCATCTATATTTTTCAGGCTCTGGCAGAGCCTCTTAGGAGACTGCTGTATCAGGCTCCTGTCAGCAAGCACTTCTTGGCATCTACAATAGTGTCTGAGTTTAGTGTCTGCATGGGGGATGGATCCCCAGGTCGGGCAGCCTCTGGATGGCCTTTCCTTCAGTCTCTGCTCTACTCTTTGTCTCTCTATTTCCTTTAGACAGGAACAATTCTGGGTTAAAATTTTGGAGATGGGTGTGTGGCCTGTCGAGGGGGCCATGCCTAACCTCTGGATATGGTCTCGACAGGGTCTCCATCCCCTTTGTGGGGTATTTCAGCTAATGTCATCCCCATGGGGTCCTGGGAGGCTCTTGCTTTCCTGGCGTCTAGGACTTTCTGGTTGCTACCCCCAGTTCCCCATCTCCCATTGCTACATAACTCTGTTCAGTTTCCTGACCTTCTATGAGATGTTTTTATTGTTGCAGTTTTGTTTTGTAAAACCCAAATAGAACAGGCTTCCCTCTTTTGGAATCCCTGTGAATGCATTTATTTGTAGGGTGACGACACTCACAGAATGATCACAGGATGCTATAGAAGCATATAAGAGGGCAGAGCCCAATCTAGTCTTGAGAGGTCAGAAAATGGTGTTTAGACCAAAACTGGAAGGCTGCCTGGAAGGTTTTCAAAGGAGGATGAGGACTACTGTAGAGAGGAACCTCCCTGTCCAGTGGCCTGGAGGTTGATACACCTAAGAGGATATAAAATTTGTGGTTGCTAAGTCATAGGTCAGGGCAGAACAGGAGCTAGAGGCAAAGGTAAGCACATGTTAGATGGTTAAATGAATAGGCTGGGGAAGTGGCATACATTCCTTTTATAATAGTAATACGAAGCCACTGAGTTAGGAAACATCTTAGTGTGTCTCGGAGAGGGAGCATTTCAGTGCTGTGGTAAGACTTTAAGTCAGACATGCACAGAGCAGTTCTCAACTTTGACTACACCTTAACACCAGTGTGACCCACTTGAGATCATTTAAGTAAAATTCCCTCTTACCAGTGATTTTCAGGACTTCAAAGTGAATTTTAATAACCAGCAAGACTGAACACCAGTTTGGAAAATGGAGGGCACATGTTAAGACTTTTCTTTAGAAAAATCAATATAGATCTGGTGAGGAAGAGTCAGGGGGAACTTGGGTTTCCACATCGGTGTTTGTTGAATCATTAGTGGAGAAGGAATGAGTCACACACCAAGGCCATGTCTGTGGTATAAAAAGGACAGCATTAAGTTAGCATTAACTTATTTAGGGGTAAAACCCGTACAGTAGAGAGCTAAGGGCTGAAGTCTTTCGACAGAGGAGGATTGTTTCAGCAACAGCTTATAAGACAGTAGAAATGAGGACGAGGACAAGAAGAATGCTGAGTACTGAGTGGCCCAATCCCCCACAGTACAGTTCAGAGCCCTGGAATCACTGCTGCCCAAACTGGCTTCTTTAATTATTTTTTCCAAGTTTTATTTTTAATGTTTTTAATTATGTGTATCTGTCTGTACCAATATGAATATAAGTGCAAGTGCTCAAAGAGGCCAGAGGAGACAGTTTGCATCAAAGATGGCATTTCAGGTGTTTGTGAGCCACCTAGTGTGGGTGTCTAGAATCAAACTAGGGTCTTCTGGAGGGGCACATGTGCTCTTAACCACCAAGCCATATATCTTGAGCCCTCTCTTCAAGTCTTCTAAATGCATTAAAGTGTCTTAGTCATTGCCTCTTAAGAAATTCTATGCTTAAAAAGAAACGTCTTTCTTTTTAGTTTGCAGAATGGTGTCTAGATTATGGAGCACATGGATGCCGCATTCCTGACAGACCTTATTCCCTCTTTGAAGGTACAAGTGTGAAAAAGAAAATTAAACTGTACATTTAAATACTTAGTCTAGTAAACTGGTCCCTGTGTTTTGAGGACTAGCATTAGGACATTTGGTGTTGCTTGAGTAAAACTTCAGAACTAAAACAAAATGATAGGAAGCCTATTGATCTTGCTAGATTTTGGTCCTGCAAGTATCTCCAAAAGTTTTTGAACTTCTGTGAAGTACATATACAGACAAAGCCTGGAAGGCTTACTGGATTGGGGGGTGGATAGTATGTTTATTCTTCTGCATTTCCTCTGTAATATTATATATATTTAATATATATAATATATAAATATGTATATGTATATATATATATTATATTTAATATATATACTATATATAAATATGTATATGTATATATATGTACATATATATATTTCTATATGCTCATTGGAAACTTAAGTAGCTATTTAATACAATTAATTCTTTAAATTATATAAAGAATTACTAGTAACTAATATTAATGGAAAATAGTAACTGGATATTAATAATTTAAAAAATAAGAGTGAATATTAAAAAGAGTTCAATACTTTTACTGATGGTAATAACAAGGCCATTAGTTAAAGTAACAATACTTAAGTCTGTCAAGGTTAATAAATATATAAGAACATACTATAATTAATATACTATTATAATTGTAATTGAAGTCCTAGAGACAAAGATATCCTTTTTGTTTGTTTATTTCAGTTTTTTGAGATAGAGGCTCTCCATGTAGTCCTGGCTGTCCTGGAACTTGTTATGTAGATAGGGCTGGCTTCAGACTCATACAGATCTGCCTGCCTCTGCTTCCTAAGTGCTACGATTAAAGGTGTGCACCAATACATTTGGCCTTCCAAATAGTGTGTGTGTGTGTGTGTGTGTGTGTGTGTGTGTGTGTGTGTGTGTGTATGTGTGTGCACTTGCATGTTTTGACTAACTTATAAACCACAGTGCAAAGACTTTATACTATTAGGACAAATTGATAATCACTTTAGAACCACATCTTATAACTATATCCCAATGTAATTTCAGAAGGAATAAATTATTTATTTCAAATCAAGTAGATAGGTAATAGATTTTATCAGTGCGTTTTCTGTATAATTTGGAGTCACAAGGAAAAATATTTCTCAGAATAAAAACTTTAGTTGTTTACATCACAAAAAAATATATGACAGACATGATAGTCCTTTCCTGTAAAAAAAGCATTAGATCATGAGTATGAGTCAGGCCTAGGTTCTGTATTGAGGCCTTGTCTCAGAAGAAAATAAACATAAAATGTATTTATATCAGACAACGGGTGTTAATAATATCTGGACTCTAAAGTGGAGGCCACTGATGCTTATATACTCAACTTTAACAATGCAACTTTAATTGCCCATTGGATCAAAATTCTACATTTGAACTTTTTTGGCTAGGAAGTCAACTGGTTGTTTGCCTTGTGCCTCACCAATGCATGGCAGATAGAATTGGCAGTAACTACTAACCAAGCTCTTATGTAGGAGTCTAGCAGCTCTACTGAGAGGGAACACTGGCTGTATCTGATGTCCTCCTGGAGCACCCACTCTGCCAAAGGCAGTATTCTGTGGGACTGGGGACTGGCACCTGCCTATGAAATCCACAAATGAGCTTTGCTGAGACTTCTCTAGGGTCATTTCAAAGGCATTAAGGCCACTTTCTGATTCTAATGAGTTCTAATAAGTCTGGATTAGTTTATTCTTTAAGCTTCTAGGACCCTTTCTTCAAGTAAAAAAGTTGTAGGGTAACCTGGGACCAACCCAAATTTTCTTTAGTAACAAAATAAGGAAACAGTTTCTGATTGTCCTCTGACAAAGAAACAGTACTGACACTGTACTTAGCAAGAAGGGCAGATTACTGGCAGCCATAAATCAGATGTCAATTGCAGAAGTCTAAGTAAAGAAGCAGGTCCCAGGAGGCTGTGTATGGATTCCATCCTGGTCAAGTTCTGAAACAGACAGAGCTTATCTGTGACAGTTATCTCTAATGATGGACTGGAGACAGAGTGAACGGACACACGGACCCACATGCTGGTGGATCCAGATTATAATAGACGTGATTGTTTTATACAGGTTGTACAGCTGTCAAGAGTCAAAGAACACTTATGATTTATGTATTTGTGTGTAAATTTTGTGGCAAAAGAAAAACTAAGCCAACTGATACTGTGAGAGGAGATTTACTCTGACTGAGGTGGACACACAAGCCTGGAGGCACAGGAGGACAGGAAGCTCACACCCGCAGTCCCCTAATGTTTCTGTCAGTCAATTTCAAAAGCTGTTGTTTAATCAGTGCCCTACTTTTGGGGGTGGGAGTTGACATAAATAAATTACATTTAATTAAAAATTACTTTCTTAGAAGCTAAAGAAAATAAAAATTGGATGGAAATTATAAAAGTTCTGAGAAGAAACTTTCATTTTTTGACATATAGTTGGCAACGTTCTTAAATTCCTTGGGGCATTTGTTTGCTTTTTTGTTTTAAACCATGTATGCTGATTATGGTCCTCAACCCCTTACACCAGTTAGATAATCACTGTACTACTGAGCCACATCCAAGATCTATATCCTTGGATGCTGTAGTATCATCTTAACATTTCAAATGCAAGATAAGAACCAAAAGCCATTTCTTAAAACAG
The DNA here is from genome assembly GCF_004785775.1 of Grammomys surdaster. Taxonomy (NCBI): domain Eukaryota; kingdom Metazoa; phylum Chordata; class Mammalia; order Rodentia; family Muridae; genus Grammomys; species Grammomys surdaster. The sequence continues at coordinate 2,137,207 of NW_021620660.1, forward strand.
TGTAGTGCAGTAGAGGAGATAACTCAGTACATAAAATTACTTGTCATACAAGTGTTAGAATCTGAGTTTAAACCTCCAGAACCCAGATATGTAGATGTGTAGCTCAGGTGTATAATCTCAGTTTTAAAGAGGAATTGGGAAATGAGACAGTAGGAACCTCAGACACTTTCCAATCAGCTACACTGGTATGCATGCAGTAGAAAACAATGGAGACCCTGTCTCAAACAAAGTGGAAGACAAGGACTGACTCCTGAAGTTGTCTGCTGAGATCTGTACTCACACTGGCATGCATATGCCTGAACACACACACACACACACACACACACACAAAGAAAAAATGGCATAATTGCCTGTTGGGTGCTGTTTTTAATGATGTCATTTTAAGTTGATGATGGTACTTTTTCTTATGTCCTTACAGCCCCTGTTAGTGGAAGAGATTAAATATCGCTTTGTTTTATTCACTAACCTGTGTGGTTTCTAAAAGGTGCACATTTTGCTTTGCAGGTATGGCTGGTGCTGTTCACTTTCTTTCTGACATCTTGGTACCAGAGACAGCACGGTTTCCAGCATTTGAACTTGGCTTTTTGCAGAAGGATTAAAAAGGTGCAAAAAGACAACTAACATACCCGTTGGACCAAAAGCCACCTGACTGATTAGTGCCTGACACAGAACCTACTGTAAACCCTAAAAGAAGAAGACAGAAGGACTAAAACCTTCACAAGCCCCCTTTGTTGCAAAGACCCCCCAGTTACAGCATGAGCGATAGAAACCATGTCATCAGCATTCTGTGACAGCGTGTCCCTTAAAGGTGTGAAATCTGAATTCTTCATCTCTAGGCTCCTTGTAGTGTGCATGTTTCTTGGTGCTTGTCATAGGTGCAAATTGAATAACTAGAAAAGCCACACTCATTACATGAACTCTTAGCTGAGCACATGTGAGTGTTAACAGTGACAGGCACACATATTTGTATATAGTATCTAAACTAGGTGTCATCTCTATCAACAAAGAAACAGTTGTGTGATGTCTGTTGTGACCATCAGCTAGCAGATCTAGATATCCCGTGAGAATACCATGGTAGCATTTTCCATGAGCATGAGTGAGAGATGGCTTCCCAAACAAGAATGGAAGTGGGCAAGTCAGTGTACACTGCAGAGCTCAGGAAGGCACAGTTGACACCTCTTCCCTCTTTGTGTCTTGTGGTCAACGTAATTAATGACTAAGCATTAGGAATTCTGAGACATTTACCCAGATACATATTAATAAAACAGATACCTCCTTACTATTTTCAAAATAGCTTATTACTATATAAAACAGAGTAGCTGTAATGCCAGAAAGATCTATCCATTTCCTTTCAAAAATTTATTTCACATTCTGGTAAATTATAAATTTGAAATTATTACATTCCTTATTTTTTCATCAAATTTGGGGTGATAAAATAAGTTCTAAGCTGAATTTATACATGTAAGGAACAAAATATTTTAAACAAGACAGTTGTTATCTGGATGATTTTTAAAATTATTTTTAAGGGCATTAATTTTGATTTGCATACTATTAGAAATCCTGTCACATAAATTTCAGAGTTTGGTTGTTGTTCGTGGTAGAGTGGGCTAGATTTTCTAAGCATGTTTTATTGTGTGAGGGATATTAATAGCTGTTTCTTGAAGGAAGCCCCTGGGGCTGTCTTGTAAACCCTTCTCTGCATCCGTGTGGAGCTTGCAGGGCCCTGATTTTAGCAAGGGCTCTCGGAGCAGCAGCAGCAGCAGTGACTCTCCCCAGTATATTTACTCATACTCGTTTGATAGATATTTCTATCTTTCTGACCAACATGTTGAGGGAAAAATAAAATGCCCATAGAATAAATGGAGATGATTTTGTTTACAGATTTCCTTTTAAGACAGATGGATTGGTACCTTCCTGCTTACCACTAGGTATCAGCACATGTGCAATTCAGTGACGACATTGACTTCCTTCCTTGTATCCACTACATGTGCTGCTATGTGTCCCATGAGGCTGCAGCCCCAACCCCATGAGGCAAAGGAGAAATGGCATGTGAACCAGGACTTAGGGGTCACATATTGCCATTTCAGAGTTATAAGTGTTTAAAATCAAATTTAAGAACATCTCACTTTTGTTTCTTAGGTTTGTATTATGTCAACAACTGTATTCTCAATATGTTGGAAACTTAGAATATGTACACACAAAATACCATTTTGGAATCTTAAGGGAAAAAGTTAATGTTCACAAAAAGTGTTTGGGGTTCTTTGGTTTTGTTAATAAAAGACAGTTTTGTGGTGATGACTTATGGAGTCTTCATATTTTCTCATTTCTTTCTCAGTTCAATAATGTTGAAGTGGGTAGTTCTGTGATTATCTTGGTTGTTATCTCTTGGTCAACATTTAGCTTCTGTAGTTATGATCAAAACAATGCAAGCAGGCATGTGGCAATATCAGAAAGTTCTGTCCTACTTATAAGAAAGATTTTTCCGAAAGCCCTTAGAATAGTGTTCTATGAACACTTAATTAGTCAGAATTTGTCATATCACCTTCTCCCACCATAAAGAAGACTGGGGAAATTAATATATGTGACTTTTTCTGATGGTGTAAAAGGCAAGACTGAGGGTAGGAGGGAGGGGTTGGATATACCAAGGAACCAAAGAGTTGCTCCTCATGATTCCAATAAGGAAGCATTTAAGCATAGTGGTATATATATATCAGGTGGCAGTGCTTCTTTAGCTGAATTGTTTATGAATGTCTTAGTTACTTTACTATTGCTGTGACAAGTCAGCCAAGGATAAAAGAAAACATGAAATTTGGGACTCATGGTTCCAAGGGGTTAGAGTCCATTGAGCGTAGTGGCAGGGAGCAGGACAGCAGGCAGGTAAGCATGGTGCTCGAGCAGTAGCTGAACATGTACATCCTGAGCCATAGACAAAAGCAAGAGAGACCCAAGTGGGAATGGTGTGGCCTATTGGAACTTCAAAGCCTACTGCCAGTGACACACCTCCTTTAACAAGGCCACACATCCTAATGCTTCCCAAACAATGTTACCAACTGGGTACCAAATATTCTAATATATGAGCCTATAAGGGCCATTCTTATTCAAACCACCACAATGAGAAAGGCTTGAAGAAATACCATGAGGATTGTGATATTACTTGGGTCTGGAGTTGGCTCAAACACTTAACAATCTTGTGGCATCTACCTGTCTTCAAAAACAAGGAGTAAGTGCTGTGGGGCCCTGGATATTGATGTTTCCACCTGAAATCAGCCAAGGATAAAAGATTCCAAGGGGTTAGACTAAGTCCATGACCACATTGGCAGGGAGCATGGCAGCAGGCAGGCAGACAGGCATGGTGCTCACCTGAAATGAAGTGACAGCAATTCAAGAGGAGAGTTGCCTGGAGCTGTGTTTAGAAGTGGAAAATCTAGAGAACTCTTTACTTATAATGTGTGTACTTAATGGTATGTGTCATACATGTATGTATTTCATGCATGTTAGTGCTATTTTTCATATTCTATAACACTTAGATGTTAGTCAGTTTTCCATCACTCTGCAAAATACTCAAAAGATACAATGTAAGAGAAAGAAAGTTTATTACCTCAGAAGTTTCAGTGTGTGGTTGGATGATTCCATTGCCTATGATGAGGAAGAGCATCATGGCACCTGCAGCATGTTACAGAGCAAAGTTAGCAGCCAATAAGTGGAGGGGGCAAAGACAAGACATCTTCCCCCACTAGGTGCTACCATCTATAGTTGTAACCACTATCCAGTAGTCATTATTTATGGAATAATTAGGAAATGTACTGATGAGGCTGAAGCCCCCAGAATCTAATCAGTCCCTTATATGGTTCCTTATATAACATATGGCCTCTGGAAACCATGACACCTCTTCTGTAACAGCTTCATCTTGCCAATGTTGGCTTGCCAAGCCTTTGCAAGAAGATGGTGCCCTTACGTATTGAGAGATCCTCATAACAAAGGAACAAAAAAAATGGGCATAGGGAGTTTCTTTACCTTTCTCTTTGGCAGTTATACATGGACTAAATCATTATACTTCATTATAATTATGATGATCCTATAATTCATTCAAAATTACTATTCTTTACAATGCTACTTTATTATGGCTACAATGGTTTCCAATGTAAGCGAGTAGAACTTAGGAGTTGCAGGAACAGGAAGCAAAAGCTTTCCTAGTGGGTCACTATGAGTGATAGTGAGTGGAACTATTCCCTTTTTCACCCCTTGATTTCCCGGACCTGTGGATATACTTACTGCCTTCTGAAGAACCCTGCCTCAGCCCTCTACACTTCTGCTACCTAACTGGTGCTATAACTGTGTCTTTAAAAGACCATTCCGCCTTTATATCAGACCAGCTGCTTCAGGATGGTGGGGAACATAGCAAAACCAGTGGATTCCATGATGGTGGGCTCACTGTCACACTTCTCTGTCTGTGAAATGAATTCCTTGGTTAGAAGTAATACTGTGTGAGAATACCACGATGGTGGATAAGGCATTCTGTATGTACACATATGGTAGTTTTGGCAGAAGCATTCTATGTAGGAAAGGCAAATCTATAACCAGAATAAACTGACATGCAAAACCAGCCAGTACATTGCTGTTATCCTGTGTCATGGAGAGCCTACAGCTTTGGAACAGCAGGACTGCCTCTTTTATGCATCCCACCCATTGGCAGATGGTGCACATGTTTGGATAGGCTAATTCAGAGCCCTGGATCTGGGCCTAGGTGGTAGCTGAGCTGGTCAGCCCATGGGTCTCCCTTGTCTGCACCACTAGGGTGAGCTCTCCAGCGCTGCTTTGGCTGGGCCACCCAAGGCTACCATTGGCACAATCCAGTGTCAGCCCTCCTAATCTCATGCCCTTGGGGTAGCTCACCTGCACCCAGCTTTCCAGAGCAAGCTTTAATGTGCTACCCAGTCAAGGTTCAGGGCTTACTCTCCCAAGTACTGTACCCTGTGAGGGGCTCAGCCAGTTCTCCTCCTCTAGAACCCTCAGAGATGGCTGACCTGTGCCTTCACCATCAGGGTCAGTCAGCTCCACTGTATTCCCCAGGCAAGGTACAGGGCTCACACTCCCAAGACCTACAGCCAATGAGGGGTCTGGGTTAGCTCCCCCACTCTCATGACTCCAGGGGTAGCTCTTCCTACTATGGCAGGTGGTGAGGGAGGGTGAGGGCATCAGCCCTGCACTCATGCCACCTCAGCCAGGTGAGTGGTGGAGCTAATTTTCCCATGCTTTTGCCTCCAGGACTGGCTCACCTGTGCCCCCTGCCTCCATCTCCAGGGTCTGCTGTTCTGTCCATGCAAGGTGCAGGGTCTGCTCTCCTGAGTGTTGCAGCTGGTGAGGTGCATGGATAGATAGCTCACCCAGGCTCATGACTCTGTGGGCAGATTTCCCAATAGCAAAAGGTGGCAAGGGTAGGAGGGATCGCCTCTGTGCCCACACCACCCCACGGCAGATGTGCAGCAGGGTCGGCTCTCCCACACTCATATCTCAGGGCTGGCTCACTCACACCCTAGATGCCAGGACCTGCTCCACTGTGCTGTCTAGGCAAGGTACAGGGACAGCTCTCTCTAGTGCTGCCAGAGGTGAGTGATGAGGCCACCTCTCCCAAACACCGCATCCAGTGAGGGGCAGGACTAGTTATGCACAGCTCCTGGACATCAGGGACATCTCCTGTTCTCTAGTAGTTACATGAACTACGGACACTATTATTGACCCCCTACCACTGCTTATCCAGGGACTCAGACATGGCACTCAGTGGCTGCTTGGGCTGGGACCTCACCATGACCATGGGGCTGGCAGCTCATAACAGGCTATTCCTCTCCACCATCAAGTCTCCAGTTCCATCTCTCCTCATAATGCTCAAACTGCTCTACCTCTTTCTATACCATTTGACCACTACACACTCACATATTTTGGTTGTTTCCAATGTAGGCTGGGTGACATCCTCCATCTGTGCTGCCTGGCATAGCAGTAAGCGGGTATCTATGGTCTGTCTGTGCCATGTGCAGCTCTCTGGGCAGCTCTGTGGGCTCCATAGAGGTCTGCAGGTCTCTAACCTCTCCTGCTCTGTGCTGACTGGATTTTATTTTTATGAGTCCTAGGCATAAGACAGATTTGGCAATTTGTGGTGGTTTGAATAGGTTTGGCCTCCATAGACTCATGTATTTGAATACTTGGCCAATGAGGAGTGGTACTTAGGAGGTATGGCCTTGTTGGAGTAGGTGTGTCTTTGTTGGAGGAGGTGTGGCCTCCTTGGAGGAAGGGGTTGGCTCTGAATTTGCCAAATATGTCCTTGTAATACCCCTAACCGAATAAAACTAGGCAGCTATCAAAATGAATTGTCTTAGTCAGTGTTCTATTGCTGTGAAGAGACACCATGACCATGGCAATTCATAGAGAAAAACATTGAATTGATGCTTGCGTACAGTTTCAGAGGTTTAGACCATTACCTTCATGATGGGAAACATGCTGCACATAGGCAGGCAGACATGGTGTTGGGGAGTTAGCTGAGACTTCTACATCCAGATTATCAGGCAGCAGGAAGACAGTGAGTCTCTAGTACTGGTTTGTGCTTCTGAAACCTTAAAGTCCACTCCCAGTGACACAGTTTCTCCAACATAGCCACACCTTTTAATCTTTGTCAAGTACCCTTCCCTAATAACCAAGCACTGTGTGAAGTTATGAAGGTAAAGCCTGGATTGCTTTGGAGACACCAATGTGTTGTAGATGCCAGAGCTACCGGAACTGTGTGTTACCTGCCAAGGGGAGCTGCTAACAGGGAGTGGAGACAGCCTGAGAGAGACAGAGACAGAGACAGAGACAGAGACAGGGAGAGGGAGAGGGGAGAGAGGGGAGAGGGGGAGAGGGGAGAGGAGAGAGGGGGAGAAGGAGAGAGGGGAGAGGGGAGAGTGGGGACAGAGGGAAGAACGGAGAGGGAAGAGGGGGAGAGGGGAGAGAGAGAGGAGAGGGGGAGAGGGGAGAAGGGAGAGAGGGGAGAGAGGGGGCAGAGGGAAGAGGGGAGAGGGAAGAGGGGGAGAGGGGAGGGGGAGAGGATAGAGGGGAGAGAGGGGAGAGAGGAGAGGGTGAGAGGAGAGAGGGGAGAGAGGGGAGAGAGGGGAGAGAGGGGAGAGAG
>NW_021620660.1:2144762-2188062 GCF_004785775.1 Grammomys surdaster
GGGTTGAAGATCTGGAGTGTTTGACACCAGACATAGAGATGCAGAGTTCAGCGTTTACCCACGTGGATTTCAGTCTTCCTTTGGTCCTGTATTTCCTTCACTATGCTTCCTTTTAGAATGGTATTGTATATCCTGTTGGAAGTATGTGATCTGTTTTATCATTCTGATTTTATAGGGGTTACAGTTAAGAGACTGCAGTGATTTTCAGAAGAAACTTTGGAGACTTTTGAAGTCGCACTAAATGGTTAAAAGCCTACGGGGCCAGGGAGTGGAAAGTGGTGGTTTGTATACAAAATGACCCCTTTAGGCCCATGGGGAGTGGCACTATTAGGGAGTATGTCCTTGTTTGAGGAGGTGTGTCACTAGGGGGTGGGCTTTGAGTTTAAGCCTGGCCAGTGTCACTTTCACTTCTGCTGCCTGCTAATCCAGGGGTAGAACACTCAGCTCCCTCTCCAGCATCATGTCTCTGTGTAGGCTGCTGTGCTTGTTGTCATGGAGATAAGGAACTAAACCTCTGAAACTGTGAGCCAGTTTCAGAAAAGAAATGTATTCCTTTGTAAAAATTACCATGGTCGTGGTGTCTCTTCACAGCAATAGAAACCCTAAGACAGTAGTGTCCTGAAGAAATGAGACTAGAACTAAGCCCAGAAGTAGTAAAAATGGTAGGACAGTAAACATATTTTTTATTGGATATTTTATTTACATTTCAGATGTTATCTCCTTTCCCGATCCCTCTCCCCAGAAACCCCCATTCTCCCTACTCCTGCTTCTATGAGAATGTGCCCCCAACCCCACCCACTCTCACTTCCCCGCCCTAGAATTCCCCACACTGGGGCATCCAGCCTTCACAGGACCAAGGACCTCCTCTCCCACCTATGCCTGACAGGACCGTCCTCCCTTGCATATACAGCTGGAGCCCTGGGGCCCTCCATATGTGCTTCCAGGCTGGTGGTTTAGACCCTGGGGGTTCTGGTTGGTTGGTATTGTTGCTCTCCTCATGGGGCCGCAAACCCCTTCAACTCCTTCAGTCTTCTCTGTATCTCCTCCATTGAGAACGCCATGATCAGTTCAATGGTTAGCTGTGAGCATCCACCTCTGTATGTCAGGCTGTGGCAGATCCTCTAGGAGACAGCTATAGCAGGCTCCTGTCATACATTAAAACTCACATAGAGATTGTTTCCTTAGTCTGTCAGCAATTGTCAATGTTGTAAATTGTAGCACAGAAACTGTCATAGAATGCAAACCGCCATTAAAACATGATTTTAACATTCCCAAGAGTTACAGAATTCAAATGGTGAATTTATGGTGTTCACACTACTTTTTTTCTCAGTTGTTTTTGTGTGTTTTAAATTACTCATGACAAAATATCTCAATGGCATTTTGCTGTGATCCAGCTTTGAGGAATCCTACTTGACTGAAGTATCTAGAAGCTGACATTTTGCTTTTTTTTTTCAAAGATACACATCTACTATGTCTGTCTATCTATCTGCAACAGAGTCCTAGTGTATCTCCTGGGCCCAGTGATCCTCAGACCCTCCGCTTCCTGAGAAACTGAGATAGCAACTGTGTACAACCACACACAGTTTCTTATTACCACAGCTTCACTTATACAGAGTTTAGACTATTTCCCATCTGGGCATCACTTTGAGGCTGTGCTTTTAACCTGAGTAAGTTTTTAACATGAGATGGGTCACTGTCCTACCTTATTGATGACTATATGTAAATAGTATAGCTAGATCTTTGAGAAGTCCATGTACTGCCATGGTTTGGCAGATGTACCTGTCAGATGTGCTATTCTGTAATAAGAACTGAATAAAGCTCTTTAATACAAGGCCCAGCCACAGAGTGCAGAGTAAAGAGATGGCAAGACCACAGTCTTTTTTTTTTTAAGTTGTTCTCCTGGAATCACCAATCCTTGGATGTGTTCTTGAGCAGAAGGGCTGTGATACCCCAAGCCTCCCCTCACCACTTCCCCAAGAAGACAATGCAATTTGTAAATTTGTAAAGTAGAAGATAATACAGAATTAAGATGTCTCTAAGAAAGTTCAATGAAAATAACATGCTTTGGCTATATCCCTGAAATAAATGCTCCAAATGTGGGTCTACAAGCACAGAAGGGGCCAGGCTTCTAAGACAAGTATTTTAAGAAGTGAGAATATACAGCTTTGTCATTTAGCAATTCATCCAAAATGCAGCTTAACTGTTGCAGCCAAATCATCAGTCATACCCAAGAAGCAGAACAGCACACTATATGAGCAGGATACGTGCTGTCTTGGGATGAGAGAGCTGCTGTCTTGGAATGAGAGAGCTGCTCTCTAGTCTAGCCTGTCTTGAACTCCTGCATTCAAACAGTCCTTTGGGTCACATCCCCAACCAGCTGATATTACATCTGAATAATACTACACCAAGCTCTAGAGTGGGACTTTACAGTGAGGGCCCATCCCTGGATAAGAACAGAGCCACATTCCTGCCCCAATACTACCATCCCCTGTAAGGTAAGTAATTTTTCTCTTTAACTTGCTTTGGACAACTTTTTCCTGTCTTGGTTTTTCAAAACATGTCATTTGATCAAGAGGAACATATATTCCCGGGTAACATTAAACTTCCAGCTATGTAGGAGGGGAGCATCATCGACCCTACGCTGTTGGGAGCCGACTCCAAGCAGAAAGTGGCTATCTTTGCAGCCATCTTGAGCCATATACCCAGACAAAAGACTTGTTTTCAACAGCCCACAACAGCTGAGCACACTCTGATAAACATCTTGTTTTTCCTCACATATCTTGTTTTGTTGTTTAGTGCCCCAGCTGCAAGATGCACGTGGTTGGTAAAGTGTCTTCAGCTGTGTTCCCCTGCTTGTGCTTATATATACCCAGGATTTCCTTTCATTAAAGGAGAGACTTGAGGAGAGAATAGACCAGACTCTGTCTCATTTCTTCGCATCTCTCGTCCCTCTGTCCCCACTCTCTCTCTTGCTAGACCCTGACCCACAGATTGGAGCAGCAGAACGTGGGGCAACAAGAGTGGGAGGACCAGTGAGGGACGTTACTGGAAGAAGGGTCGACTGAAACTTCAGAAGTGAAACAGAGGTCATTGCCACGGGAAACTGCCATGGAGATCAGTAGGTCATAGTAATGATAATGGGACAAGAAATTAGTCAGCCTGAACTCAACTCTCTGCTTTTGTTTTGTTGCTTGTTGTTTACGTGTGTCAATTGTCTGCTTTTGTTTCGATGTTTAAATGCTGTCTTTCATGTTAAAAAGAAAAAGAAAAGCATAGAATCCAAAATAGGACCAAAGGTTGAAGTAATCGATTTGTCAGAGCTAGACTGTGCTGACCTAGAGAAAGAGGCAGCCAAAAATTACGACCCTGAATGGTCCTCTTCCCGAAGACCCCCTCCCTCTGCTCCTCCACCTCCAGATGCTCCTGCTATGGAGATGGTGGTTTTAGATCACAGAAACGAGTTGGAGGACAAAATTTCTTTTCTTAGACAACAAATTTCTTTTCTTAAACAGCAAATAGAATTAGAGAAAGAGTATCGGGACTTAATTAATCAGTTACAAAAATTAAGGACAGGGAAGATGTCTGAGAAGGCGAGGCTAATTGCGAAAATCACCCAGGTCCTTGTGTTCCTCAACCTAGAGTCCAAAGGCAGCCCCTGTCCTCTGGTTTTAGTACAGATCAGCCGGAGGAGGGAGTGGCTGAGGTTTTCCCTGTATCGGAGACTAGAGACGCTCAAGGGGTTTCGTGGAGACATCACACAGGGTATAATTTTCAAATTGTTAAAGAATTAAAAAATTTGGTGGCACAATACGGTGCCACTGCTCCCTTTACTCTTGCAATCTTAGAATCTGTTGCAGAGGAGTGACTGACTCCTGGTGATTGAAATACTCAAGTGAGAGCAGTTCTTATCGGTGGTGACTATCTTATTTGGAAATCAGAGTATCATGAGAATTGTAAAGAGACAGCTAGGAGAAACATTCAGGCAGGTAATGGTTGGTCCTTTGATCCCTTAGTAGGAGAAGGGCAATTTGCTTCTAGTGATAACTGTAGAGAGAAAATTATAGATACTGGGTATATAGAATCCTTTTTAGACATATAAAATATTCTTTAGGCTTTCTTTAGGAATGTGGAAAGACCAGTCACCATTACTGGAACTGGCCGACCCACAAAGAGAAAGGAAAGAATGCAATTTAGTCAGGTGGAACCAAGCTGAGAACCATAGTGACAGGGCAAGGCCGAAGTGACAGGGCAAGGCCGAAGTGACAGGGCAGGACTACATTCTTGAGATTATTGCTATGCCATCAATATCAAACCCTTGGACAGGGAAACGGAAGCTATGAAACACCCCTCAAACTGGCAGTTGGGGTCAATTCAGCTCCTGCGTGGGCATACGAATTGACCGGCAGCTAGTTGTCACGCCCTAATAAATAACCTCGCAATTGCTCCGGTACATGGTGTCTCGAGCAGATTACTGGGTGGTCGCGACTTTCTGAGACTTGAGAGAGGGTCTCCCCTCTGCGGAGGTCTTCAATAACCAGATGGAATATGACCCAGGCTTATTCGCTCAAATTCAAAATTCAGCCATGAAGGCTTGGCGCAAACTCCTGGTAAAGGGAGACCCTGGTGCATCTTTGACCTCAGTCAGACAAGGGCCTGATGAAAGATTTTCTGATTTTGTTCATCGATTAATGACAGCAGGGAGGATTTTTGGTAATGCAGAGATAGGTGTAGATTATATGAAACAACTTGCATATGAAAATGCCAATCCTGGTTGCCAAGCAGCCATTAGACCCTATAGGAAAAAGACAAACCTTACTGGTTATATCAGACTCTGTTCTGACATAGGGCCCTCCTACCAACAGGGCTTAGCTATGGTGGCTGCCATGCAAGGACAATCGGTAAGAGATTTTTCTGGCAAGTAGAGATAAATAGGCCTGTTTTAAGTGTGGCAAGCCTGGACACTTTGCAAAATATTGCAAAGCAGAAAATGAGTTAACCCAGAGACAGCCCAGAAAATAGCCTGGCCTATGCCCACTTTGCAAACATGGAAGGCATTGGGCTAATGAATGTAGGTCCAGGACAGGTGCACATGGAAACACCTTTTCACATAATCAGGGAAATGGGAACAGGGACCAGCCTCAGGCCCTGAACCAACACAAGCCAAAACAGGCTTATGGGGCAGTCAGTATCATACCAGCAAACAACAGCCCCTTTCAGAACTTAGTAGAGCAACACCAGGAAGTGCAGGACTGGACCTCAGTTCTGCCACCCACATAGTATTAACCCCAGAAATGGGACCTCAGGCCGTACCCACCGGAGTGTTTGGACTACTCTATCCAAATGTGTTTGGCCTGATAGTGGGAAGAAGCAGTGCTACTATGCATGGACTACAAATTTTTCCTGGAGTTATAGACAATGATTATCAAGGTGAGATTAAGGTAATGGCCAAGGCAATACAGAATATAATCACTATTCCTACAGGAAGGATAGCTCAACTATTGTTACTTCCGTTGATCTCTACTAATCACAAATATAAGAGTCCTAAAAAAGAGGATCAAGGCTTTTGTTCCTCTGATGCATACTGGGTACAGCCTATAGTTACACAAAAACCTATAATGACAATATTGCTCAATGGGAAGGCATTCCAAGGTTTGGTTGATACAGGAGCTGATGTGATGATTATCAAAGTGACTGGCCTGCCACCTGGCCTCTGACCCCAACTTTAACCAATTTAAGGGGTATTGGCCTATGCCCTTCCTCCAGCCTTGAGCAGGCCTGAGACCTTGTTTACCACAAGAGACCAGATAATAGGACCTAGGTGGAACTAACCACCTTGGCTGCATATCAATAGACACCTAGGTGGAGTCACCCACCTTGGTTGCACGTAGATCCTGCTACAGGAACTTGAAATAAGAACTGCCCCTGGGCTTGCCTTGAGACATCTCCAGCCGTGACCCGTGACCAAGAATGGATTATCCCACCCATCTCACCTGGCTGAAACTAGGAAGGGTTCGGGCGGGGTCTTCCCCTTTAAATTGAAAGCTTAACATTAAACCATCGAGCCTTTATCAGAGAACTTTGTCTTGGCTTCATCTTTTCTCGCTCTCCATCCCCCTTTCATTCCCAGCCCTCTTTCCAGGTGAACCCGTTTGACTCGTGGCCGCAGGCGGCTACATTGGCCAAAGTCAAAATCCACAACAAAGCTCTAAGGTGCTGACATGGAAAGACAAAGAAGGAAATACAGGGAATATACAACCCTATGTCATCCCAGGCCTTCCCATTAATCTCTGGGGTAGAGATCTGTTATCCCAGTTGGGATTGATTATGAGCAGCCCTAATGAAGTAATCACGGCTCAAATGATAAACTCTGGATTTTCTCCAGGGAAAGGACTAGGGAAAAGTGAAGATGGGATTACTCATCCTATTGAGGTCCATGGTAACTCTGGAAGAAGAGGCTTGGAGTATTTTTGATGGGGGCTATTGATTCAACTGCACCCCTAGGGTGTTGTGCCGATCCCATCACCTGGAAGGGGGACTCACCTGTCTGGGTGGATCAGTGGTCCCTAACCACCGAAAAATTACAAGCTCTGCTCAACTGCTAGTAAAAAATCAATTTGAAAAAATTAAGAATGGGTAATGGTACCCTACCAAGGGATCCCCAGAAAATTTGAATTTCTTAACTTTGGATTCTGAAGGAAAATCTGCTTCAGATAGATTCTGGCATCCTGATACCAAAAAGAATTTTGCAACACTCCTCTGGAAAGACCCATTAACTGGAACCTGGAATGGACCAGATCCAGTACTTATCTGGGGAAGAGGTTCTGTCTGCATATATTCCAAAATGGCAGATGCTGCACGCTGGCTGCCAGAAAGACTGATCAAACAAATAGACAACAATAACAAATCCAGGGAGGAGAAACCCCCTGAGAAGCGTTTTTCTTTACAGGAAACATGAAGATGCTTCACAATTGTCTTCAAACAGGAGCGGATCAACTAGCATACAGGACTTGGGAAGTTCTCAGTACGAAAGAAGACATCACCACCCACACCTCCAGGGTGGCTCTATTGGACTTTTGGTTCCCTGATTTATGATTTAGTGGGGTACATTGTTTAGACTCAGGAGAAAACCCATTACCACAGTTACTATAGTTTTTTGGGTTTAGGATTGACTGGGGCGAGAACAGGGATTTTCTTTATTTGTTTTGTTAAGATCAAAGCTATGATCAGTTCTGTACCTCTATAGATTTAGATTTAGAAAGAATGGAATCTGCTATAATGCATTTGTAAAATTCATTATCCTCGGGCCGGGCGGTGGTGGCGCACGCCTTTAATCCCAGCACTTGGGAGGCAGAGGCAGGCAGATTTCTGAGTTCAAGAGTTCGAGGCTAGCCTGGTCTACAGAGTGAGTTCCAGGACAGCCAGGGCTACACAGAGAAACCCTGTCTCGGAAAAAACAAAAAAACAAAAACAAAACAAAAAAAAATTCATTATCCTCTTTAGCTGAAATAGTGCTACAGAATAGAAGAGGCTTATACTTTTTACTCCAACAGAGGGAGTTGTGTGCTACCCTAAAAAGAGTGTTGCTTTTGCACTAACCATTCAGGCATTGCTAAGTCTCTTGTCTCTCGGGTTCACGCTGTTCAACAAACTGATGGCTTTTGTACGACAACAGATAGACGCTATCCAAATGAAACCCATAGAGGTCCATTATTACAGGCTGGAAGTAGGGGACTCCAAAACCTCTGTCATCAAGACTGACAAGGATTAACCCTTAACTTACGCGCTAAGCCGGATAGTCAATGACGGGTAAGAGAACACCTCAAGACCCTTGCCCCAATCTGGGAGGCCTCACCATCCTAAGACAGGAGCTCAACCAATGGCTGTTGAGTATCCAAAGACGGGAAAGGGAGGCTGGGGTCCTTTGTTCCAACCTAAGGCAGGTACGGTTTCTGTAAGTTTTCCCAGCCTTCCCTTTTGAACAAATAATTAAAAAGGGGGACCTGTTGGGAGCCGACTCCGAGCAGAAAGTGGCTATCATCTTTGCAGCCATCTCGAGCCATATACCCTGACAAGAGACTTATTTTCAACAGCCTACAACAGCTGAGCACACTCTGATAAATATGTTTTTCTCACATATCTTGTTTTGTTGTTTAGTGCCCCCAGCTGCAAGATGCACATGGTAAAGTGTCTTCAGCTGTGTTCCCCGGCTTGTGCTTATATATACCCAGGATTTCCTTTCATTAAAGGAGAGACTTGAGGAGAGAATAGACCAGACTCTGTCTCGTTTCTTTGCATCTCTCATCCCTCTGTCCCCACTCTCTCTCTTGCTAGACCCTGACCCACAGATTGGAGCAGCAGAACGGGCAGTTACAACGTGGCCCCCAAACGTGGAGCAGAACAGGGCCGTTTTACTACGCCACCGCCCATGTGAATTCATGATCTCTTGTGCATAATTTCTCATTCGCAACTTCATCTCCATCTCTTTCACACTCCTCAGCCCTGCTCCCCCCAAAATTCACAGCATATGATTAAATTCACTTTTATTTTTTTAAATACATAGGAAACAGGACTCTATCAAAAGAGAACAAAGAACAAATATGAGCCAAGTGTTGCCAAGAGAGAGCATGCACAAGTCTGCTTAGGGTCTGTCCCCAAGCACTGGCTCTACAGGACCTCAGCACACATACGTGGAGCTGCTGGAAGGGGTGAGCCTTACTCACCAAATACAAGGAAACAAGAACGCTGGGAAACACCCCCAGAAGTGCAATTTTCATAGGCATTGTCAGTGGTTACGTCTGAAGGAATTCCAATGTGGGCTCAATGGCTAACAAAATTTATCTTACACAGACACTGAAGTATAAAATTATTGAGCCCTATCAGTCGTTCAGTTTCTCAAAAGGATTTGCTATCAAAAAGATAAGATTTAGTCATGGACACTGAGTGCCTTGATCAGCTGTTCCCTGATGCAATCCCAGGGGCAGCTCTGACTGTGCTTCTTGATTTGAAAAAGGAACAGAGGAAATTGAAGTTAAAGCCACAAGTGATAGAGGAGAGAGGAAATGTTTGGACCATGTAGTCATCTTGATTGTAAACAGCAGACATTGTGCTTTGTTGTCTTATGTAAAACAAGGACCCAAGCATGAAGGGTACTGGATCCAGTAACAGGAAGCCAGAGACACAAAGGTGCTCACTGATGGGCAGCAGCAGCTGCATCCTTAACTGCCTTTAAAGGTATCCATTCCTTCCCTGCAATTTCCTATGAAACTGTCTACCAGGCCCTATGCTTTCTGTCTTTAAGCTAAGCCCCCATAGCTACTGTCGACTCCTGAACCTCCGCCTCATATAAATACCCCAATGGAGACTGACACCACACCTCCTGGTCTTGTAGGTGGTAAAGAATACTCAATGTCCACTCAAGAAACACGTTTGGATGCCTGATTCAACAATTAACAGTTTATCAAATGGCTCTGATAAGTTCATTTACAATGTCAGCCCCCTTCCTCGCAGCCCCACTCCCCAACATACTACACATAAATAATCTAGACATCTTAGCTATATTTCCTTGCTCTTAGTACACAAGGTCTCAACCTGGGTTTAAATACACATCAACGTGACTAACTACACAAGAGAACAGAACTCCATACAGCTAACAACTCCCACCACTACTTGTATATATATGGATGAGCTCCGATTCTCACCTGGGAAACAGCATCTCTAACTACACTTCTTTCTCTACTTTTGATTATGTCGTCTGTGCAACTAAGTAGGTTTTCACTGTTCTATCCACAAATGTCCCCTCTTCTGAGGCCAGCACATCTCTGCTCTGATCACATACAACCCTAGCTCTTACTTAGCAATGCTGGTCTTGCTTTGCTGGGTTTCTTTGGCTGTTCTCTCCCTCTCCAAGGGTCAATGTAACTACCCAGTCTAATGTGTTCCTCAGCTCTATAGTGTCCATAAAACCCATCACCAGAACTACCTAAGAAAAGGGTGTTGGAGCCCTCTGAGCAGAGATCCCCCACCCCTAGAGTGTACACTCTCCATCTGATCTCAAAGGACACACCCTCACTTCAATACATGCACTAAAAGAAAAGCCAGATCATGATTCATAAAACGCAATGTCTCCATTTAGAGAATTTTCCCTAACTTAAAGCCTTCCCCTCTCTTACGGTCCTTATTTCACTACAGATGTCCAACTGAGGCCTGATTCTGACCCTCATGTTTTAATAGAAGCAATATATACTTGGGTCTTTCCTGCAGAGGAAAACCTATTTTCAAAATGTGAGTAGAGACCAAAGAGCATCAACAGCACATCCCCACAGCTTCTATTAGAAGAATGGGCTGGGACAGTGGATAGTGTTGCTTCAAACTGCACTGCCAAGTACTGTATCATGTGAGTCTTAGCTCACCTGACCACTCTATCTGCCCCCTGACATATAGGCTATTCCTTCCTTTCCTCTTAGCCTTACTCCCGAGGATCTACCCTGGTCACCCTAGGAATATCAACCCTCAGGGACTGCTGCCACACTCTTCCAGAGAGCACAGACTACATCAGAAACAGAAGCAACAGAGGAGACAGTGTGGATTCAAATGTCCTCCACAAAAAACTTGAAAGACACATGGGCTTGCTTTGAAAATATCCAAGAGAAGTTTGCCCTTGGGTCGCCCTATCAGCAAGTATCAGTGAGGATGGGGAGGGACACAAAAGGGCCTGTCCATCCTCTTTGCCTTCCATGTAGCATCTTGCTACTTGTCCTTCACCACCTGTTCATAGGGGGGTGGGGGTGTGTTGCAGTAGGAGGGAGGTGGTGGGTAAGTTGTGCCTCCGTGGGGTGAATTGGGCTGGACCTGGAAAGCCATAGCCATGGTACTGCCAACAGGATTCATCCCGGGTCCTCCAGGGTCGGTGTAATATGGTGGCCCCATTTGCTGTCCTCCTGAAAGACAGGTATCCAAACATTGAGTGCAAAGAGAAAAGCCTACTGTTTGGCACATCTCACTACTAGGAGACCCCTTGCCCCCATCATCCACTGACTGCATTACGTCTATTAGAAACAGAACATTTCTCGAGACAGTAAACACCTAAATTTGGTAATAAGCAAGGAAGACATACACGGCTGTGCCCTCAGTGGGTACAATTCCTCTGGAGAGACATATTGCTAAAATATCCTATCAGTCTTCAGAGTAGTGGATTATCCTACAGAAACACAGACATTTGTCACAAATTCCGAGAGACAAAACAAGGTGGCTAAATTTGATAGAGCTGACTCTTGGCCCAGATTCATCATAGTCCCATTACACTTTGAACACACTGTACTGGGAATTCACTGTTATCTTAAGTTAAGGTCTCCATTCCTGCACCATTTTATAAAGGCAAAGAGTATGTGTCATCCAGGGTGGCCAAAGGTCTCAGGCAGGTAGGTAACTCCCACAGGCCAATGTGGGTATATTTGGCAGTTTCTTGAGATATGTCTGCTTCTTCTGTGGCAGTAGGAAGTGGTTATTGTATACACTTAGCCTTCTTTCTGCTCTTGAGGAGCAGAGGAGGAGGAAGGAGGGCCCAATTGCCTATGACAGGTGAGCATAGGAAAGGGTGCTGTCTCTGTACTGGAGATATAGCTTCGGGTATGTTTGTAATGTCCCCAGAGTACAGCTACTCAAGTTAACACTGGAGTACCAGCTCATGGATTTTGTAGGAATTGGTGAGCTAGATACATCTTAAAATGTTATAAAACATTTGAACATGGAGATACATTCAGAATACTTAAAAAGCAGAACAGACGACAGACAGATGGGCACGTTATATCCATTAAGAACGTTTTTTTTAGTGGAGAAACTCGACAACTACCAGTCTTGAACATGCTAGAAAACCTGTGGTGGAGGTTATAGAGATAGTAGCGGCAGCAGCAGCAGCAGCAGCAGCTTCTACTAGTGGTTAGTAGCTGAAGGCTCCCAGCAGACAGACAACAAGGTAGGGGGAATAGGGACAGTTTAGCCAGGGACAGAGGTTCTCAGAGGAAGTGCACAATCCAGACCTCTCCACAGTTCTGTGGATCTAGCTGGAAGATCTTGTAGAAGCTTTTCCTTTCATATGTAAGTATGGATGTGTGTGTCTGTTAAGTATCTAATTATGAGATAAGTATGAAAGTGAGCCCAGTTGGTTTGGATGGAGAGGTACGAATGTGTATACGAATTTATGTGTTTATTCATATTTGGTTGTGTAAAAGTTTTTTCTTCTGCAAGCGTGACTCTTTTCTCTTGGATCAATAGAAGTTTATTGCTCCAAACCTCCCCCAAGCCTGACAAGTGAGAGGCTTCGGGACAAGAGGGGAAAGGCCCTAGCAATGAATCCTTTACTAATTCCAAGGCTGCTATTTTATGATGAAGTACTAAACCTCTGAGGCCAAGACTGCGGTTTCTGGCCTTAGAGGAACTCAGGCAGGTCAGCTACAGCAGCAAAGTGACCTAGACTTTTAGACAGTACACGTTTTGTTATTAAACAGCAACTCTAAAAACCTCTCAAGACCTAGTTTTGCCCCTGCTGATGCTCTTCCCTGTCTGCTACATCAAGAGAAAACGAAGAAGAAAGAAGAACAGCCAGGGCTGGTACATCAGCAGCAAGTACATCAGTAAAAAAATCAGGACATGAGATGATACATACACAATATATTGCATTGCTACCAGCAGGAACAAACAATAAAGTCGCTCATCAGACCTTAAATGATCAAATAGTGATCCAATTTATCTCTTCTAGCACACTCTGGGGCATAACTAATGTCTGACGAGGTCACACAAATTATTAGGGGGACAGACAAGGATGAAGCTGGCTGACCTGGAGCAGGATTTGGTGGTTGCCTGGTATAGGACACATTGAATGTGGGCTCCTCAATGAGTGGTGGTGGATACATGCGGCGACGAATGAAGAAACCAGCTCCGCAGCAGAACAGCACACCCATCATCAGCAGGAACCTGAAAAAATACAAACATGAAGTGAGAGTTCAGGTCACAGGCTGAGGTCAGGCTATAGAACTGCAACAAACATTCCTGAGGATTCTCCAGGGGTCCCGGAACACCACTCTCCAACAGCACAGAGATGCAGCAATCTGTGAGAAGCCTCCAGCCAGGAGGCTTGGGTGTCTCTGGGTTATTTCACCCTGGGATTCTTCTCTTCTGGAGAACACCAGTGAGATACTCATCCTGGAAACCTCTGAGGTATCCCCAGAGTAGAAGCCACTAACACTGAGAGGCTTGAAAAAATAAAAAAATCTGTATTACAGTAGCTATAGGTGATTGGTTTCAAGCACGTGTTAGTCTAAACAGAAGACACTGCCAAACCTAGTCTCTATTATTGTTAACATTTCCAATTCTTCCCTTCAAAACCACACAACTATACATTTATCCTCCCTAATACCTCTCTACATTATGAAGTGAACATTTAATAATTAAAAAGGCATCTAGAGCACTTGCTTAATCAGTAGGGAAATATAGGAAGATAGAGGGACACAGTCAGCAAAACAGAAGAACACTAAGAAAGCTCCAGGCTGTAACATTGCTGTTTACTCTCCACATCTTGATTCTAACGTCTAACAGGCAAAGAAAGTGTGTGCTTTACAGGTAAGAATTGGTCTAAACCATCTAAGATTCTCATTGACTAGTAAATTATCAGTAAAGGGCAACCACAGGCAAAACTGATAAATTCTTCTTCATCTCTGGCCCATGTAACTTTCTAGAACTCCACACAACATGCCCATATTCTGGGTCTTATACACAGCAGGGTTGGTCATGGCTAATGACACCAGACAACGTATTAAAAAAAGTTGAAGACAAGAGTATGTGATGGACCTTTGAAAATCGTAATATGACTAAGGAGAAGGCCATCAGCCAGTCAATAGGAACTTACCAGGTAATCTTGGAATACTGAGAAAGAACTTAAAACAGACACAGAGATGACTCAGGAAAAGGCTGAAATTGTAGTCTTTGTGTTCTTTCAATTTATTATTTATTTGACAAGTAACTGTTCCGCACCTTTGATAGCCACAACCCCACAGGAGGTAAAGTAGGTATGTTGGTTGATTTTTGCAAATTTGGCACAAACCCAAACATATTTTGGGAAGAGAGAATATTAATTGAGAAAATGTTTCCATTAGATTCTCTGTAGGTAAATCTATGGGGTATTTTCTTGATGGCTTGATGTGGGAGGGACAAGTGAACCATGGACAATGCCACCCCTGGGCAGTTAGACCTGGGCTATATAAAAAAGCAGGCAGAGAAAGTCATGAGGAGCCAGCTGGTGGTAAGCAGTGTCCCTTCAAGGCCTCTGCTTCAGGTCCTGACCTGACCTCCTGCAGTGATGGAGTTTACCTGAGAGTTGTAAAATGAAATAAATCCCTTCCTTCCTCCCCATGCTTCTTTTAGTCACTGTTTTATCACAGAGGTAGATACCCTAAGACAGTAGGTGAAGCCCTTCCCCATACCTCAGTAAACTTCAGCTGTAATAGAAGAGGGTAAAACTGAATAACAAATGTATCCAATTCTTTATTCATAACAAATGATAAGAAAAATGAAGATTGGGAGAATAGACCTGTGTGATGTATGTATCAAAATTCATCATTTTACTTTAAGTGTATAAGTCAGTGCACTGGGAGATTTACACTAAGATATCAATTGTACATAAAAATGGATGAATAAGTCTAGTGGTGGGAGCTATCTCAGCACTTGGGAGGCAAAGGCAGGTGGATCTCTAAGTTCGAGATCTGGTCTACAGGCCTGGCTTTCTGGTCTTCACCATGAGAAAAGGCCAAGATGCTGGTTACCCTGCTAGATAGAACTTTTATCTCCTAGATGAAAATCAACACTGTACCTCACACTTAAGAAGCAAGAGTAGGACAGAGTCACTTGGCAGGAGACCAACTTGTGGCTTTGGTATCACACAGTAACAGATCTGTTCCTTATTGAAAAATTAGCCTCAGGACTTATTCCTAAAAGGGAAGCCTACAAAAGGCCAGGAAAATGAACTGCATGTTGCCCGGGTAAGAGTTATGGCAATTAATGGAAAAGTCCTTTTTAAAGGATTCTGGCGAGTCATAGTGACTTGTCCCCTGAACCTTCACCCAGCCGATAGCCGGTTCTGAAGATATCTGTATTCCCCCTGAACACCCACACTCCAGTGTCATTCCCTTCCCCACATCCTGCCTTTCTGTGTTTATAACCCGTGTGAATGAATTACGATTCGAGAAAAAATAAATTATAAAAAAAAATAAAAAATAAAAAATAAAGGATTCTGACCATATGCACGTTGCCCATGGCAGTCTCTTGTTGTGCAGCATAGTTGGAAAGCTTCCCAAGGACTGACTGGGAGAAGTTGTTTTCATTTTTTAATGAAGTCAGAAGTAGTCCAGTTTCTTTATTTTAGTTTGTCTTCAATTCCTCTTTTAATGGGGCAGTTCTCCATTTTGCAATGTCCTGGTGACTTGCAGCAATGACACAAGACCCTGTGGCCTGGATCCATCCTAGGGGAGGTATGGGAACCTCCTCCTTTCCATTTGGCAGCATGTGCTTTACAATGCTAATGAGGGGCACACAGCCACAGTGACCTTCCCCAACAGGGCTGCTCTGTCTGGCCCCAGTGGAAAAGGATCCTCCTAACCCTGCAGAGACTTGATATCCCAGGGTGGGGGGATACCTGGCAGGGGGGCACCTGTGGGGGAACTGGGAGGTGAGGCAGCATTTGGACCTTAAGTAAAAAACAAAAACAAAACCTTCAGCTTTTACAGGTGGCAGGGCCTCTTAAACAAATTCTCCTCCAAACTACAGTACTAAAGCCAGTATAGGAGCCAGAGGGGTCAAGGATACCACAAGAACAAGGCCCACCCAATCATCTAAGCAGGGCTCATAGGGACAGCGACTGAACAAACAAATAGGTGGGCCTTTTCTTTGTGGGACTTCCAACAGTGGGAACAGAGCCTGTCTCTGACTCTTTTGCCTGCTTTTGGGACCCTTTCCCTCCTACTGGGTTGCCTTGTCCAGTGTTAATACAAGGAGTAGTGCCTAGTCTTACTGTAACTTGTTATGCCATGTTTGGTTGATATCCCTGGGTAGCCTGTTCTTATCTGAAGGGAAACAGAGGAGGTGTAGGCCTGAGGGAGAGGGGCAGGGACTGAGTGGAGAGGAGGGAGGGAAACTGCAGTTGGGGTGTACTATATGAGAGAAGAATAAAGACATTAATTAATTAGAAGAAGAGGAGGAGGAAGAGGAAGACAGAGACAGAGAAGGAGGAGAAGGAGGAGGAGGAAGAGGAGGAAGAAGAGGAAGAGGAGGAAGAGGAGGAGGAGGAAGAAGAAGAGGAGGAAGAGGAAGAGGAGGAGGAAGAGGAAGACAGAGACAGAGAAGGAGAAAGAGGAGGAAGAGGAGGAGGAGGAAGAGGAGGAGGAGGAAGAGGAGGAGGAAGAGGAGGAAGAAGAGGAAGAAGAGGAGGAGGAGGAGGAACATATCATTGACTTTTCTCACACTCAGCCCCAGACCTGCATGAAATGCTTATTCATTATGCTGGAAACAATCTCACTTGAAAGATCTACTCAAACACTTTGGAGCTTTTTCCCAAATTAAGGGTATCAGAAGTTTTGTGCAGGGCTGGAGAGATGGCTCAGGAGTTAAGAGCATCAACTGCTCTCCCAGATGACCTAGGTTCAATTTCCAGCACCCACATGACAGCTCACAACTGTCTATAACTCCTGGATCTGACACTCTCACATAGACATATAGGAAAAACATCAATGCATATAAAATAAAAATAAATAATTAAATGTTTTGTGCAGTTTTGTTACTGAAGGGTTAATGACCTAAAAGCCTCAGATGGGTTGAGAAACTCCAGACCAAGTTGACTTGACTGACAACACCTGTGGCCTGTTGGGATCCAGGAAGCTCCTGATAAAGAGATAAGCATAGAAGCACCTGCTGGTACCTACTACTCTGAGGCTGCAGGGGAACTGACTTGATCATTTAATCTACCTCACCAAAGTTCCCCTTTCTCACCCTATACACTCATAGCCCCCCTGTGCCGTGTGCCCAGTCTCCACCCTTCAGTTGTTCTGATTAAAAGGCCAGTTCTGCTTCTGGAGATGCCTGTCTGCTCTTTCTGCATCTACGCCGTGTCCATCAATCTCAGTCTAATAGTTACTGTCTACTGAAAGCTGTCCCTTTCAGGAATGTGGCTGCCACAGAAGCCTTTCTACAGAAGCCCCAGAATCTTAACGACTGAATGTTTACTGACAGAAGAAATGTATGGATCAGCCTCCAAGAGAACTTGTATTTTGACTAGGGCACTTCAGATTCCATTTCTAGGCATTCTGGCTATACCTTCACTTGTATCATGTGTCATAGTTGAAACACTAATAACCTAATTAACTGTTTTGGCAGCTGATGGTCTGACCGTGTAAGAGCAAGGTTGTGGGACGCTTCAGTCTGTGTGAGATACTGCCAAATCACCATGTGTGGCCTCACTGTTTACCCCACCACCAACAGGTGCCCTTGCCCAGAAAACAAAAGCACTTAGAGCCTGGAAGATCTCTCTCTCATCTCTCAACACCCAATTTTAACAAGTTTAACCATTTTCAGAAGCATTCCTATAACCCTAACATAGTACGTATAATGCTGCAAACCAACCCAGCATACCTGTGACTCCTCCTAGGTTTAGGGTTTTACGCATTGTAGTCCTGCTCTTTCCAGCGAGTCTCAGAAAGAAGATTCCTAAATGAGGGCCTGACTTGCATCCAGGCCGTACTTTGAAGTGTCCTTGTCTGTGTTTCCCTTTTGTTTTGAAGTTTTACTTTCAAAGTCTTACTTTTGGAAGTTTGGGCAGAGGAATTCATCTTCTCTTACAGAGTTTTACTCACTTAATTTTAAGTTGATGTATTCCCAGTACATAGTGGCTGGGTTCATTTCAATTCTTTCAATGTGACACAATCTCCTTCAATTATATCCTGTGTGTGGAACATCTTCACACCCCATCGCTCCCTGTTGTCCTCCCCTCCCTACCCCACTAGTCTCTTTCCTGTAGTCTCCCTTCTGCTTTCACGCTGCATACAGAAACGATTTTACGTGTCTATAAGTAAATCCAGTAAACAATGGAAAGAACACATGTGATGCTTGTCAGTCTGGCTTATTATGCTGAACGTCTTGATCTTGTGAAGGAGAATTCCAGTGAAGAAGCTGTGTCTGTGAGATCAACTAGCTGTTTAGGCACTACAGCTAGCCCAAGATAAAGTCATTAGCTTCTGGACCTGCAGCATTCCAGCCTCTCCACATCATTGCAGTTCTAGTTGATCTGTGTGACATTTTATACGATCAATGGTCACACCATAAAGACCCTCTCGCCTACACCAAGTATGATGTGACTGCAGCCGTTTTTTACTTAAAATATAAACAAGTCCTAATCTCCTTTGCCTCTGCACCCAAAGTCTCAGGTATAAGTCTACTGGTGGTCAGCTGGCTACAGGACTCACAACTGGCTTAATGAAGCATGATGATATGTAACTGTTTCACATTGGTTATTTTATTGGAGGCCCCAGTGAGATCTCCCACAGCAACAGAGAACTCAGCCTTCCTGGCTAAGGAGAGGATTCAGGTGAGGAGCCTCCTGCAAACATTCCAGGACTGCTGAAACAAAAAA
Source organism: Grammomys surdaster (assembly GCF_004785775.1). Classification (NCBI taxonomy): domain Eukaryota; kingdom Metazoa; phylum Chordata; class Mammalia; order Rodentia; family Muridae; genus Grammomys; species Grammomys surdaster. The sequence continues at coordinate 2,163,430 of NW_021620660.1, forward strand.
GTCTGAAATGACCACTGTGTTCCCAGACAAAATGGATGAATTCCTCTGAAACCTTTAGGAGGTAAGTCTGTGTACAGAATTCTGATCTCATTACGAAGTGTGGGCCTTTTATAGGGTTCCTTAGGGAAGCTCTCTTAGGGAGGAGAAGACAGGCCTTTGAGGAATTTGGGGAGGAAAGATGGGTAGGCCTTTTGGGAAGCTTTCTTAGAGTTGAAGATACCATCCTTTGAGAGGCCTTAAGGTTTGTGAAGAAAACTCATGATGAGGATTCTCCTCTGGTCCTCCTGTGCCAAGCTGGGATACCAATAGTAGAGAGCTTGGTTTCTGACTCTGCCTATCTGTCTGATATTTACTTATGATTCATAACAGAAAAATTATAGCTATGAGGTAGCAAGAAAAATAATTTTATGGCTGGGGGTGGGTGGGTAACCACAACATGAGGAACATGAGGAGAGATTTGGTTTTGATTTTAGGCTGGATAAAGGACTAGCTAACTGTAAAAATGACTGAGTGTACATTGGACAAGTCTTCTAAGAGTCATTTTGTTAACTTGTTAGTGATGTTTCTGTCTTGTTTTGTCCCCTCTCTATTGGTTCTGAGAGAGTTGGACTGCTTTCCTGCATTCATTTTGGCTTAGTGATGACTTCTCTTGGTATACTGATCTACCACAGCCACTCTATCAGTACTCTGCAGCTTGGCTGCCCTGAGCACACTGCACTCTTGCTCTCCTTACTCCCAGCCTGCATTCTCTGTCCTCACCATTATTTGTTATTTCTTCTGTGTGTTCTATCTTGTTATTTGTGGGCTGCTCAGTTATCACCTTTCCTCCACGATGGGAAATTTCTAGTCATACAGAATCTGATTTGGAGCCATTCTTAGTCCTCTGACTCAGGATCTGTGACAGCTTTTATCTAGAGTGAAGATGTCTTCTTTTCAATGTTATTGTTTCTGAGCCTGTCCTACTAATCTACTTCAAAAAGTCACTTAAATTTCCTTCTAATGTGAAGACCACCCAATGGAAGATTTTACTCCTCAATGTACACTTGAAGGAGTGTGGGGAATATGGAATTTCATTCTCAAGGAAAAGCTGCACACCTCTGTCAAGTCAACTGGCTCTCTATGAAATAGGATTGACATCAAGCTTCACAAGAGGTTTGACCTTGGCCTTGGCTGCTGGCACAGATGCTGGCAGACTTTGAGAAAGCCTTCCTTCCTGTCCAAATGCCTTGATTAGTACCCACTACTCCACTGGTTTATACGCCTTGTACAATTTTCACCAGTGTCTTGTGACTGAAATTCAAGGTATAGCTTGAAAGCCCACTAGTTTGTCTAAGGTCAGTGAAGTCATTCAGGGGCTGGAGGAGTCTTCCCAGGTGCTCCTCCAATGAATACATGCAGTCTTCCAAGTTTATACCAATTTTGAACCAATAGTTCCAGAAAAACATTAGGCTATTATGTATAGCTTTTGTCCCTAAGTCTGGTCATGATATCTGCAAACAAACACACAAACAAAACTATAGAAACTAGAGGGTTTTGTTGGAATAAATAAATACCTCCCAGCTTACTGAGGCGGCTCAATAAAAACTTCAATAACTGAGATACTGAGAAAACAAACCAACAAACCCAAAAAACCTGAGGAGAATGGGAAAGTCAGCATTGGAAAGGGATCAAATGAACATCTAAATTGTCCCAAACCCAAGAAGCACTGATCCTCCCTGCCATGAGGGGCACTGGCAGCAGATAAGAGGGGCTGGGTTTTTAGCCTGTTAAGCTTCCGAAGGCCCTTGGTTACTGAATCAATAAGAGGCAACACAGTCAAATAACTGGTAGACACAGAGGGACAGGTTTCTGTTAAAAAAAAAAAAACAGAATAACAACAAACAACCACCCCCAAGCAAAACAAAAAACAAACAAAACTGGTCCCAATGGGACCAGTTACAAATAAAAAAGATGACAGTTCAGGGAGCCACTGTCACAGTTAAGGATGGTCAGTCAGGGCCACAAACTCCTTTGTAGTGGTCCAGATTACACTTTTTACCTTCTAGGGGAGAGACCTCCTTTGAAAATTAGTTACCACAATCATACTCCCCTGGAAACAAAAATGTCCTTTATGCCTACCCACCAGCCTAACTTAACTGCCCTTCTTTCTGAAGAGCATTGCCCCACTTGGTCCTTCCCTCCCAAACAATCCTTCCCCTGCTTCTTTCCAGCTCTCCACGGTTCAGAACCCCTCCTCACTTCTTCTCATCTGCCACTCAGCTCTTGCCCAGAGCCTGAATTTAGTCAACTTCCATCCTCCTTCTCTCAAAGGGCTCCCCAGGTCCATGGGGAGTGAGCCATAAATTCTTGCTGATTGAGCTTTGTAAGACAAGGTCAAGGCTGGGACAGGATGGCCTATGGCAGACTGAGGGGAGGCTGCAGGAGAAATGGAGCAGAACAAAGCAGCCTCTCCCACTTCTTTACTCCAGCCAAGACCACAGGCATCCTGGTAGTCTCACCAGACTGTAAATCCAGGACCCCTTTCAGAGTGACCACAGGTACAGGTCCTTTTTCAGTGTAGGAATGCCCAACCCTTAGCTGTGCGGCTCAGGAGAGAGACTGGAGGTAGCATCTATACTGGGTCCTAACGCCTACATTTCTACTTTGTCTTTAAGCCTGCTTCCCCTAACGGAGCAGGAACTCCTGTTTGGGGGATTCCTTTGCCCTATGCTTGTGGTCTGCCTTTGTTTCTGTCCCACAAAGCCTGGATACTCTTGCTTTTACTTTTCAGTTTTACAGACATAGACAACTGGGGGTGAGGGACCCAACATGATGCCAACGTTTTCTGAGTACCATTATCTGGTTTTCATAGTTTTCTGTTTAATGATTTTTAGTTTACCATAATAACATCATTCTGCAACTTGGTATTTTTATAAAAAAGATACTTATTAAGCTTTTTAAGTTGTTTGCCTCCCTCTGCAGACACACACAAATTGGTTAAGGATTTGGGTTAATCCACGATTATCACAGAAAGCAGACATGAATGACAAGTAGCTAAGTATCATGATCCAAAGACAGAGAGAAATACTCGGCCTGGCCTGGGCTTTTGAAATCTCACAGCCCACCTCTACTTCCTCCAACAAGGCCACACCTGCTTATCCTGTCCAAACCATTTCCACTAATTGGGAACCAACAATTTAAATATACTAGCCTATAGGGATCATTCTATTCAAACTATAACAAAAACCCTTTCTAAAACCTCCCAATAATACAGTGCCTGCTTAACCACAGGCTTGTTAAATGTTAGTATTCCTTTAAGGAGGAGATAGGCAAGATCATCAGATTCTCATCTGAGTATTTGGTCACTCCTCCCAGCTGGTTGTATGTAATTAGGATGAACTGCATGAGACCTCAAGATTTTCTGGGGAAAAAAAAACTAATAATAGGAAAGGTGCCCACCTATGCAGCAATGAAAACACTGCCTGTATATGTAATAACCATAACCATAACCATAACCTATATAGAATATATATTCTATAAAGATTTCAATAAAAATAGATATTGTCTAACACTTCTTAGAAAAATTTTCTACAGCAAATGGTAAGTTTGTTAGTGTTACATCTCATAGTATTTAATTTTTTAATCAGAAAGCTTTATATATCAAGATTAAGGTGGCTAAATATAATTTCAGATGTTTTTTGAATGCTTGCTTCTTTCTTAGTTCTTATTAACATTTTTTTCTCCCATTCAAAGTCAGGTGTATCTTTAAAGTTCTTGAGGAAATGTAAATTTTCTTCCTCTCAGGAACTGTAAAATCACTGGAGGGAAGAGGAGGGTGGCAGTGAAAAAAAACTGTAAAATTCTATTTGGAAAAATTATCAAAACTTGCAATAAAAAATGGTCAATAGTTAATAGTCTGGGTACAGGTTATCTTAATTTGCTATAGTGTGTCATGTATCTATCTTGAATTTGACTCTTGTTTAGAGAATTAAAATTTAAAAAATAGGAATGAAATGTCTTATAAAGTATGAGGCTATGTTTTTGGTTTTAAAAAAGGTTAAAATATATTTTGGATCAAGAATCGATTTTTTATGATAAAATAAAAATTTTGTCCAAGAAAATAATGATGGGACTTAAGGATAATGTATGTTTTATGATTAAGATTCCTGTATATTTAATGGTGTATTTTATGTTAACAAAAAAACCTAAACATATATATCTAACCATTTAATAACTCTGTTAAGCTTTAGTTATTTGGAGAAATTGAGCATTGAGAATAGGATTCTCAGGCAAGAGACCTTGGGAGGAAGAAGGAGATCCGCCATACCGCGAAGAAGATAGGAAAGACGCGGTGGCTGAGAAAGACGGGGACAGAGAGATATTACCATGTAGGACCTGGGGAAGAGTGGCCCCAGGAGGGCCGCCCGACTGGGTCCAGGGCAGCTAAGATGTAATATAGATTTTAATAAGTAATAACTTGGGAATATCAGAGGGAGGTAGATTAGCTAAGTGGAGGTTAAGAAGTAGTCCAGCCATTAAGCTGTTTAAGGCATATCAAAATATAAAGGCACTGAGTGCGCGTGTGTGCATGCATATGTGTGTGTGTGTGTGTGTGTGTGTGTGTGTGTGTTTCATTTGGGAACCCAGAACATTGGGGTGGGTAGTGAGGAACTCGCTGCCACCACCACCAGGATCAATTTGATTAGATTTAACTGGGTACTGCTACCCAGAGGCAAATAGCAATTATTCTGTACTCGGTATTTCCAGAGCTGACATACCTTGGCTTTCAGTTATCCTCTTAGCAAAACTAAAATCCTCAGGGCTAAGAAGTAATTACCCAATTGTGTCTGAGATCCCCAAGAAAGTGTCAGCTAATCTAAGACAGAGCCTGTGCCATAGGGTGGGTCAGCATGGCAGCTGAGCTATGGCCACTCATTTAAACACTAAGTTGCAAGTGCCATGCGTGGGTGAGGAGGAGACCTGGACCCTGAAACCTCCAGACAGCCTCTCTGGGTCACCTCCTAGAGGTGACAGTTACAGCTTCTTGAGTACTGCTGCCACTGGAAGCCATCAAGTCTCCACATGGCAGAGGCTTGAGGACTTCAACAGGGAACATTTGGAGATAAGGGTCACTATAGCCTCTGTGCACTTTAGACACATGGAAATATTAATCATAATGCTCTCTATAGGACTAGCCACACTGGCTCCCTAGGACTGGAGTCTGACACACAATTCTACTAACTGCTATATCTGGTCTAATGGTCAGCCTCTGTTTAATTAACTGGTTGTTACACTTTGTCAAACAACAAATACCTTGAGTTAAATGAATGTTTCTAAGGGTTGAAAAGTGGAGAAGGAAACAGCTTAAGAAAAGTCAGGTTGTCCTGACCCCTCCCCACCCCCTGCTCCCTCCACACACCCCCAACACCTCCTTCCCTTGGGAGCCACATTTGTCTTCTCTCTCCTCCTTCCCTGTTGAGCAAGTGTTCTGATATGTAAAACAAAACAAACAAAACAAAAAACAAAACATCAAAAACCCCACTTGGTTCCCCTGGAGGAAAGGCCTTGAGTTATGTTTCACAAGGCCAAGGGTCACACTGTAAAGACCCTCCAGGGACTGCAAGATGGTACAACCACTTTGGAAATCAGTGTGGCAGTTCCTCAGAAAATTGGACATAGCATTACCTGAGGGTCCAGCTATACCATTCCTAGGCATATACCCAGGAGATGCTCGAACATATAACAAGGACATATGCTCAACTATGTTCATAGCAGCCTTATTTATAATAGCCAGGAGCTGGAAAGAACCCAGATGTCCTTCAACTGAGGAATGGATTCAAAAAATGTGGTATATTTACACAATGGAGTATTACTCAGCTATTAAAAACAATGAATTCGAGAGGTTCCTAGGTAAATGGATGGAACTAGAAATCATCATCCTGAGTGAAGTAAGCCAATCACAAAAGAACACACATGGTATTCACTCACTGATTATTGGATATTAGCCCAGAACCTTGAAACGCCCAAGATGCAACTCACAGGCCACATGAAGCTCATAAAAAAGGAAAACCAAGTGGGGGTGATTTAGTTCTTCTTAGAAGGAGCAACAAAATACTCAAGGGAGCAAATATGGAGACAAAGTGAGGGACAGAAACTGAAGGAGGGGCCGTTTGAAGACCTTTCTACCTGAGTATCCATCCCATGTGCAGTCACCAAAGGTAGATGCTGATGTGGAAGTCAGGAAGTGCATGCTGATAAGAGCCTGATATGGATGTCTCCTCAGAGGCCTTCAAGAGTCTGACATATTCAGAGGCAGATGCTCACAACTAGCCATTGAACTGATCATGGGGTTCTCAATGGAGGAGTTAGAGTGAGGACTGAAGGAGCTGAAAGGGTTTGTGGCCCCATGAGGAGAGCAACAATACCAACCAACCACAGCTCCCAGGGTCTAAACCACAAGCCTGGGAGCACTTAGGGAGGGATCCAGGGCTTCAGCTGAATATGTAAGAGTGGAGGGCCCTGCTGGGCATAGGTGGAAGAAGAGATCCTTGACCTCATGAAGCCTGGACGCCCCAGGGGTTGGGAATTTTGAAGGTGGGAAAGTGGGAGTGGGGGGGGTAGGTAGGGGTTACATCCACAGAGAAGAAGGAGGAGGGGTAAGGGGATAGGGGGTTCCTGGGTGGGTGGGGGATGGGGTAAGGGGACAACATATGAAATGTAAATAAAATATCCAATAAAAAAAAAAAAAGGATGTAATTGCAGCCTTTTGACTTTGAAAACCCTGAGCTTACACTTGGTCAGCTAGCTACAGGACATGCTAAGCTCTCAACAGCCTAAATAAAGTGTGGCAATGTGCAACTTTGTCACATGGGTTATTTCAGGCTGTATGCCATCTTCTGCCAGCTACAGGCTTGGACTCTAGCAGCTAGGAGAAAAGGGGAAAGGTAGAACACCAACACTGTTTGGGGGAAGTACAACCATCCAGGCATGGCTACCTGTGCCCAAGGGACACCTAGCCATGGCCCAAGTGAGCGGATGATGCCCAGATGCTAAATGCCCAAGCCTGATCAAGGAGCTGCGGGTAGTGCAAGGTTCTGTATTATAAAGAAAACAATCTGTTGTGTAACACTTGCCGTCCGTGCTGACTTCTTTATTCAAATGGATGTCAAGAGAAAGAGCCCTTGCTTGTTCTTTGACTATTTGTGTTTATTGTCTTGCTTGTTCCTTGACTATCTGCATTTATTGTATTGCTAGACCCTCAACCTAGAACTGACCTAAATACTTGCATGTGATTAAAATGATTCAAAGGACAACTGAAGGAAAAAAAAAACCGCCTCAGCCTTCAGCCTCAGAACTGGCTGGGGTTATGCTGCAATATTGTCTAATCATCTTTTTTCTTTTTAATCCTCACTCCTGCACTGGAGAGCCTGTTGACTGACTGAGCTGGCTTGGTCAGATGGCACCTCAACGTTGGAGCTCCAGTAACCGGGATACAGTGAAGGACACCATGGGAATTGGAAGCGTGTGCAAAGGAAAGTGAAGATTTGGGCCAGCGGTAAGTAAACCTCGTAGAAGGACAAGGTAATGGTGAGATGTGTTTTGTGTATGTGTTTAGAGTTATGCTAAAATCTAGAGAAGTGAAGGTAAGTCTCATAGATGCTTTTAGTTTTTGGACCCTGACTAGAGACAGTTTACACCCTATACATGGGTTTGGGAAAAGCAGTCCTCCCCTACTATCTGTTGATGCTTTGGTGAAATAGAAGGAAAATGAATGTAACCTGTCTCATAGCTCTCCTAGGAACAGGCAGAGGTCAGGAGACATCCTGCCTCCTCTCTGGCTCCTACTGGAGAAATGCTTGGTTCTGGGTCCCTTAGGTAGGATATCTGGGTCCCTTTTGTGGGACATCTAATCCGCTTCCCTCTCTGTCTATTGTCTGTCCTTGGTGCACCACTCTGTCCATGTCTGTGTCATGTCTATATTTTTGTTTCGTTGCTTGAATATTGTTCTGTGTTTCATGTTCAAAGGAAAAATTAGTTAAAACTTTATCTAATTGCTCATCCCTTGATTTAGTTTTAACTCATTTCAATAAAAAAGAAAAAAGAAAAGAAAAAAATAAAAAATAAACTAAAAATAAAAAGGAGTTTCAATTGGCCTTTGGAGCCCTGCACCTATAGTTAGGAGTCTAGCACAGCTGGAGAAGCCCTGCTATGGACTCATTGTCTGTCAAAGCCACTCTTAAATGGGCCAGCAGTTTTTTGGCTTCTATGGTAAGGAGCTGACAGTTGTTTCTCCTAGAAAAATCTGTGACTATGATTATTAGGTTCAGCAGGTGACAAGGTGCACCTCTCTTGAAATTACAGCTAGAAAAAGTAAGAATTTTGTCTGGTTTAAATAAGTAAATGTGTGTAGCTATTTAATTTTTGTTTCTGATTGGGTTTAAAAGTATAAATATGTTCTGCATATCTTGGCTATAGATTATTGGCTCATAAGATTATGGGGTATGATTAAAAATTTGTAACATTGGTAACAGAAAGTTGGTTTAAAACTGGTAACTCAGGGTTGGAGTCATTCTGAACAGCAATATGTGACATGAGCCAACCCAGGGAAACAGGTCTCTAAAGACATGTCTAAATTAGGTAATATTGTATGTATTATAAAGATTTATAAAAGATTTAGGGTAGTGTCTCTTTGAGGTATTGGAGGCTGTACTGTCTTTCGTTCGTGTGCAGGAATTGGCAGCCAAACTTTGTAGCATGGTGGTAATTCAGTTGGTGTTTTTAGAGACTGGATTGTTCTTTGGAGTTTTGCTTTCCAAAGTTATGGTTGTGCTCTGGTGTTACAAGGGAAACTCACTGTGGTTGAACTATCAGTGTTCCATTGGCAGCAGTTTGCAGTTAGATCACAGGTTTGGGATTTTAACTCACACATATTTGTAATTAAGAAAAAATTTGGCAGGTGGAGATTGTTGCACTGTTTTCTGCGAAGGGTTGATGAGGCTATGGAACTTGTGAGGGCATAGCAGCATGGCTTGCCTACTCTAGCTGCCATTCCAAGAAATGCATATAAAATTATTATATATTTGGAGAATTGTTTTTATACCGTTCCTTTACATTCTGGTGACTGTGGGAGGTTTGAATTTAATGAGTTTGCTTGTAATTTTGGAGAATCCATGAAGTGATCACTGGAAAGTTTTGCCTCAAGAAGTGGCTAATAGCCTTACATTATGTAAGAAATTTTGTTGCTGCTTCGGTACAAGAAGTTAGGAGTTTGAATCTTTCAGTATATATTATTCATTACATGGATATTTGTTAGCTGATCCCTCTGAAGGAGTTTTACTGCAAGCCTTTGCTCTCATACAACGAGCTTTAACATCTTGGGGAATGTTTGTTGCTCCAGAAAAGATTCAAAGGCAATGTCCTTTTCAATATTTGGGACCTCAGTTATATCCTAAGCAGATTGTGGCACAGAAAATTACAATAAGAAAAGATAGTTAGGGCTGGAGAGATGGCTCAGCAGCTAAAAGCACTGACTGCTGTTTTGGCAGTCCTGAATTCAATTCCCAGCAACCATATGGTGGCTTACAACCATCTGTAGTGGGATCTAGTGCCCTCTTCTGGCTTGCAGGGGTATATGCAAAAAAAGAGATAGTTTGATTTTAATGATTTTCAGAAGTTGTTAGGAGATATTGATTGGCTAAGACCTCATCTTAAGCTTACTACAGGAGAACTTAAACCTCTGTTTGATACTCTCAAGGGGATCCAAATCCTTATTCCCCTCAACAATTAACTGTTGAGGAATGGATAGCTTTGCAGAAGGTGGAGGAAGCTATTAGCCAACAGCAGATACATTATGTACACTATGATCAATTGTTGGCTGCTTGCATCCTTGCTACAACTCAGGGACCATTAATGTGGATTCATCTTTCTTCATCTCCAAGTAAAGTTTTAACACCCTATTATGAAGCTGTAGCTTTGTTAATACATAATTGTAGAATAGAATCAAGAAAATATTTTGGGGAAAACCTGATGAAATACTTATTCCTTATTCCAAACAGCAGTTAAACTTGTTGTTGCAGAGTACTGACATTTGGCCTATTGCCTGTGCAAACTTTTCAGGCAAAATTGATAACCATTTTCCAAAAGATAAGTTGTTACAGTTTTCCTCTACGCATGCTTTTGTATTTCCTATAAATTTATGCATGCAGCCCATAGAAAATGCGCTTACTGTGTTTACAGATGGCTCATCTAATGGGGAGGCAGCATATGTGATTGAATCACATGTTCACTCTCTTGAGTTTCTCCCTGCTTCAGCACAAATAACTGAATTACGTGCTGTAGCTGCTGTTTTGGAAATGCTGAAAAACTAAGCTTTTAATTTGTATACTGATAGCCAATATAGAGCTCATGGCTTACAATTACTTGAAACTGTTCATTTATTAGATATTGCTAATTCTCTATTTGCAATTATTTATGCAAATACAACTCAATTTAAGAGAACATACTGTTCCTTAACATTGTAGGACATTTAAAAGCTCATACTGGACTGCCTGGACCCCTTAGTGAGGGCAATGCCACAGCAGATTTGTATACCAGGGAGGTTATAGGCCTGACACAGGAACAGTTACCAAAACAATCTCATTCTTTACATCATCAAAATAGTAACAGCTTGAGACAACAATTTAGTATTTCTAGAGAATGGGCATGTCAAATTATAAAGACATGTCCTGAATACCCTCAGTTTCTTCCTGTACCACGTAATGGTGTTAATCCTTGAGGACTCATACCTAATCAATTATGACAAATGGATGTTACTCATTAATTCTGACTTTGGAAAATTAAAATATGTACATGTGACTACTGACACCTTTTCAGGCTTTCTAGTTGCAACTGCTTTAACAGGAGAAGCAACTAAAAACGTAATTAGTCATTGTCTGCATTGTTTTTCTATACTGGGTGTTCCCAAACAGATTAAAACAGATAATAGAACTGGCTATTACAGGCAAACATTTGAGATGTTTTGTGAACAATTTAATATTACCCATACTACTGGGATTCCTTTTAATCAAGGGCAAGGTATTAAGAAACAGGTATTGTGGAACTTTAAAACAATATCTTCATAAAATAAAAAAATAGGAGGAGTTAAGTCTCTTACACCACAAACTTTTCAATCATGTTCTTTTTATTTTAAAAATTTTAAAATTTGGATGCCAAAGAACTCACTGCTGGGTGTCTATGGTATCCTACAACTAGGCATACTTATGCCTAGGTGAAATGGAAGGATCCATTTACAGGCATATGGCATGACACAGATCAGGTGTTAAATATGGGGAAAAGGGAATGTTTGTGTTTCTTCTGCAGGATGCTGCAGGAGCATGGGGGCTGCCAGAGAAAACAGTGAGACATGCTGATGCTGGGACAAAGAATGATGCTGACCTGTGAGCTTTCAGAGTGTTCTGTACAATGGTGACTGGGAAACTATATTGGACATATTTTCCTGACCCACCTTTGCTTGCCTATATCCCAGATTGGACAAGCTGCCTAGCTTCAAGCTTTTAGACCTTGTGGGACAGAGAATCAAAAGGAGAAGTTATAATGACCCTTCTACTTCCTTTAATGTGACCAGTTATTCTGACTCATTCATGGACTGGTCTAGAAATGAATTCAATATTAGAAATAACAGTCTTCATTTGGAAGGCTGGTTCTGGACATTTTCAGTGACATATTTGGAAGTTAGCTGTAGTTCTCTATGATGATAGCAAGAGATAAAGTTGGGACAGGGTCTGGATTTCAAACAAGTGTTAATGCATGTGTTAAGGCTCCTTTAATTGTCATGTTAAAATTACTTTTGTTTCTTCTACAATATTCAATGTAAGTTGTGTTGATTGTTCACTTTCTAATTGTGTTAGTGTATTGAAAACTGTCATGTCTTCTATGGTGGTCTATCAACCAGCTTGTTTTATTGCCTGTGAGTATTACAGAATCTTGGTATTCTGGAAAAAGCTTGCAATTACTAGAAGAAATGGGTCAGGGTTTAAGCAGAAGCAAGAGGGTAGTGGCCTTGATTATTGTTGGCATAGCAGCTTTGATTACATTAATAGCTAGCACCACTCCTTCTGCAATTGCTTTGGCACAGAAGTTTAGACAGCTATGTTTGTTAATCATTTAGCAAAAATATGTTACTAATATTCTGAGTATTCAAGAGGATTTAGACAGACATTTGGAATAATGATACTATGATACTATTCAAATTATGATACTATTCAAATTATTGAAGAGGAGGTTCAGGGTTTAAATGTAAGGAGCCATCTCACGTGTCATGGCAAATACCAATGGATTTGTGTTACCTCTAAAATTTACAATGGCAGCCACTATAATTGGGAAAAGGTACAAAGACAATTGCAGGGTATTTGGCATAATTCTAATACCTCTCTGGATGTTTTACCTTTGCACACTGAGATTATGAATTTAAAGAATGCTGTTCCACTGAGCTATGATCCAGCAGATACTGCTGATAAAATTTATTCATAGCCTGATGTCAGTATTTCCATCCTTGTCAAGCTTCAAGAATGGCATATATAGTTTGATCATACTAGCTCTTTTTGTCCTGGGAATACTTTTATTCCTGCCCATCATGTTAAAGCTTTTCTTTAACAATATCAACATGTGGGCAGCCAAAGTACATGGCTTGAAACTAAAAGTGGACCCCCAGATTTAACAGGCTGGCAAGCCAAGGATGGGCAACCTTCTGCAGTGCCTTACCAACCTAAGACAGAAATGCATTGCTTTTGAAAATGCATATTGATGACAGGTAAGGGGGCATTCTTGTCAGAATGACCTAAGACAGGCTCAGTCTTTTTAAATAAAATAAAGGGGGAAAATGTGGAGAACTTTTGGGGCTTTAGGCAGGAATCTGACATGGGGCTATGACAAGGAAGTAAGTTCAGGCAAGAATCTAATTTTAGGCTAAAACAGAGAAGTAATTTCAGTCAGGAGTCTACGTCTTAGGCTAGAACAAAGAAGTAGGCTTCAGGCATGAATATGACTGTGGGCTAGGACAGGGAAGTAGGCTCCAATATTTTTGTCATCCTGATGAGCCCTTAGAAACAGTGATCATGACAGTGATCACAGGAGTGATCGCAGGACTTTGCTTATTGCCTTGCTTGTTCCTTGACTATTTGTATCTATTGTATTGCTAGTTCCTAAACCTAGAACTGACTTAATACTTCCATGTAATTAAAATGGTTTAAAAGAAAATTGAGAAAAAATAAACCCGCCTCAGCCTTCAGCCTCAGAACTGGCTGGGGTCATGCTGCAATATTGTTTAATCATCTTTTTTCTTTTTAATCCTCACTCCTGTGCTGCAGAACCTGTTGACTGATTGAGTGGGCTTGGTCAAAGAAGCTGCACGATGCTGATGCTGGAACTTTCCAAGATCAAGCAAGAATTGTAACCTACCAAAAATACCACAGCCTCTGTATGGAGAGGGCCCGTACACAGCACCGGGAGCCACAGCAATCTTCATAGGACCGGCATCTGCAGGAGAGAGAGAGCACAATTTTAGGTTAAAAGGGGTAGATTTTCTCACCATGGGGTTCCATTCAGAATCACTATAAGCATAAACATTCTTAGAAAGGAAAATCAAAATGGATTCCTTCTGGTGAGGCTCCAGGACCAGAAAAAGCATCAAATCTACCAGATCCATGCTCCAAGAAAGCTATGCAACAGATAAATAATAGGGAGGATGTGTTCTACGCTGACTTTTATCTAGGATCATGAGAAAGATGGACCTACCTCCATATGCCTCACAAGTTAAAAGCACAGGTTACAGAGTGTAGTTAACTGAGGAGGTCCGGGCACTTACTAGCTATGTGATTTCTGTTACTAAACTCTATCAGCCTCAGCTTCTTTAATAGCAAAATAGAATGATGGGAACCTTTCAAATGACTGTAGGACCTCATCTTCACATAAAGACTATATCTGCTCAGGCTCCCTCATCCCTCAGATCTCTACATACCCAAGGCTTCTGGCGGGACCCAGACTCCTAAGACATGTTCAAGGGCTATTCTAATGCCAAAGAACCACTTAAGAAAGTCCCTAACTGGAGATGAGACCTAGTGTAGGCCTGGGATGACTCATAAAGCTTCTTCAGTATTTCATCTCCTCAATCATGTCAGCACTCTTGTGTAACGAATGTTACAAAGAATATCTTCCTTTATAAGCATATATGTATGGGGGGAGAGAGGAACACGTAAGAGAGATATTGGACTCTTGCTGTTAGGGTGGGTAGAAATCAGACAACTATAAACTAAAGAGAAAGATCTGGTTCTCACCATGGCTTGCAAAATGAACATTCTTCAAAACTATGTTAGACTCATAATATAAATGCTAAGTGTCTACTTGCCTCTCCCTCCAGTGCAGAGGGTCCTATACACAAAATGAGATGTCCACTCACAAGACTATACAATTAACATTGTATGGAATATAAGACCTTGCCAGAGCAGACTGGATATTTTCCTATTGAGTTTGAAGAAGAGTCACAAGTATGGGAAAGCCATGTGGGATGAAGGTGAGCTCTAGACTCTGTAAACGATCTCAGATAAATTGTAGTCATAAAACCATAAGGGCCTGAAAGCTGCTCATGCCCAAACAGAACCAGAAGGACTCCAAGTGTTAGATGAGAGTTCAACTGAACCAGTCTCTTTACTTCAGCCTTGTGAGACCGTGAGCAGAGAAACTACTTTTGCTGGGCTCACACTTAGCATCTACAGAGACTGAGGTAATACAAGCATGGTGTTTCAACTAGAAAGCTTGGAGTAGCTTGTTACAAAACAACAGAATAGATAAGAGCAAGGGTTATAGGATATATTCACTTCTTACAGACACCTATTTAAGTGGTTTGGCAAAGTCTAGTAACCATACGTAAGATGCAAACAACCAAAAAAATAAGACTTAAGGGCTACTGTAGCACCTCTTTGCTCTGGTTACTGTATGCTGATAGCAAGAGCAAATTTGGCTAGCATGATGCCTAATCTTGATTGCTAACCTGATGGGACTTGAAGGCAAACATCCAAATTTGCCTGTTTTTGAGGACATTTCCAGAGATGTTTAACAGAAGCAGGGAGACCCATCTTTAACATGAGTGATACACTTCATGTGATGGTTTGTATATGCTTGGCCTAGGGAGTGACACTATTTGGAGGTGTGGCCTTGTTGGAGAAGGTGTGTCACTGTGGGATGTGGGCTTTAAGACCCTCATCCTAGCTGCCTGGAAGACAGTATTCTACTAGCAGCCTTCAGACAAAGATGTAGAACTCTCAGCTCTGCTGCACCATGCCTGCCTGGATGCTGCCATGCTCTCACCTTGATGATAATGGACTGAACCTCTGAACCTGTAAGCCATCCCCAATTAAATGTTGTCCTTTGTAAGACTTGCCTTGGTCATCCTGCTAAGACACTTCATGGGCTGTGGTCTCACACCATCCCAGAAAGCAAAAGTGAGCACAGTACCCAAATCCACTGCCCTCTGCTTCCTGATGCCAGTGCACTGTGACCAGCTGCCGGGGGTTCCTACTGTCACAGCTCCAGCCATGCTCACTGCCGTCACTTCTCACTAGGCTAGACTGTAGTAAGGCAAAATGAACCCTTCCTTACTTAAGTACTTTTGCCATGTACTTTTTTCACAACAAGAAAAGTAGCCAGGAAGTCAGTAGGTTTCTGGAACATTACCAGTTGAACCAAACACTAATGACAGCCCACCTTCTCTGTTCTTGATTTCCCTTTTCATTCTCAGCCCTGCTGCTTGGGAAACTGAAAGGATAACATCATAACCCTTATGCAAATGGCAGGAAGCCCCTAAGCTGAGCCATAGACAGGAGTCAGCAACACCTCTAATACCAGCTGCAGGGGTTCCCAATTCAACTTGGAACTTTGCATTCCCTAGAAAGAGTCCCAGAAAAGACTGAAGCATTTATGTGAAGAGCTTGCTATAGTTAGTAAGTACCAATCATTAAAGGTCTGAAGTAATATGATGACTAACAGGTTACACAAGGTACAGCATGGGGTTGGTTTGAGATGAACTGGCAATGCACTTACAGCATTTTACAATCTCTAGGGGTGATAACTAATACTATCAAGGTTAAAATTGATTTGAAAAGGTCATGTGGCTTCTTTTGTAAGAAATGTTTTTTGGAACAGATTTTTGTCATATGTAAATATGTGTACAATAGGCTGTACCATAAAGCATATTTTTCAGAGCTACTGTTGGGAAAGTCCCAAACAAACAAAACCTGTGTCTAAAATTGGCTTCTGTCATCCCCCTAGGAAGGTTGGGGTTTTTTGTTGTTGTTTTTGTTTCTTTTTGTTTTGTTTTTGTTTTTCTGTTTTACTTGTTTCTATGCAATATTAAATATTTTAACTTGACATCCTGGACCTGTTTAGACAACGCTACCAATTATAATTCTTCCCTTCCTTGGGAGACTATTCCCAAGTTGGGTACAATCTTGACTTCCCAATCCCAATTCTTGCCCATTTCCCCACGCCTCATTACTATTTTTTTTTAACCAACTTCAACACAAGAAAATGGTGAAGAAACTGTCAACTTCTCAATGCAAAGACCACAACTCTCATCTTATAGGAAATATGACATAGTTTATTCTGGAGTCATTCTGACTGACCATGGCCAGGAACACAGATTTAAACTACCCTAAATTCTGTATTTGAACATGGAAGCAGTTTTGTAAAATTTTATAGTTTTACAGAATAAAGTCATAAATCCTGACAATTTAAAAACATATTGGTGAGTCCATCAGAGAAGTGATTATGGCAAGACTGGGGGAAGCTTTCTGTGGGTCTGAGATGCCATATGATGACATTCTTAGCTTCGGGGTTGGTGGAAACTAGCAGTCTGTTAATAGATTGGAAAAGATGCTCATCCATTAGCTACAGGATGTTAATTCTGATGCAGTGGTGGGTAAGAAGGTCACACGGCTCTGGGCCTGCCACATTCCAATCTCTTAGAGTGCTGTAGTTCTAATCAGTCACCACTGCAGACACAGCTTCTCTTCAGGAGTGTTCATTCACAACACAACACTCAGGTTCACCTCAGTAAGCTCTGCCTTCTCATCCTGGACTGGCCCAGTAAAGCCTGAGGATGTAAATACTTTATAACTACCTCAAACAATGTCAACTTACAAAATCTAGCCTTTATTTTACCCTATTTTGGGATCCACATTCTGTCACTCAAGGACTTTATTATTTCTTCAGATTTTGATACTTAACTGATGACAATGAGATACATTCGTTGGGACCCAGGAATTCAAATTATTGTGTAACTGATTTTCTTCCTCCTTCCTGTGACTCAATGGCAGCTTCCTTAGCACTACTGCAATGTCCCATAATTCCACAGTCAGACTGGGTCTGAAAACATAGCAAGTCTTCCTGAGATCTCAAGCTGGATTCCAAAAGCTGTACCTTCTTAAAGTCTAGGAGAGTGTCTGGCAAAGCAAAGGAAACTACTAGAGGGTACAGAGTGACTCTGGTGTCAGGTTAGCTGATAAAGCATCACAAAGGAGAAGAGATAGGAGCTCTGACAGCAGAAGACAAGGCAAGAAGACAGGAAGAAAGGCATCATGCATAGCTCACAACTAGATGTAGATCAGGTTTCATACTTTAATAAAATAATCAGGAAAACAAACTTCATTAGTATATGAATAGCATTCAAAAATCTGGATCATCAAGGAAGGAAGAGAAAACAGAGTTCTTCCACCTACATCTTGTAACTGATTGTCACAGTATGACTTCCATATTTTTACTCAAATCAATAATAAAATGATGATGGAGTCAAAGGTGAATTCTACTATAGACTGAGATTTTACTAACCACAATTTTACAGGTAGGGTTATTTGCACACCAGTCACAAACCCACTATAACTGGTCTATCAGTGATCTCAACTGAGACACTACCAAATATCATCATGACATGTTATGTCATGTCATGGACATCCTGGTCTCAGTCTTACTGAAGAAAATAAGTGCAATATAGCAGGACATCAGAGGAAGGGTTCCAAATATCACAAACATTTGTCTAATAATCTATTGAAGGAACACAGAGGTTCCTGGCATTCTAGTGACTGTGACAATCTTTTGCACGTCCCCTTCCACAATTCTCAGTTTTGTGAGCTGCTTGCTTCCGAAGCCTACAGGTGTCTAGGGTCTGCCTCTTTTCTCTAAAGCAAGGTCATCTGTGATCAATGTGACATTTCTCCACCACATCTCTCCAACAGTGTTCCTTTAGAGAAGACCACCAATGTGTTAGACACACACACCCTTTCCAAAGTCTGCCATCAATCTCCAAATTGGTCTTCCCATAGCAACCTCTTTCATGTATGATATAACTTATATACAGCCTCCTTGTAGCACAGTCTGAAGGACTGCATCTCCAGACTTTCTTTTAGAGGATTTTCATACCCTAGAAAAGTTCCTTTTTAACGAGGTAGCAGTAAGTCCCACCCATGCAGAACCCTTTACTTGTGGGTATAATTCACACACGGAGGAGATGGTCAGGTGGGTCTTCCAGGGGGTACAGTTTTGTGGGAGGAGTCAAGGTAACAATGGTTCTCAGCACAAGCAGCTTCTGTTTAGGAGTCATTCCTCAGATGACACTTAGTATGGTCAGGACTGAGAATAGATGGACCTAAACTGAGAGCTTTTTATCTCTCTTTATTTTCAAAACCAGCACGTATATGTATACGGGTGTGTGTGTGTATGTGTGTGGGGAGGGTGGAGTCCAGGTAGATGGGAAAAGCTGTTTTGCTTTCCTAA
Source organism: Grammomys surdaster (assembly GCF_004785775.1). Classification (NCBI taxonomy): domain Eukaryota; kingdom Metazoa; phylum Chordata; class Mammalia; order Rodentia; family Muridae; genus Grammomys; species Grammomys surdaster. The sequence goes on from NW_021620660.1 coordinate 2,182,228, forward strand.
TCAGTTTAGAAAAATTATTAAAGTATAATTGATAGACAAAGAGCTGCATATTTGATGTATATAGTTTGACGAGCTTGGAGCTGAGTATGGATGCATGACGTTCTGGTCATCTTAATACTGTACATCTATGCATACTTAACATCACATATTTTAAATACAGTTTCCACCTCCACAGACACAAGCCATCAGAGCTTTTATCAAACTTGTTACCAAGTCAAAGCATCACAGATTAAGGGAATTTTTCTGATTCGTTTTCTATCAACATTACTTGATTGTAGGCCTGTTTTGTTTTCCCTAAACAGAGTGCTCTTGTCTGTTGAGACATTCAGTCATACCCTAATGGTCATTTAACTTCCATCTAATCAACATACCCAAGGTCAAAGCCAAACATCGTGGATTCTAGGAGGAACGACTGCTTGCCAGCCCTTTCTTTAGAGATCTATTTATCATCAGAAGATACCTTCTCAAACTTGCATAAGCCAACATTACTTGTATTTTAGTTGGTTTGTGGCATTTACTTGAAGAATTATACTTTTATTTGTACCTGGGGGAAAGTATCATAAATACTATGAACTCTATAATTAGCAATCCCAATGGATTGATTAGAAAGTACTCATTTTCTCATAATTGGTGACTCTTGAATAACTCAGCTGCAGTAGGGTAGAGGTCATCTGACTTCATGGATCGTCACACTCCTATGAGTTTCATTAGCTCTATAGAGTTTTTTAAAGTCTACACTGAGTTCCTAGGATCCAGCTTTTTCTTCTTTTCTCATTTTAGTTAACTGCTGCTCATTTAAAATCAATTTGATTCAGGCTTGTCTTGGGAAATAGTCTTTCTAGTTTCTGATTCAATAAGATTCAGATTAAGATATAGTGAGATTAAGAAATACATACCCGGCCACAGCAGCAGGATAATATGGGAAATGAAAAAATAGAAATCCTCCCAGAACCTTGCAATATTTTAATTTGATAGCAAATGTATAACCATTTAAATCACACAGCACAAAAAATATAAATGGAGTAACATGAATTTGGCAATGAGGTATGAATGGGTGGCCAAGTCTATCACCCTGATCTGGGAATCAGATTTCAGGTTGAGGACTAGGTTATTTCCTCGGCTTAGTCCTTACCTGTACTGCTGTCTCTATGCAGGCTGTTTAAGAAAACGGCACAGGTTAGGTAATTTATAAGTGTTATTTCTCCACAGCAGTCTCCCTAAGCCTCTACTGGTAGGTAATCAAACGCTGCGCTCAGCTATCTGGTCAACCACAGAGAACAGGGTTTTCGAAAGCAAGGGGTATATCTGGTTACCCCAGTGGGGAAGAGCCTCGAATACTTGGGCACAGGGGAAAAGTTCCTGAACAGAACACCAATGGCTTATGCTCTAAGATCAAGAATTGACAAATGGGACTTCATAAAATTGCAAAGTTTCTGTAAGGTAAAGGACACTGTCAATAGGACAAAACGACAACTAACAAATTGGGAAAAGATCTTTACCAATCCTACATCTGATAGAGGGCTAATATCCAATATATACAAAGAACTCAAGAAATTAGACTCCAGACAACCAAATAACCCTATTAAAAAATGGGGTATAGAGCTTAACAAAGAATTTTCAACAGAGGAAACTCGAACAGCTGAGAACCACCTAAAGAAATGTTCAGTATCCTTAGTCATCAGGGAAATGCCAATCAAAACAACCATGAGATTACATCTCACACCAGTCAGAATGGCTAAGATTAAAAACTCAGGTGATAGTAGATGCTGGCGAGGGTGTGGAGAAAGAGGAACACTCCTCCATTGTTGGTGGGACTGCAAGATGGTGCAACCACTTTGGAAATCAGTGTGGCAGTTCCTCAGAAAATTGGACATAGCATTACCTGAGGATCCAGCTATACCATTCCTAGGCATATACCCAGAAGATGCTCGAACGTATAACAAGGACATATGCTCAACTATGTTCATAGCAGCCTTATTTATAACAGCCAGGGGCTGGAAAGAATCCAGATGTCCTTCAACTGAGGAATGGATTCAAAAAATGTGGTATATTTACACAATGGAGTATTACTCAGCTATTAAAAACAATGAATTCGAGAGGTTCCTAGGTAAATGGATGGAGCTAGAAATTATCATCCTGAATGAAGTAAGCCAATCACAAAAGAACACACATGGTATTCACTCACTGATTATTGGATATTAGCCCAGAACCTTTAAATGCCCAAGATGCAACTCACAGGCCACATGAAGCTCATGAAGAAGGAAGACCAAGTGGGGGTGATTCGGTCCTTCTTAGAAGGAGCAACAAAATACTCAAGGGAGCAAATATGGAGACAAAGTGAGGGACAGAAACTGAAGGAGGGGCCGTCTGAAGACCATTCCACCTGAGTATCCATCCCATGTGCAGTCACCAAAGGTAGATGTTGATGTGGAAGTCAGGAAGTGCATGCTGATAAGAGCCTGATATGGATGTCTCCTCGGAGGTCTTCAAGAGTCTGACATATTCAGAGGCAGATGCTCACAACTAGCCATTGAACTGATAATGGGGTTCCCAATGGAGGAGTTAGAGTGAAGGCCATTGGAGCTGAAAGGGTTTGTGGCCCCATGAGGAGAGCAACAATACCAACCAACCACAGCTCCCAGAGTCTAAACCACCAGCCTGGGAGCACTTATGGAGGGATCCAGGGCTTCAGCTGAATATGTAAGAGTGGAGGGCCCTGCTGGGCATAGGTGGAAGAAGAGATCCTTGACCTCATGAAGGCTGGACGCCCCAGGGGGTGGGAATTTTGAGGGTGGGGAGGTGGGAGTGGGGGGGTAGGTAGGGGTTACATCCACAGAGAAGAAGGAGGCGGGGTGAGGGGATAGGGGGTTCCTGGGTGGGTGGGGGATGGGGTAAGGGGACAACATATGAAATGTAAATAAAACATCCAATAATAATTAAAAAAAAAGAACAGCAGAAAAAAAAAAAAAAGAAAGCAAGGGGTAGAGGGAGCGGGAACCACACTGGATCAAGAGCTCTTCTCCACATCCTTCACCTTGCACATCTCCAGAGTGGGGAGAGACCCTGTTTTAGTTACTGTTATTTGACTGTGATAAAATACCATGACCAAAGTCAATTTAAGGAAGAAAGGGTTTACTCAGCTTATTGTTCCAGAAGGATGGTGTCCATCATGGTGAGGAAGGCATGGCAACAGGCAGACAAAGCATGGAAACAGAGGAAGAAGCTGGCTGATCACAGTATCATACACTCATAGGAAGCAGAAAGAACAGGGAGTAGGACAAGGCCATAAACCCCCAAAACCCAATTCCAATGACAGACTTCCTCCACTAAGGTCACACCTCTTAAGGTTCCATAACCTCCACATACAGGCCACCAACTAGGACCAAGAGTTAAATATATGAGCCTATATTTCTTGTTCAGATGACCATAGGCCTGTATGTATCAGGAATAGAGTCACAATGGCGCCATGACGGGTGGTTGTACTGTGTGTCTGGCTCTCACACTGGTTCCTTCTACTTGAGAAGTCAGGTAAAGCGACTCTATTGGGCACTGGCTCAAAGAAGATTGTTTCTGTGCTCTGTTAGCTATGTTGTGTCTTTTCAACTAAAACATTCCCTGTTATAGGAATAACAGAGGATCAAAAAACCCAAGAAGTAAACAAAACTTTCAAGTCTCTGATATCTGAAGCCTACAGTATTCTTAAGGTATCAGTAAGCAATTGCTGGGGGGGAAAGTGCTTCTACTGGCCAAGTGGACAATGAATCACTTAGATACAATGAGATACAATGAGTCATCTCCCATGCCAGGGTGAGCTTTCCCAGGGCACTACTTCCTTGGAGTGACTTGTACTCCTGTACATAGGCCAAAGATTTATGGGCTCACTAAGCTACATTTGAGTAAAACAGTTTCTTTGGTTGGCCATTAGCACCCTATCTGGGATGAGTTCATGTCTATCTAGGAAAAGGTATTCAATGCTATGTGAAACCCAGGGGTGAAAATTTACTCATTTAGCATTGTTCATAACACAGAAAAACTAATTTCTTGAAAAGCAGCTTGACTGTTTCACTGTTCAACTGTGGGACCTGGGATTTGGCCCTCTAAATGGCCTGGACAAAACTGACAGAGAAGAGCAGTACTGGGGAGAATGGGTTTTGTCAGATGCTAGACAAGCCAGAGACAAGTCTGTCCATCTTATATTCTCTTCCATGCTTTTCCTTCTGGTTATGGTTTCCCTTCCAGTATGTTTTTTCAAAGAGGCATCCTCACATTCCTTCCTTTAAGTACATTTACATCTGAACCCTTCTGTTACTCTACCTCACCAGTATGGCAGCCAGATATGTGACTCAAACATGCACAATGCCTCTGAAGATGCTTCAGGTCCAAGGTAATGGCTGAGCATTCAGTGGTCCGTTACTGCATTGATCTTAAGGTTTACTCAGCATTCCAAGAGAAGAGAGAAAAGTCAAGCACCAAGAGCAGTCTTTGGGGAGAAATCCTTTTCCACTATCCAACACTTACAGGGACAATGGGGTAACTTACTCTTTTAAATAATTTATGTTCAGTCAACAAGACTCAATAACTAGCTAGGCAGGGGACAATGTTGTAAGAGAAACACCTAAAATGCTTCTTCAGTGATAAACATGATAATTCCCTTGCCTGGGCCAGGGAGACTGATATAAATCATGTGGGTGATCCATTAGCTTAGCTCAGGAGACCCCAGAGAATTCATCAATTTTAATAGAGATTACATCAGCCTTTCTACACTTTCCCCCATGGCCATAAAAACTTCTTTAGACAATGGAATACTTTGAAACCTCTCTCATCCTCAGACATTTCTCTCACTTTTCTTAAATTATCACTTTCCCCCAGAAAAATGCAGAGTTGTGACATTATAAAAATATCTCTTACATTCTAAGAGACTGGAACATTCGCTGGAACTCATAGCAAAGTTAATAATACATCCTGAAGTCACTTACAATTTAAGATCAATCTACTATGTACTCCAACTAATGTGCCTTTAAGAACTACGTAACAACCAACCTTATTTGCCTTGGATTACCCATGAAATCAACTTTTACAAGCTAAGCTAAGGCATAGCTAAAATCTTAAATTATGTACTCTTCCATGACTTTAACCCATTAGAACACATTTGTATCACTTGCTGAAAGCAGCCAATACAGAGAAGTTGAATGCAACTTCCTCAAATCAACCATAAGGGTTGAAAGCATTCATTTAAGGTTATTTATTGATAAAACAATCACTTTTGTTATTTGAATGAATTGGGATCTATTGGAGCCAGTGGTTTAATCCAGTTTAAAAACTCTATTAAAGATTTCTGCAAAGTAACCCATTCTTTCCCACTGTGATTCTTTCTATGCTGTTCAGTAGACAGGGAGTGGAGCCCTTTGTTAGGGACAAACACATACAGACAGAAGACACATAGGTAAGCACAGATGTAGATTCACACAACAGACAAAGGATGGAAGACACAGGGAACATGAAGCAGATAACTCAAATCAGAACTTGCTCTTGTTAAATGACTCCAAGCGAAGTGTTTTGATTTGATTCCTTAAGGTGACACTGATACATTATTGGTGACTTAGTTAATCACTAACATATGTTATTCAGGCACTCAGTTTCTCATTTTGAAATAACTCTTTTCTACAAATTTTAAGTTTTATTTATGTGTACTGTAGCTATACCATTTCCCTACTCCTCCCTTCAACTCCTTCTATGCTCACCCACATTCCCTCCTAAATTCATGGCCTCTTTTCCTTTACCAACTGTTACACACACACACACACACACACACACACACACACACACACACACACA